>NC_135308.1:130508644-130831372 GCF_048772815.1 Callospermophilus lateralis
AGTATACGCCACAATGAACTGATGAGCTCCCACTACATTCCACCACCTTCCAATAGCACCATGTTGGAGAACAAGCCTTTAGCAAATAGATTCTTGGGGATAGTTATGATCCAAATTTTAGCAGTATGTAAATGTTAATTAAATATGCATAAAACTTTTATTAGCAACTGCTATGGTTTAGATATGAGGTATCCCCCAAAAGCTTATGAATGCGATAATTCAAGAATGTGAGAAGAGAAATGATTAACTCATGAGAATGAGAGAGGTAATCTAATCAGTGATTTAATCCACTGATGGATTAGCTGGGTAATAACTCTAGGAAGGTAGGCTATGAATGAAAGAAGTAGGTTACTGGTGGTTTGCCTTGGGATTTATATTTCTGAGAGCCCAAATAAATTTTTCCTCCTCCATATTGTTCTTGTCAGGTGTTTTGGTCACAGCCATGCAAAAGCTGACTAAAACAGAAATTGGTACCCATAAGTGGGTTTGTTGCTATGATTAACCTGACCATGTATTTCAGGAGCTTGTGGAGTTTTTTTGGAGTTTGGGGGGAAAATTTTGAGATTTTTAAAAATGCAAACTGAAAAAGCTTTAGAGTGTTGTAAGTGGACCTTAATGGGTGATTCTGGTGGGAGCTCAGAAGACCAGAATGATTATAGGACTGTGGACATTAAAAACTGTGCTTATGAGGTTTCAGAGAAGGAGGACTCTACTGGAAATTGGAATAGAAGCCATTCATGTTATGTTCTGGCTAGAATGTTGCCTACATTTTGCCCATGACCAGAAAATTTTCATGAGCCTAACTTTAAAGGAGATAGACTAATGAATCTGTCAGAGGAAATTTCAAGGCAACACAACATTCAGCCAGTGGCATAGATATTGCTATTGGATGTTAGCCAAGTTTACTATGATAATCAGGAGCAGAAAGGAGAACATAAATATCTGAACAACTTACAATTTGGCCAGAAAAATGCAAGTAAAACTGAGGCCAAGAAAGGCGTGGAGGTTACAGAGATTATAGCCATTAGAGAAATGCTAAATACTTTACTCATAAAAACTAGGAAAGATGGCTAGAGGGTATCTTGTGAATTGGCAAGACCACAACCATTTCAGGTTGAAGGTTGGGAAAGTAAACATTCCTTTGAGAAGAAATCATGGGGTCACCTTGCTTGCATAAAGAGGCCTAAGAAGTTGTTTTACTATGCTCAGTCATCCAGATACTCAGGCTGCAGCAGCCATGGTCCTGAAAGGCTTGGCTACTGCTCAGGATGGTGGCAGACTTTGGCATCAACCACATGGTGCTGGTTCTTTAGGAATACAGTGTGCTGGAGTTAGAGGGTCATGGAGGTTTCCACCAATATTTCAAATGAAAGCCTGGCAGGCCAGGCAAAGTGCAGCAGGGTCAGAGCCCATGCAAGCTGCCACTGAATGGTTGATGTATGAAGATATGAGAAGAAAGACAAAGATATAAGGAGACCTCAAAATTAGGAGATACTAGTAGCATGGGATATCTGCCAAAGAAAGCTGCAGGAATTGAACAGAGATGAGTTAGAGGTGGGGGTGGTCATGTGGGATGCAACCAGCAAGGTCATAGGGGCAGATCTGCGCAAGCCCTTTGGAGAGAACATCATTATACCATTTGCCCTGGATGCTGAATGTGGAGCGACAGAAATTGCCCAGCTGGATTTCAGTCTTGCTTTGATCCCATCCCTTCTTTCTATATCCCTATTTCTCCCTTGTGGAATGAAAATGTTTACTCTGTATTTTTATATATTGGATATATGTAACCTGCTTTTCACCAATATAGGGAAAAACATCCAAGAGTTTATTTATTTAGATTTTTTTAAATGTGGTCCTGGAAATTGAACCCAGTGCCTCACTGTGCTAGGCAAGTGCTCTACCACTGAGCCACAACCTGAGCCCCCAAGAGTTTGTTTTGAGTCTCAGAGGAGATTTTTGATTTGGACTAGGGTTTTTTTGTTTGTTTGGTTGGTTGGTTGGTTTTGTTTTGTTTTTTGGTTTTTTTTTTTTTTTTCAATGATAGAACAGTTAAGTTTATTGGGACTCTTGGAAATGGACTGAATGTATTTTGCATTACGAGATGGGTATAAGCTTTTGGGTGCCAGAGGTACAATGTTATGGTTTAGATATGAGGTGTCCCCCAAAACCTCATGTGTGGGACATGACAAGAATGCTTAGAGGAGAAATTATTAAATTGTGAGAGATGTAGGCTAATCGGTGGTTTAATCCATTGATGGATTAACTGGTGTGGGGAGGAAATAGTAGGCACGTAAAGTATAGTTAGAGGAAGTAGGCCTCTGGGAGTTTACATTTGGGGTGTATATTTTATCCCTGGTGAGTAGAGCGTTGCTTCCTTGTGCTATAACCTGAGCTACTTTCCTTCTCCATTCCCTTCCACCATTATGGTCTACCTCACCTTGGGTTCAGAACTATGGAATAGGCTTACCATGGATTGGACCTCTGAAACTGTGAACTAAGATAAACTTTTCCTCATCTACATTGTGCTTGTCAGATCTTTTGGTTAAGGCAATGAAAAAGCTGATCAAAAAGCAACACAATAGAGAACAATGTGGGCAAAGGCTGAATCCTTTGATTTCTATTATTACCTTTTATCTTATCTTCCTATGTAATCTATAGCAGTTATGACAATAGTAATTAGTCTCACAATCCCCAGTTCCTGATGTAATAATTTGGGAGCAGGGGGGACTAATGAAAAGTAAATTGATCTGCTTGTTGATGGACAGCAGCAATAGTGAGGACCATCAATACGGAACTCAAATTTAATTGTAAGTATTATTATGAGCCCCATTATGCTTGTTCAGTTGCTTATTTAAGAATCAATTCTGCTTGTTAGAATTTCTTATGTAATAAGAAACCAAATTTGTACCTGAAGTAAAGTCATTTTGTGTGTGTGTGGGGAGGAGGGGTCATAGTCATCTAAAATATTTACATCAACCTCTACATTCAATCCAAGGATAAAAATCAGGTAAGAAAAAACCTGATATTGAATAAAAAGGGAAGAATATTTTTTGTTTTTATCTTTATGCTTTTCTTTTTTTCATTAATATGCTCAATAATTGAGGGTACTTTCTCTCTTAATACCTCAGTCTGGAGATGAGCTCTCAATTCACCTGAAGTTTGTGGGGGAGATGCAGAGAAGTGAGACAGATCTAGAATAACCCAGAGGCCATTCTGTAAAGTTGACAAGTGAAAGGTAATTTCTTTAAAGAAATTTTAACCAACTACTCCATAGGAAATTATTCACTGCAGAGGAAATAAAGATAATAAAGACACAAATGTGTTTCATATAAGGCAAGTTCAGAAAAGAGCTACAGTGGGCTGCACATGTCACAAGGGGTTTTGATTACATAGATAACATCAGGTCTGGTCAAATAAAAAAAAGCTTTTTGGAAGAAGGACCGTTTGAAATGGACCTTAAAAGTTGAGAATTATTTTCAGGGAAAGGAAAGAAGCAGTTTAGGAATTAAAAACAACTCAGGAAGTTAAATTCGGGACAGTTTTGGGAACAGGTAGTGGTCAACTTGGATTGTAAGGTAAAACAAGAGGGCAGGAAAAGTAGTGTTATATAGTAGGAGAAAACATGTTTCAAACTATAACACTCCTTAACCTTAGTATGTGAGCCTATTGGAATACTGTCACACACATGTACACAAAAACTATCAAATATACACATGTCCACACCATCACACACACCATCAAAGACACACACAAGCACGCATCACACATCATCAAACACACACCCCATCAAACCCTATACACTTTCAAATATACACACACATCATCAAACACATACTCCATCAAATACACATACACATATCATCATCACTCACAGCATCACATACTTCATCAAACACACACACTATCAAACACACAAACATACATACATCATCATATTCATACACACACACACACACTCATGCACACAAACATTGCATTGTAAGCAAATACTTGGGCATTGGTGGGTGATAATCTGAGGTAGTTGTGGTAAATATCTTCATCATAGAACACTACTAAGTTTATATTTATGTTAAATAAAAATGTGTTATTTCTGCAGAGCCATGGCACCCATAATTTCTATTTAACAGTCTGTTATGTTTGACTCTGAGGTGTCTCTCAAAAGCTCACATGTGAGACGATGCAAGAAGGTTTAGAGGATACATGTTTGGGTTATGAGAGTTCTAACAATCAGAGAATTAATTCCCTGGTGGGGTTAACTGAGTGGAAACTGAAGGCAGGTAGAGTATAGCTGGAGGAGGTAGGTAATTGGGGGTGTGATTTGGGGGTATGTATTTTTTATCTGGACTCTCTCTTCGGTCTGATCATCATGGGAGCCACTTCCCTCCACCCACACTCTTCCGCCATGATGTTCAGCCTCATCCTCTAGCCTTGAAGAATGGAGCTTGCTGTCTATGGATTGAGACTTCTGAAACCATGAGCCCTTTTCCTCCTTTATGATTATTCTTGTCAGGTCTTTTAATCCCAGCAATGAAAAAGCTGACTAAAATAGAAATTGGGACTAAGATGTGGGGTAGTCACTGTGATTAACCTGGCATGTGGTTCACTAGCTTTTGGAGCTTTCTGGACTTGGTTGAAGAAATTTTGAGATGCAGAACAGTGTAAGTTGGAAATGCTTTAGACTGTTGCAGACAGACCTTAATGGGTGATTCTGATTGGAGCTCAGAGGACTGGAATGCCAGTAGAATCATGGAAGTGAAGACAGGTCTCAAGAGGGTTTAGAGGAAAAGGAGGAGACTATTGGTGGTTTGACTACAGGCCATTTGTGTTATGTTCTGGCTGAGAAATTGTCTGCATTTTGCCAGTGTCCTGGCACTTTCTATGAGGTTGATTTTAAAAGTGATGGACTTGTTAATTTGTTGGGAGAAATTTCTAGGCAGCATAGCATTCAGGCTGTGGCATGCACATTGCAGATTTTAGCTAAATTCATTGTGATGATCAGGTTCAGAAAACAGAGCAGGAAGATTTGAAAAACTTGGACTTGAAGAGTGGGAGTAAAACTGGGGCTAAGGAAGTTGCAGTTATAAAAGACCTTACCACCACTAAAGAAATGCTAAAGACTTTGTGCAGTGAAAATAAGCAAGATGGCCTAAAGGCATCTCAGGAATTGGCAAGATCATATGCATCTCAGACTCAAGGAAGTAAAAGTAAAAATTCTCTTGAGAAGAGACCAGTGGGGTACCTTTCTTGTATAAGGGACTTTAGGAAATATTTCAATATGTTTAGCTACATAGACACTGAGAGGCTGCTGCAGCCAGGGTCTCTGGAGGCTTGGACAGTGCTTGAGATGGCTGCAGATCTGGGTGTCAACCTCATGGTGCTGTTTATGCAGAAATGCAGATGCTGGAGTTAGGGGATTGTGGAGGCTTCCACCAAGATTTCAAAGAAAGGGCAGGGAGGCCAGGCAAAGTGCAGCAGGATCAGAGTCCCCGTGGGTACTCACTGAGAGGAAAAAGTGTGGAAATATGAGGAAGAAGCTGGAGATACATTGGAGACCCCTGAGATTAAGAAATGCCAGAACTGTGGAATGTCTTCTGAGGAAAGCTGCAGGAATTGAGCTGAGACAAGCCAACCGAAAGGCCACTTGGGTTGCAACCAACAAGGTCAGAGAGGTGGAGCTACACAAGTCCTTTGGACAGAACATCACCATGCCATGTACCCCAGATGCCAGATTTGGAGCTACAGGAATTGTTTGCCTAGCTGGATTCTGGTGTCTTGCTTTGGTCCTATCCCTTCTTTCTATGCCCCTATTTTTGTGAATGGAAGTGTTTACTTTGTACCTTTGGATACTTGTGAATCTCTTTTGATTTTTACAGGAGCTGACAGTGTGAGCTTGCCCTAAGGCTCAGAGATGACTTTGGACTTGAACTTGTGGGTAATCTTGGAACTGTTGAGACTGTGGGGACTCTTTGAAATGGACAAAATGCATTTTGCATTGTGAGATGAGCATAATATTTTGGGGGCTCAGGGTGGAATGTTATGATTTGGATGTGAGGTGTCCCCCAAAACTTACTTATGAGTCAATGCAAGAAAGTTCAGAGGAGAAATGATCAAGTTATAAAAGCCTTAACCCAATCAGTGAATTAATCCTCTGGTGGTGTTATATTGAGTGTTATGGTTTAGATGTGGTGTCCCCTGAAAGCTCACATGTAAGGTTTAGAGGAGACATGATTGGGTTATGGCCTTAGCCCAATCAGTGAGTTAATCCCTGATGGGATTAATTGAAGTGGTAGGGTGAAGCAGGAGGAGATGGGAATTGGGGCATGGCATTCATGTATATATTTTTATCTTGCAAGCTTCTTTAAAATTTTTTTTTTTAGTTGTAGATGAACACAATATCTTTATTTTTATTTATTTATTATTTTGTATGTGGTGCTGAGGATTGAACCCAGGGCCTCATGCATGGGAGGCAAGCACTCTACACTGAGTTACAATCTCAGCCCTCGCTCTGCTTCTTGATCACCATGATGTGAGCTGCTTCCCTCTGCCACGCTCTCCTGCCATGATGCTCTGCATCACCTTGAGCCCTGAGGAATGGAGCCGGCCTTCTGTGGACTAAGACCTCTGAAACCATGAGCCCTTAAATAAACTTTTCCTCCTCTATAGTTAATCTGGTATATCCTTTAGTCATAGCAGCAAAAAAGCTAAAACACTGAGTGTTAACTGAAGGCAGGTAGAGTGTGGCTGGAGGAGGTAGGTTCGAGGGGTGTGACTTTGGATATACAACTTGTATCTGACTATTGGAGTCTGTCTCCCTGCTTCCTGATCATCATGTGAGCCACTTCCCTCTACCACACTCTTCTGCTCACCTCAAGCCCTGAGGAGTGGAGCCAGGTGTCTGTGAGACCTATGAAACCATGAACCCCCAAAGAAAATTGTTCTCCTCTGCACTTGTTCTGGTTGGAACTTTTAGTCAAAGCAGCGGAAAAGCAGATTAAAACATAGTGTATGTATGTACCAAATTTCAATATCATTGCATTTCATATTCTATAATCTTTCACACTTGAGAATGGGAAGGCAGTATAATGTTCTCTCTCTCTTGACAACATAATGATGTTTTGTTTTAGAGAGTCTTTACCAAGAGTCTGATTTTTTTTTCTTTTTGCTCTTCTTGTTCTTTGTCAAGGGGACAGATTCTCAATTTGGAGGATGCTGGGCAAAGGGATAACTTCAGGAGGAATTATCTAGCAGGGAAAATTGGAGAGATGTGGTAGATAGCGTTAGAATTGAATTGATTTATAAGATTTATAAGATACTCAGCTGGTATTCCCTGGAGAATTGCTTCAAACTCACCCCCTATCCCCCACAATCACCTGATCACATAAGTGTTATGTGTTGAGTACGAGAAAACCGTTTCCCAATTTTTCCTTTACAGAATCCAAGTCTCAATAAAGAACCACACTGTGTGGTCAGAAATGGAGAAACAAGAAATTTAGCATTCAAATATCTGGCGGCCTTCAACATCTAAATATTCCTCTACATAATGATAATAAAAACAATACTTCCAGTCTGGTATCTAAGACTTTTACTTCCCAGCAGCATAATACCACTTTGGTCAGGTTAAACCACTGCACAATTTTGCAGCTCTTTCAAAACAAAAACAAAAACAATTAGAAAGACATGATACACATGCAAATGTGAAAAAAAAATGGTACAGTTGCCCAATCCTTCCCCACAAATGTGAAATATCCTTGGTTCATCTCCACACTGTGTATTTAATGTAAGCCCTTAGAGCAGGGATTTTGTTTTGTTCAGTTTTTGTAGCACCAAATAGACACAGTGGCTAATGACAATTCTGAAAAGTCATTGAAATACTTATCGCATGTCAGAAATTTTCTGGATCTGTACTTTTACCCATGTCCCTGGCTTGAAATAGTCTTCATGAGAGTGAGCTATAACATTAGATTGAATTCTAACTCTGCTTTTGTTACTGATACGGTTTGTTGACCAACAGTAATAATTTACTAGTATCTTTTGTATACTACTTTACAATTTCAAAGTACTATTTATATACAATGACTCATTGATTTTAATGACTTATTCTTTTTAATGTAATGGTATCCCCCAAAACCACAGACAATGATTAGGTGTGAGCTCTTGTGTCAGACTGCATGGGTTCCATTCCCAGTTCCACTTGCTGTGTGACCTTGGACATGTTACCTATCTGTGCTTCAGTTTTCAATATAAAATGGAATCCAATGAATAGGATTGTTGAAAGGATTCAATGAGATGGTTCATGAACACAGTAGCTAAAAATAGGGAGAGCTGAATAAATGTTATAAGTCATTACCTACCTGTCTGGGTTTTAACTGTGGTTTATATGTGACACCAATAAGCATTTCTGAGTGATGTGTTTAGAAAAGCAAGCTCACATAAATCTGTGTAAAGAGTATTTCTTGATGTCCATGGAGTGGGATTTTACTCATTCTAACAGGTATGAAGGTGACCCAATGGACAATGAACTCTAGTTATGACTAGAGCAAAGGTTGAGGGGACTATATCTGTCTTATGTCTCAAGGTTTCCAGAAATTAACATGTATTAGATATGCAGTAAATATTTGTTAAATGAATAAACATGTGGAAAAATTTGAGTAGGTGTATGATTAGCTTTTAGCTCAGGTACATTTCTAGGAATAAGAAGGAAGTGACCTTTTGAAAGCAGGAGAAAATTCAGAAATGGTGTTTCTGTTGCCTATGAATTCCTTAGAGAAATATTCTTAATAAATATTTAAAGGGATATTAATAATTATGCTCAATTATGTGATTTTTCTTCTTTTTTAGAAACTAAAACAATTTTTTTTTAAATTGGGTACTAGGGATTTAACACAGGGTGCTTTTTATTTTTTTGAGACAAATTTTCACCAAGGTACTGAGGGCCTCACTAAATTGCTCAGAAGGCTGGCCTTGAACTTGTAATCCTCCTACCTCAGCCTCCAGAGTCTCAGGGGTACACTACACAACACCCAGCTAAAACATGCCTTTTTATAAAATTTAGAAATAAGGATCCACCTTTGGATCATCCCTGCCAAATAATTCCAAGTACTTTCATAAAGAACTAGAAAGCTTTGATTTTATTCATTGAAAAAAAAAAAAAAGGAATAGAATTCCCAAACATCGATCTAAAGGTTTTGAACCCCTGAAACCTTTGAAGTAATTTGATTCCAAATTCATATAGCTAAAAAAAAAAAAAAAAATTGAAGAATCAATTCTGGTCCTAACTCTGACATTTAGAAATTAGAGTGCCCATCAGTATACTGTATGTTAGTGAAATGTGAAAAATTATCAGAATGCAAAATGTAGTTATTTATCTTTCCACTTCCTTAATTATTCATTCATTCAACAAATATTTACCAAGTGTCTACATTGGGCCAAGCTATGGACAAGGAATTTACAGTTTCTTATCTCCTGGAGTTTGAGACCCAGAGAAGAACGAGTGAGTGAGACCATCTTGCTGTATATTGGCCTCTGAATATTCAGAGAATTGATATGTACTTCATGATGTTATCTGAAAGTGGTGTGTGTGTATGTGTGTGTGTGTGTGTGTGTAATAAGCACAAACTTGACAAAAAAAAAAGATAAATTCAGGCATTATTCACGCATCCACAAATATCTATAGATGTTTAAAGTAATGTAGACAAAATATTCCATGTCTTGGTGTCCTATATTTTCAGCTGAGTAAAATGCAGTGAGATAAGATCAGTTTGCTGTCACTTTTGGAAACTGCATTTGTAAATTGATGTAATGCATCTCCAGCCAAGTTCTTCAGAGACAGCCTCAAATCCTTAAAAAGCCCCTGAATGCTAGATTTTTGCATTTAGATCTTAGCATTGTCTTAAAAGATAATGGTAGTTCACATAACTAGAGAATTCCCTATTGATTACATGATTGAGGAAGCACAAAAGTCTGTTATTCTTTCCAAAGTCAATTGTAATTTAAGCTCATTATCTCCCTGCAGATGTTCTGTTTCAAATGGCAACAGAATCAAAATGTAAATGCTCCAGTGAAAAGGTTCTGGAATTCTTTTATGGTGTGTTTACTGTGTGTTTGCAGTTTAAATCATAGCAGGAAAGAGTTTAGAAAAATCGGACCCACTGGCCACTAACTTGAATAAGGGAAAGAACTGAAATTCACCAGGGTCCCTGATGAGTCAGAATCAATTTTCATGTAACTTTTAATACCTAATTTATTTTATTGAAGATTGAGCTTCATTTAAAATAAATCTGCTTGTCTTTACTGTTTTTAAATATGACTTGGGATATCAGGGACTCTAGTATAATTAATAATAATGAGCATTAGTACAAATTATGGTAATTTTTCTCCCTTTCCCTCTGGCTTCATTGACACTTAAGGGAACCACAAGGGTTCTCTTTTAAGTCTTAGGGATGGATCCTTTGATTAAAATTTTAGGGGTTGGCTTAGATTTCAACAAACTAAATTTTACTGAAGAGAATTGTCCATTTGTACATAGGAGCACTGCGACATGTAATCTGTCCTTAGATGCCATGGGCATGATGTATTGGCCCTTCACTTTGACAAACAACCTGAAATACTTTTATCAGCACTTAACATTATACAAAGGAAGCATAAAATACAGACTTGTAAAAAACATAAACTTACAGTATCTGTTCACAGTTGCTTCTGTGGTGCCTTGAGGATAGGTGTGTTGGTGTGAAGCCATATAGCATCAACATCACTGAACTGAACACTTAACCACTAAATGAAAGCATACGAACCTTAAGCTCCAAATTTATACAATGTATTGAAATATGTAGAAATGACCATTTTCTCATTACAAGGGTGCAATGATTTCCTCTTATGAGAATCCTGTGGCATTGTCTGAATAGCTTTAATATTTCTTTTTTAAATGATAACTAAAATATATGTTTCATTAAATTTTTCTTATAAAAATGAGAACTATATTTCAAACTGAATAATGCTCATATAGTTTCCATTTATTCCCTCTTACCATGCTTGTCTTGTTTATAAACCTATTTTACATAACATTCAGGGTCATTGTTGTCCCCACCCACGTCCCCACTTCTTTCTAGTAAAAAAAAAAATGATATGTTTTCAAGGATGGGAACCTGTTAACACAGCAAGATGATGTTGAAATGAATTGGTGAACTCCCAGTTTCCTTGCTATTTGTCTCCTGAGGGAGATGCACTGTGACCATCAGTGAGGACTTGGTATTGACAGTGATGCCACCCAATGGAAAAATAAAATGGGCTGGGTCATTCTCATTGGATTTATTTGTAAGATGATCGTCTCTAAACTGAGCTTCATAAATTTTTATTTTGGGGAGTTATCAGAAATGTCAAATTTATTATATCTTGGGAATTTCTGCATCTGAGGAAAGGGACTATTTAAATATTTGCCTCTGTTTTAATGATCTGTCTGGATTGTTTTAACTGGGCAATTATCATGTTTTCAGCTACAGCTTTGTGCTTAAGGCAGTAAGTGCTGAAATAATGATTGCTTCCTATTCATTCCATGATGTAAAATCAGATTAGGTGCCTAGAGTTATCACGAGCCAAACATTGTGATCTCTGTAAGTGGCTCCATAAATGAACTAAGTAATCTTTCCCTCTGGAAGAAGCAGCATGTACCATTCACAATATTGATAACACTGGTTTCTGGTTTCCATATGCTTCATTGAAAAAGAAATAATATTTTTGATTGATCTTAGACTGCCAAAACCATACATTTTATATTTGGGGAAACTGACCTAAACTTTATGTGAATATATATATATATATATATATATATATATATATATATATATATATATCTCCTAAGCTTTAAAGTATTAAATTTTAAAGACTTTCATGACAGTACATCTGTGTATGCAGCGTTTGGATTTCTCCAGAGCTTAACAATCAAAAATATAAAACTTAATAAAAATTAAAATTGAGAGCAGGGTTGTATTTGTGATGTGAGGATCCGTTCACAAAGCTAGTTCTTTTCCTAGTATCCTTTCACCAGAGTCATAATGCTTGGTAAGAAAAGAATCTAAGTTGTAACAAATGTATTCTGATAATATATATATGTATATATGTATATATATAGTGGAATAAATATACATTATATTCTGTTAGAATTAATAATAGATACAAACCATACTTAAATTAAAATAAGTATAGTACTAGAGTTCCTACCTTTGTTTTTAGCAAACTAAAAGTTGAGCTAAAAGTGTCCCACTCTGTTAATGCATAATAAAATTCATGGAAACAGAAAATAAAAAGCCAGTTGCTTCTAGAGCATGAAGAGACTATAAATACAGTGTAATAACTTGCCATTTTCCAAAGGAGGGTAGAGGTTGAGTGCGCAATGAACTGGAATTCCAACTCAGACAACTCAGCAATGTGGATTGTGGAGGGGCCAGGGCCCAAGGGCAGAGTGTAGGATTCTTTCAAGTGACAACCACCTTGAACTGATACAGTTTGAATTAGGGCCTGAGGAGGGGCTTGCTAATCTCTGGAAAAGCTATAGACCAAAGACTCACTTAATCCTGGCCCTGGTGATTTATTCCAAAGTCACAGACTTTACTCTTCTCACACTGTTTCGGTCTGCAGACTGGACAGCATCTCTCCCTCTACACACTGAGAATTCACTGCAGTGAATGGAAAGTCTGTGTGTGTGTAAAGAGCCAGTGAACAGGGAAGGGTGGGGTGGGGGTGACAGGGCCACTCAAGCCCAGAGATAGAAGGTGTCGAGTTGCCGTGGTAAAGAATTTATACACCATGTGTTCACAGCTTCTTGACAGGTATAATTATCAGTGTTGTCTTTGCCTTTACTATGTGCTGGGATTCTGAAGCACGTTTTTCAAACTTGTGACTGTTAGATGTTGGATCAAGTAGCTTTCATTCAAGGGCCTGAAAGAGGGGAAAAGAGTGAAATCAGTGATTAGTATTCATTTATCAACTACTGATATGCTAAAAATACCAAAGGAGCATGTGCTGTGTGAGAACAGCAAGAATTATTTTGGGTGCTGTCATTCATGCACAATCTTACACACATGAAAAAAGATCATTTGATGTTTGTAAAGGAAGTAATTATCGAATGAGGCTGGAAAAGCCACAGTCATTCCCCAAAACAAAATAAAAAAAGCACCATTTGGAAACATTTTAAATATAGAACACTTCTTCTCACCATGATGATTCTATTTCTCTTCATGTAGGCAAAATATAAATAACATTTATATTATAACTCTCCAGGCATTTAGTGTGGTTTTGTTGAGAAACAAAACAGCAAAGCCTCTTGCTGACAAGCTAGAAGCACCAATGTCCCTTCTCTGAGGCACACATTAAGCCTGTCTCTCCTCCTACAAGGTCAGCCCGACCCTGTTTAGAAGAGAACTAGAACGTGTCCACGCCAGCAGATTTGGGGGAGCTGCTTCCTTAAACACTTCCCCCAAGCCTGTCACTTTTCCACCATGATGGAGTCATTTCTTTCAGAGGGAACTGTGGTTTCCAATCTTTGTGTTGAGAGCTGCTGCTATTTTTAATTCAATGGATACTGAAAATCATTTCCAAAACAGATATTTAACAAAATTGTTTAGCCTATTTTGTACTATCCCTCTCCAGCTACCATGCCTTCTAGAGAGGTGATAAAAGCCCACTGGGGCTTCCAGAGTGAACTGAAAACCACATGTGAGGCCACTGTGCTTCCTTAGGTGTCTCTTAACAGGAACACAATTAAAACAGCTGGCATGTCATTAACGTTTTTAACTATTACAGCATTCTACTACTACTATTGCTGTTACTGACCAAAACTTATCGAGTTGACACTAATTGCCACATATTTTGCTAAGAACCTTATATTTTTTTCTTATTTAATATCCACAACAGACCGCTTTACTGAGTTTCTGACCGAATAACTTCCTAAAGGTCACTCAGCTGCTAGGTGACAAAGATCTAGAGACTGAGTTTTTTATTAATTAAATTACAATGTATCACATGTTCTGAGGGAATGAGACTCAGAAAGGGTGAGTCTTGCTAAGAGGCTTGGAGCTCTTCATCCATGCAGCAGAGGAGTAAGAGATACATCAGCAACTGGGAGGACATTGGTTTCCCCGTGTAGGTCTCCAAAATACCTCTGGGACGAACTGTCTGCACCAAATGTTCTTATTATTTCCCTCAGGCCTATCATTCATAATTCAACAGGTTAACATTTCATTTTCTTAAGCAAAATCCTCTTTTCTATCTTAGTATGGGTTTTCTTAATCAAATTGCTTTGCCAACACTAAGCGAGCCATTGTGATAGTGCCTCCCCAAGCCCTGAACAGTTCCATGTCCTCTTCTTCAGAACCTGTGAACGTGTTGATTACATGTCATCGGGAAATTAAAGTTGTAGGTGGACTTATGGTCGCAGATCAGTTGATGTTAAAGATAGAATAGCATACATCTAGGGCCCACTGTGAAAGTGGAAGAGGGATAGGACAAAGAAGTACTCTGAAATTAAAACATGCTTGGAACGAAATGAAAAAGAAAACATAGCTTATCAAAATGCTGGGATCCAGTGAAATTGGTGTATAGAAGGAAGTTTATGGCATTCTTTCTTCAAAAGAAGAAAGATCTAATAGCGATCACCTAAGTATAACAGAACTCCTTTAAAATTTAAAAGCTCCCAATTGATTGTTTCCTTTCCATTTCCTGGTAAAATTTATTGTTCAATATCAGTTTCCTCATACTGACAATGGGAACTGAGACATTGTCCCCAAAGCCTGTGCAGATGCCAGCAAGGGTTGAAAAGCCTAGATTTCTGACATACTCTGGCTAGCATGATCTAGCTAAATCTACATGTGTGCATTCTCTGGCTTTTATTTCTGTAAATTGTAACCACTTTGTAGGGCCTATGAATTAGCTACCTTCCCAGTTTGGGGCAAGCTACAATTAAATTAAATTCACTTTTCTTTTTATATTGTTTGCTCATTTCTTATGTAGGCAGGGGACCAAATACAGGATTCCTTGGTGTGGCTTCTAGTAACATAAGCTTCCACCTTAGGAAACTAGAAAAAAAAAGAATAAATTAAGTCCATAGTAAGCAGAAGAAAAGAAATAATAAGTGGAGCAGAAACTAATGAAATGAAAAATAGGAAAATCAATGAAACCCAAACTTGGTTCATTAAAAAAAAATCAGTGCAATTAATAAACTTCTTGCTAGGCTAACTAAGGAGAAAAAGAGGATATAAGTTACTACTATCAAGAGTGAAAGAGGAGACATCACTCAAATCATTAAAAAGACAATAAAAGAATATTACAACTCTCTATTTAAGGTCTTGATAAACTAGTTGAAATGAACTGATTCTTTGAAAGACACAGCCTGCCAAAACTCATACAAGAAAAGACAGATAATCTGACAACTCGTAACTCCCCAAACAGAAAGCACCAGGCCCAGACAGCTTTATTTGGTAATTCTACCAAAATAAAAATTCTAACAATTCTCTATGACCTCTTTCAGAAGATAAAAGCACAGGTAACACTTCCTAACTCATTTTATATGACCATCATTACCCTAATACTAAAATCAGACAAAGACATACAGAAAAAGAAAGCTACAGACTGATACTTTTCAGAATGAAGATTCAACAAAAATATCAGCAAATCAAATCCAATAAGGTATAAAGAATTTAATAACTCCACATAGTTATTTAAAATGTGGACCTAAATTTACTAGTATGCATCATAATGTTCAGTTTTAAAAAATCAGGTTAACATTAAGAACATGGGGTATGAGCCTATATGAAAATAAGCTCGTATATACATAGGTACATGGAATCTTAAATATACAGAAAAAAACAAAGAATGGACGCTAAAATGAAGGGAGATTTTCCTGAATGATTGATTTTTTTCTTTATACTTCTGAACTGTCTAAAACTTCAGCAGTGAACATGTTATTTTCATTTTCATAATTAGAATAAACATTACATGGAAACCAGTATCAGTCAATTCAACCAGAATTTTTGTAAGCAACAACAACAAAAGTGGAAGATTAGAAGAAAGAAGAAGAGACAGACATGACAATGGAAGCAGAGATAACAGCAATGCTATAGGAAAGATCTGACCCCCCTCCCCCCATTGCTGGTTTTTGAAGACGGAGGAAGAGTCAAGGAGACAGAGACATAGAGCAGTTTCTAGAAACTGGGATAGGCAAGGAAATGAATTTGCCTGTAGAGTCTCCCCAAACCTCGTGAGACTGCTGAACTTCCATTCTACAGAATTACAAGGGAGTATTTTTCAAAATTTTATTTTGTCATTGCAAATAATTATATATGTATTATGAGGTACAATGTGGTTTTGATATATGTTTATAATGTGGAATGATTAAACCAGGCTAATTAACAAATCTCTCACCTCACAAGCTTATCATTTTTGCATGTGCAGTGAAAACGTTTAGTATCTACTCTTTCAGCAATGTTGAACTATATAAGGAATTGTTATTTATTATAGTCTACATCCTCTGCAATAGATCACTAAGGCTTATTCCCCCTGCCTTGTTGAAACTTGTATCTTTTGATTATCTCCCTTTTCCCTTTGGCCCCTTCCCCAGCCTCTAGTTGCCATCATTCTGTTCTCTGCTTCGGTGAGTTCAATGTTTTAGATTCCACACCTAAGTGAGATTACATGGCATTCATCTTGCTTAGTCTGGCTTATTTCATTTTAGCATAATGTCTTCCAAGTTCATCCATTTTGTTGGAAATGACAGAATTTTTCCTTAAATAATATTCCATTGTGTATATATACAAGATTTTGTTTATTCAGTCAACTGACAATGAACACTTACGTTGTATACTTATCTTAACTATTGTGAATAACACTGAAATGAATATATGAATATAAAATACAGCTATTTATTTGGCATAATTCTTTCTTTCTTTCTTTTTTTTTTTTTTTTTTTTTTTTGATGCTGGGGATTGAACCCAGGGGTGCTTAACCACTAAACTATTTCATCAGTCCTGTTTATATTTAATTTTGAGACAGTGTCTTGCTAAGTTGCTTAGGGCCTTGTTAAGTTGCTGAAGCTGGCTTTGAACTTGCCATCCTCTTGCTTTAGCTTTCTAAGTCTGTGGGATTACAGAAGTGTGACACTGGGCCCGGCTTACCATGCTGTTTTGATTACTACAATTTTGTAATAGATTTTTTTTAATATTTATTTTTTAGTTTTAGGTGGACACAATATCTTTATTTTGTTTATTTTTTTATGTGGTGCTGATAATCGAACCCAGTGCCTCATGTATGCTAGGTGAGTGCGTTACCACTTGAGCCACATAGATTTTGAAGTCACATAGTGTGGTGCTTCTAGCTTTGTTCTTTTTGCTCAGGACTGCTTTAGCTATTCAAGGATTCATACAAATTTTGGAATATTTTTCTATTTTGGGGAAAATGACACTGAAATTCTGAGATGGATTGTGTTGAATCCTATAGAATTACAAGATAATACATCGTTTTGTTATTTTTTCACCACTAAATTTGTGGTGACTTCATGGCGGCCAAAGAAAGGTTATAGTGATGAAGGTCTGTGAAGTATGGTTAAATCTTTTGGAGGTCAGTGGTGAGGAAAACTTGGACACCTTTAACAAGCAGCATCAGACTGAATCCCTAGAAAGTTCATGAAGGACTCTATGAGCTGAAATCAGAGAACCAAAGGTCAAGTTCCTTTAAACAGAGGAGTCAGAGTGGTTATGTTCAAGATCCTGGGTTCAAATCCCACCCCTGGCATTTGCTAGCTGTGAAACATTTCATACACTTTAAGAACTCCTATATGCCTCCGTTCCCTACTCAAAAATGAGATTAAAAATAGTACCTAAGCCTAATAAGGCTGCTGTGAAGATTAAGTGGTTTAATATACATGAAGCTCTTGGAAAAGTTCTTGGTATTCATTAATTCTGATTGGCGTTTTTAAATTCCTTAGATTTATTTTTATCAGGGTCTTTCTCTGGGATCTGGTTCTCCTAGTGACTGGGATGGTGATTTTGGTAATGAACCCCTGGATCAGATCATCAGGACCACAGCTCTGGTGATGGTAATAGATGGCATAGCATAATTTCAATAGTGAACAAACTAAAGAAAATCGAGGTCTGAAGAGAGCCAGCGAGGCCACTGAAAAATGCCAGCTACTTTATAAATCTGAAAATACTTAGCATGGTTTTGAATGTAATGAATTCTCCACCCTACATCCAGCAAAGACAACAGTTTATTCTTGATTTTTGGGGGAATGTTGATATCTCAAGAAATATTCCTCTTCCTTCTTGCTTTTATTCTTTGGGAATATGAGTGAAATGTGAATGTATACAAAAAAAATCACATTTTAAAACTAAGATGCTAAAAGCTGCATAAAAAAATGGTATAGCTCAAAAAAAGCTCAAAAAAAATGGTATAGCAGGAAAACTTCCTATATTTACATTTTGTGCTTAGATTTCTATCATAGAAATGTAGAGTACTTTTTGTTTTTCTACAATTTGGGAAATACAACCTTTTTGTGAGTTATCAAGTGGAAGTAAGGGAGAAATACAACAGATCTTTACTTCAGGAGAGTTTAAGATTCAGAAGAGGCCTAACAGAAAATTTCTCACACACTAGTTGTATTCAACCCCTTTGTTATTTTTATCCCCCATTTACCATTGCTAGTCCCTTCATACTTGATACCATCTCAGAGAAAATAAATTATTTCTGATTTTGAGCATAGAAAATAATAAGACAATATCTAACAATATTTTGCTTTACCTAGTCTTTGCTTGACTGGTTGACCTTTAAAAAAAAATATGAGATCTGTTCCAAATTAAATAGGTCAAATAAACTTGACATTTCTTCTTAAAAACATCTGTAGTATGAGCTAACAAGTGTAACAAATCCCATCTGATGCTTAAAAATTGAATTAATTAAAAATTAAATAAGAACTAATATAGGTCTCTTTGACTGAATTAACCACAAAATCCAGGGACAACATGACTTGGGTGTGTTTTACTTGTACTTGAAATGGTCAATATTGGTTTCATCTCTAGGGGCCTTGGCTGTGTGTACTGCAAGAGCCATCTTGACAGGCATCAGTATAAGTTTCATGTCCACATAAATAGAACTCTAACATATCCTGCACAATAACACAAAACAAAACAGTTTGCAAACAAGCTTTTGTTAAAAATGTTGGTCTCTTGTAATGAACCAATAGGAAATTCAGAGGTGATTAAATGAGGACTGATGAAATAGAGAAATGAAATTTAGTATATGGTCCCACCAATATTTATGGCCAAATTATATACTTCTAAAATAACTGGATGAACATGATATTGGAAGCTTTTAGAAAGATCTCAGAAATCAGAATGGCAATTTTTTTTTCTTTCAGAACACTACTGAACAATCTTACTCAGGGCCAGTGTTGTAAATCAATGAGGAGAATTGGTGTAAGTCTATATAACCAAAGATGGAAGAAACAATAGGATTAACAGAAAGCTCGTTGGTGTTACAGGGTGGATTGTTATTATTACTAAGAAAGGACCTTTGAAAGGATTCTGAAAGTACAGCTGGATAACAGAAGTAAAGACTATGGGTGAAATGACTTTTTCTGTTCTGTCTACAGAGCTCCATCGTAACCACATCATCTAGCAGGAGCCACCACATCTCTTGCCTGGACCACTGTGTTTTCTAGTTGGCTCTGCTTCCACTCTTACGCTGCAATCATCATTTTCACAGCAGCTAGAATGATCTCTATGGTACATAAATTCTGGTCGCTCTTTTGCTTTAAAACCTTCAGGGCACCTCATTTCCCTGGGGCTTTGCAAAGCACTCTGTGGCTGGCCCCCACCCATCTTGGTGCCCTTTAAACCACTACTGTCTTTCCTCCTCCCTCTCTAGCCCCTAACTACCCAGGTTTTCTTTATTCCTCAAACATCAAGTAGCTTGTGCACCACTGTACTGGCTATTTCCTCCTCTTAGTCTCTCTTTGTGGCTTCTCCTCTTTGTTCAGTTTCATCTTAAATGTTTTCTCCTTTGAGAGGTCTTTCCTGACAACAGAGCCTGAAGTCTCCACTCACCAGTCTCTATTCAAACAGCCTTAATTACTCTATAACTGGGTAAAACACTGGTCCCAATAGGAAGTGTTTAATTTACATTTTTTTTTTTTAAATAAATTTCTCTTCCACCAGACTGTCAGCATCATGAGATCTAGGACTTTGCTAATGCTTGCTCCTGAAACTCCTTGAACAGGCCTGGCCCATGGGAGTGCCAAGGAGGTATTTATTGTTGAATAAATACACATTTTAGAATGAAAATGTAGTTCTAGAAAAAGATAAAAGCCATTGTATGTCTAATAAAAGCAGCAGGCTATGGGAGATAGATGGTTAAATTTCCAAGAGTGTCAGAGGATAAATCCCGTACATTTTTTAAAAGCTCCCCTACATAGCCTCTCCTTTTCATAAGAGTCACAAAAATCTGAAAACTTCATGTTACATCCAGTGTCCCTGGTTGTGCGATTTGTAATCTAATATGAAATAACTCAAACCTACCATCATCATTTTTCCAAGAATATTTGAGCCTCATTTCAAATACACACCTGTGTACATTGTAGTGCAAAGGTATTTGATGATATAAACTGTCTTTTCCAAAGAATAGCAAGAAAAATGTATGTAACTTCAGAACATCTGATATTGGCAGATGAAGTACATGGTAGAGTAAGAGAAAAATAATTCTGTGCTTCCTGTAAATGGGTTTATGAGGAATCCAGTGAAATTACTGAAATATCAGGTTGTTCATCCAAAGAGGCAGGATTTAATGACACTTGCCTTGAAGGATTTTTTTCATAGTATTAGGGATAATGTGTATAAGAGCCTCACACACAATGGGCACTTCAATGATGGTGACTTTTACTGTCAATATTTTTTCCTTCAATTTTCTTGGAAATACACAGCAACACTTGATTTAGCATCTGAGTCGCCAAGTGGAGTTTAGAAAGAGAATCTTAGATCTATTTTAAATGAATAACAAAAATGAACTTCAAGATCTCTCAGATTCTGAGCACTGGCAGATCTCATTCTTCTAGGTGGAACATGTTTCCCATAAATTTTAGCTTTCTTCTCAAGATGTTCACAAGGCCAGCACTGTAAGGTTGTACAGTTTGTACACGTAGATCCGGGTTAGCACAGAGACTGCATTTCCTAATTGTATAAAGGCATCTTAGAATCTGTACTTGCCCCTCCCCAAATATATTAATTTCTTTAACATTCCTTGAGACTATATTGATTCACCCATAAAAAACAAACAAACAAACAGAAAACTATGTGATATATGCTTACTTTTGTTGACATCCTTGTCTTTTGATTTGATTGATTTTGTTTGGACTATTAGATGTAGTGATGTTGTTTCAGTTAGGGAATCGTATTTTTAAAAACAACAATTTCGATCGCATCTAAGGGACCTTCCTTATATAGAACCAGGCACTGCTCACCTAGGACATGTGGTTTTGCTGTGTTTGTTGCTGCTGCTGCTGCTGCTGTTGAATGAGCAATTGCTGCTGTTGCCGACGCCGGGCTGTCCGCAGCTTCTCAAAGCGAGCCTCCATTTCTTCCAGGACTTTTGGGGTGTATCGGACCACCAGCTTGACACTGTCCTTTGCAGCCTTGAGTAGTTCCACAGCTTTCTCATGGTGCTCTCCTTCCACGCTCTGAAAAGACAAGGACGTTTGTTACAGGGAAGACCTTCCATGTTCTCTTCCCTGAGAGACTGAACTGAAATTAGTATCCTATTGAAAGTCCAGAGTTTAAAAGTTGAAGCAAGCACAGCAAGTGGGATATAATACCATCACCATCATTTATTATGTTCATAGCTGAACTGTGAGCCTGTAGGCTTCATCAGGACAGAGAATGAATCAGATTGGGGGCTCAAGTCAGGAGGGTGAAAAATGACAAAGAAATGCTAACATTTTGAATGGGATTTCTTTTTCTTTTTTTTTTAGTGTGGTACTTTTTTATGGTGTACTGGGGATTGAGCACCATACCTCATGAAGCACTCTTCTGCTGAGCTACATTGCTACTCTTCTATTTTTTTTTTTTTAATTTTGAGATAGTAATCAGATTTTGAGGGATCCTACAAAGAAATGAGAACGCTTCTCATTCCTCTCAGCTGATTCCTAGGGTGGGTGACATGACCAATATTTTACAAGATTGTAGTGTAAAGGCCTTTGTGCCTAACTTCTTCAATAAAATTTCAAGAAAAATTGGCTGTGTGATTTAGGAACACAGGAACTGAACACAGGATCTAGGAACTGATTATCAGAACATCTGAGTGGCACTGGGTGGCAGAGGAGGCCAACTACAGTTGGTTAAGATTACATTTTCATAGCCCAATTGGAAGGGGGAAACTTGAAATCGGTATCGGATTAAGCTACCAAAAAATACAGTAATTCACATCTCAAGCTCATATCAATTGTAATATATGAGATTCATAATTACTACTACTCTACACATTTGGAAATTTAAAGGATTATGTCCAATTCTAACCCTTGCTTCAGAAAGATGAATGTGAACTGAGGAAGAAAAGGTTTGAATTTAGCAACAATATTGTCACTGGCAGCATGTAAAAGCACCACTTGTCATTTGTTGGAGTAGAGCACAGATAATAAGGGTTTAAAAATTGGGCACAGTGAGCCCTGGAGGCAACTTACATAACCAATTCTCCATGTCTGGATTGCACAGTAAGCAGAGGTTTTAAAGAGGTTTTAGGTAGAGTGAATTTTTATCTGTGGTGAAAGTCTAGGAAAATAGGCACCTTCATTGATTAATTCATTCTTTTAATTATTCATTCAATCATGAACAGAGTCTCTTAGCAGACTTTTATTAAGCATTTATCCTACTAAATTCTTTGGAACAACATTAAAGACAGAGGAAAACTTTGAAAATATTACACAATATAAACTCTGTTTTCTGTGTGCTTGTAATTTCTTTGTAATTTGTACCAACAGAATTTGATACGGTATGAAATTTTCCTTTTAAAGGAAAACTTGGTGGTTCAGCTGTGCATAATTTCTTTTTTAATATTAAAAGTTGCATGTTTATATGTTTTAATAACGCTGGTTCACTCCTTTTCTAGGCCAGTTGATTAGTTTCCAGGCTTTTTTTTTTTTTTTTTGGCTTTTGTTCTATCTGCTTTCATTTAATAGGTTGTAGATTCTAGGCCAGACCGTGAGAGGCCCATTATCTCTGTTTAGGCACTGTGCCTGTGATTCAGAGCTGCCACGGGAGGACTGTGGTACTAATGCAGGGCATGGGCTTTCATGGCAGGGGCAAAGGGTTGAGAGAAATAATAGCCATGAGTCCACACTCAGCCCTGTGGAACTATCAAAGTTATCCTCTCCCATACAATAATTTACAGAAAGCAGACTCTATGGTCTTCAAACTCAGAATTTTGGTCTTGATGTTTTTAATCCATGGATCACATGTTGACTCAGTTCCCATCACCAGAATCAATAGGTCTCTTGATGGACTCTTAGCTTCCTCTGTGTTCCCCACCAGGGTACAGAACCATTATATGAGATCTGGAGTGCATCCGACTTCATTTCTACTACTGAAAATATCTTTAGTAAATCAAATAACACAAATTAGAGAATTGATCAGTATTTGGAAACTAAGGTGAATTTTAGAGATGGGTTTGAATTCATATAAGAATACTCATAGAATTTATTATTTTAGACAATCAACCTTGTTTTTAAATTGCTTTCAGCATCTTAAGTCTTTTCTTAAGACAAGCAAAAATCACCAAGTTTTCCTACCATAATAGTGATCATATAGTTAAGGCCCATCCTGGATGGTTCTCTTTTTCTACCTGCTTTGCCTACTTTGTAATTTTGAAGGTATATACTTGTCTCCTTAACCTATTATTTATTAATTTCTGGGGTGCCTTCAGTTCCTCTGTATAATTTCTTAATAAGGATAAGGTAGCTTTTTTCCCCTTGTTTTTTCTTTCCATTTTATGGTAAGAACAAAAATGCATACCACCTACTCTTGGAAGTCTTGCTCAGTGAATTAAAAAAAAAAAGCCAAAAGATGCTCAGTTAAAATGTATATGTTGATGTGCAAACACTCATTACTGGGTATCCCTTATACCCTGAAGGTTTGGCATATATTTCTGCTTTTGACTTCATCTATTCCTTAGTCTTATAGAAAGTATACTTTATTTCTTGCTAAATATTTAAAACCCATTTTGAAACTTGACAGATTATTTATATACAGTTAAGCTAGTTTTTTTTTTAATTTTTACTCAAACTATATATAAAGCCCTCCTGATTTAGGAATCATTCCTTGTAACAACTTGAGTAATCACTGAAATCTTGTGACAACGGTCTCACAGATGAGAATGTGGTTTGTATATGGCTGGGGGACACCTGGAAAGGCTTCCAACTTTAAAATTAAAAACCTGAAATTCTGTGCTTTTTGGTTTCATTCCCTTGCTTGTAATTATTTATCTCTTTGTTATAATTATATTGAGATTTGAGAAAGTTGTTAGCATGAATTAATTTAACAAAAGGCTTTCCAATGGACATCTGGTGAAAGTTGGATTTTATTAAGAAGGTGAGGGGGGATACAGAAGACATGAGCACATATATTAGTTACTCAGGAAATATTTTATGGTCCTAAAACAAAAAAAAATACTCTAAAGAAAAACTTTATATAAATTATAGTTATGCTGAGGCTGGCCTTCAGCTTTCACTGGAATGAAATAAAATGTACTAGGAAATAAATAGACATTCCTGTCCTGAAAAACATTTTCGCTGTCAAATCTTTTAAAAATGCACATTCAAAAATCAATACTAGAAGGGAGAGTTCAAATATTTTTTTACTATTTTCAAAATTCATAAACACACGCTAATGAAATGCTAAGCATATAACCATAAGAAGTTAATATTTACAAGAATCTTTTTTCATTTAGGAAACAGAGGAAAAAATAGCTCAGTGAATAATCAGATGCAAACTTGTTTGGTGAGCAATCTCATGTAAAAGTAAGTAGGCCCTAGGAAGTTTTGAAGGTAGTTTATTTGATGAAGTGTGGCAAATCAGCAGCTGACAAATGAACCACCTTTAAACACGGCTGCATTGTGATGTTTCAGTAGCTTTTCTATTTCCACACTTTGTGAGATATTAAAATGTCTACTATTTCTGGTATGTTCAATTTCCTAGTTGATTGAGAATCTTCTCTAATAAGAGAGAATTTGGATTATACTACATACATAAACTTGTGCATGAATGAATAGCTTCCCCTTGACCCCCCATGATAATTGCATTTTGACTCTGGTTAGACCTCAGATAGAAGAGATGCCTGCTCTGGGAAGGAATCTTGCTATCTGTGTACCCTTCAGTTACCAGATGCTTAAATCTGTATGTAGTTTTTTCTCTGTTATTTACATGGAAATCCTCCTGGCTGAGTTTTCTGTGACATAAGTTGCTTAAAACGTTTGTTGGACAACAAAGAGTTGGCAATACCTCCTGGTTATTTCAGGCATATCTACATTCAAATGTATGCATCTGCTCCTGAGTGACATCAGCCATTTCTTTGGATTTTACTTAATCTGAAGGGCAGATGACATGATCAGGGAGTAAAGGATATTAAGGGTGTGAGGTTACAATATCTTAGTGCAATTAAGCAGCTCAGAAACTCTGAACAGTATATCTGAAAAGTCTCTTAGAAACAATCTCATTTATATCCTTTTCGTCTTAAGACATAAGGAAACAGAGACTAAGAAGAGCTGGGACCCAGCCCGTTGTATAAATTTGTTTGTTGTAAGACTAGATTTGAACTCATTATTACTACCTACTGCTTTTTCAAAAACGCTATACTACTGGGGCTGGGGTTGTGGCTCAGTGGTAGAGCACTTGCCTAGCATGTGTGAGGCCCTAGGTTCGATTCTCAGCACTGCATATAAATAAATGAATCAAGGTCCATCAACATCTAAAAAATATTAAAATAAACAAACAAAATAACCCCCCAAAACACTGTATTACTTTCTGAGGACAAGGAATCCAGAAATGAAACACACACATTGTAGGTCAGTTTTGCGCCATGTGGAAGGATAGAAACTAATGGCGAGGAAAAGCTATGTCAACTCCTAGAAGAAGGGTGTGAGTTGGCCAGTAAAGGAAAATCATGAGGCGACCGGAGGGGTCACTGTTAGTGGGCTGTGATTCTCAGCTTTCAAAAGGCCCAATATAGCTAAACAATGACATACTTTTTCCCCAAAAGGTAATAGTGATTGATTTTGGATGTTTTTCTTTTTCTTTTCTTTTTTTTTGGATTGGAGAAATTTATTGAAATTTAAATAAAATTTATTAAAATAAATGGTTTAGTCTTCCATTCCATAAATATCCATTCAGGTGCCTTTCACAGGATAAACCAAATATTTGCTGCTGTCATTAAAGCCCTTGAATTTTCAGGATGACAGAAGTCTGCCTGTATTTTTCCACACACAAATTCTTAATCCCCAAATTAAGGAAGAGTACAGGATAAGACATTTGCAGACAAGCCATTACTGAAATTCAAATCCCTAGACATTTTCTATGGAACAATAAAAGGCTGGATTATTTTCAAGAATGTAAAATTGGATTGTCGCAGCCAGATAGATCACTTTGTTCTTTTGATAGTTTTGCTGTTCTCCAATAAGATGTTTTAATTATTTAATTTTAAGAATATGTGTGTTTATATAAATAAATGTGTGGGAGGCGAAGAAGATGGCTGCGAAAGGAGTGCAGCACTCCCGTGTACTGCGTCACTGAGCAGGAAAAAGACAAGGTAGAATGGATAAAAGCTAGCTTGTTAGGAATTTCCAGCAAAATTGGAGTGCTCCGAAACCTAGAGGAAGGATTTCCATTGCATAAGGACCTGCTACTGGAGCTCAAACGCGAGAGATTTGTCCGCACGGAGGGTCACGCTGCGTATGCAGCAAATCGCCCTGCGGCCAGAGTCTACGGCGCTCGCTGGGAAACGACGGTAAGATAACAATGCAAAGATACAGTGCTACGGATTCTGCAGGCTCCCGCCAGCTGTGCAAATACTGTACTCAGAGCTGAATTCTGGGCTTGAGACGGGGAAGGAAGCCATCCAATTCGGTTCTCCACATCGGTCAGACCACAGAGGAAGCCAGCGGCCACCATCTTGGAGAGCTGACGTCATCATCTCTGTTTTTTTTTTTTTTTTTTTTTTTGACTGATCACAGCTCTTTCAGCTATAGATCAGCGGGGAAAACTTAAGGGCCCCTCCCAGCTCTCCTGTGAGCGCAATAGCCAGACCGAGGGCGGCACGGAGCCGGCGGGAGACGCGGCTTCGGCGAGGGAGCCGGCGGTTGCGGCGAGGGAGACGGCGGCAGCGGCGGCTGCGGCGAGGGAGCCGGCGGGAGCTGGGGCTGCGGCGAGGGAGCCGGCGGCAGCCAGGGCAGCGGCACGGGAGCCGGCCGGAACCGGCGGGAGCCGCAGCAGCGGCGCGGGAGCCGGTGGGAGCCACGGCGGTGCTGGCACAGGAGCCGGAGGGAACCGCGCAGCGCGGGACTCCCAGCTACCGCTCCCACCAGTGCTGACAACTGAGGTCTCTTGCACCGACTCGCCTTGGCATGGGACTCACGGCTACAGCTCCCACCGGTGCTGACAACTGAGGTCTCTTGCATCAGATACGGGGGCGTGGCTACCAGAAGGTAAGCAAGTTTGCTGGGGGTGCTCAGCCCCAAGCTCTACAAACTAAGGGCTTGAGGGAGGCAAACAAGGAGAGTGTGCCCAGGCACTAATGAAACAGCTGCTCCACGTGTGTGCAAGGTAGGCAGAACTGTGACCACCGACAAAACAGGTCCAGTGGACTGCCAGACACATCGCTCAGATTGGGGGAGGGGCAGAGCCGCCGGGCGCCTGCAAGTTACGCAGACCTGCGAATCACCAGCTGATCAGACCCAGCAACCGCGGAGCGGCAGAGCCACCCCGGGCCTGCAAGGTAGGGGCACTTGCCACCCACTGGCAGGTCAGGCCCAACAAATTGCGGAGGGGCACAGCTGCCCCACGAGCCTGCTAGGTAGGCAGAACCCTGACTACCAACAGAACAGGCCCAGAGGCCGGCCAGACACATCGCCCCGCCCCAGTTGGGGGAGGGGCAGAGCCGCCGGGCGCCTGCAAGTTACACAGACCTGCGACTCACCAACAGATCAGGCCCAGCAACCGCGGAGCGGCAGAGCCACCCCCGGGCCTGCAAGGAAGGCGCACTTGCCACACACCAGCAGGTCAGGCCCAACAAACTGTGGAGGGGCACAGCTGCCCCACGAGCCTGCTAGGTAGGCAGTACCCTGACCACCAACAGAACAGGCTCAGAGGACGGCCAGACACATCGCCCCGCCCCGGTTGGGGGAGGGGCAGAGCCGCCAGGCGCCTGCAAGGTAGGCAAACCTGCGTCTCACCAGCATATCAGGCCCAGCAACCCACGGAGCGGCAGAGCTACCCCCGGGCCTGCAAGGTAGGTGCACTTGACACCCATTGGCAGGTTAGACCCAGCAACTCTCGGAGGGACACAGCTGCTCCACGCACGTGCAAGGTAGGCGGAACCGTGACCACTGACAAAACAGGCCCAGTGGCCCGCCAGATACATCGCCCCAGTTGGGGGAGGGGCAGAGCCGCCACCAGCGCCTTTTAGGTAGACAGACCTGCAACCAACAGACAGAACGGGCCTAGTGGCCAGCGGAGGGGCAAAGCCACTGCTCACGCCTGCAAGGTAGACGGACCTGTGACCACCGAAAGAACAGGCCCATCGAAAGTACAGGCACAGCGGCCTCCCGGCGTGGTAGGCACATTGCCTCAATTGGAGGAGGGGAAGAACCACCGCCAAAGCCTGCGAGGGAGACTTTGCAGCTATACAAGAGCAATATAAATATATAGGGAGAAAAATCAATAACACAACAGTTTCACCAAGCAGAAAGAAACGCGATCAATATGAAAAGACAAGGAAAGAAAGGACCACAAGCAATGCAGGTCAACTCAACTTTAGAAGAGGTAATTTCTGCAGCAGATGGAATGTCAGATAAAGAATTCAGGATATACATGCTTCAGATGATCTGGAGTCTCAAGGAAGACATTAGACAGCAAAATCAGTCAATGAAAGACCACTTCGACCACTTTGACAATCAATTACATAAACAAATCCAAGAAGTAAAAGATCAATTATACAGGGAGATAGAGGTTATAAAAAACAAACAAACAGAAATCCTGGAAATGCAGGAAACAATAAACCAACTTAAAAACTCAATTGAGAATACTACCAGCAGAGTAGAACACTTAGAAGATAGAACATCAGACAATGAAGACAAAGTATTTCAACTGGAGAAGAACATAGACAGCTCAGCAAAGCTGTTAAGAAACCATGAGCAGAACATTCAAGAAATATGGGATAACATAAAGAGACCAAACTTAAGAGTCATTGGGATACAGGAAGGTACTGAGGTCCATACCAAAGGAATGAGCAATCTATTCAACGAAATAATACGAGAAAACTTCCCAGACTTGAAGAATGAGACAGAATCCCAAATCCTAGAAGCCTACAGGACGCCGAATGTGCAAAATCATAAGAGATCCACACCTAGACACATTATAATGAAGATGCCCAACATACAGAATAAGGAGAGAATTTTAAAAGCTACAAGAGAAAGGAAGCAGATTACATTTAGGGGTAAACCAATCAGGATAACAGCTGATCTTTCAACACAGACTCTCAAAGCTAGAAGATCCTGGAATAACATATTTCAAACACTGAAAGAAAAGGGGTTCCAACCAAGAATTGTGTATCCCGCGAAATTAAGCTTCAGGATGGAAGATGAAATTAAAACCTTCCATGATAAACAAAAGTTAAAAGAATTTGCAGCTAGAAAACCATCTCTTCAAAACATCCTTGGCAAAATATTACAGGAAGAGGAAATGGAAAATATCAATGAAAACCAACAGCGGGAGGTAGTACAGTAAAGGGGGGGGGAATAATCAAAGAGGAAAACAAACCATGTTTAGTAACATAAATAAACAAATATGGCTGGAAGAACAACCCATATCTCAATAATAACCCTAAATGTTAATGGCTTAAACTCACCAATTAAGAGACACAGGCTAGTAGAATGGATCACAAAACAAGACCCAACAATATGCTGCCTTCAGGAGACGCATTTGATAGGGAAAGACATACATAGACTGAAGGTGAAAGGTTGGGAAAAATCATATCACTCATATGGACTTCGGAAACAAGCAGGAGTGTCCATACTCATATCAAATAAAATAGATTTCAAGCCAAAGTTAATCAAAAGGGATGAAGAGGGACACTACATACTTCTTAAGGGAACCATACACCAACAAGACATAACAATCATAAATATATATGCCCCAAACAATGGTGCAGCTATGTTCATCAAACAAACTCTTCTCAAGTTCAAGAGTCTAATAGACCACCATACAATAATCATGGGAGACTTCAACACACCTCTCTCACCACTGGACAGATCTTCCAAACAAAAGTTGAATAAGGAAACTGTAGAGCTCAATAACACAATTAATAACCTAGACTTAATTGACATATATAGAATATACCACCCAACATCAAGCAGTTACACTTTTTTCTCAGCAGCACATGGATCCTTCTCAAAAATAGATCATATATTATGTCACAGGGCAACTCTTAGACAATATAAAGGAGTAGAGATAATACCATGCATCTTATCTGACCATAATGGAATGAAATTGAAAATTAACGATAAAAGAAGTAAGGAAAAATCATGCATCTCCTGGAGAATGAACAATAGGTTACTGAATGATCAATGGGTTATAGAAGACATCAAGGAGGAAATTAAAAAATTCTTAGAGATAAATGAAAACACAGACACAACATATCGGAATCTATGGGACACATTGAAAGCAGTTCTAAGGGGAAAATTTATTGCTTGGAGTTCATTCCTTAGAAAAAGAAAAAACCAACAAATAAATGATCTAATACTTCAACTCAAAATCCTAGAAAAAGAAGAGCAAAACAACAGCAAAAGAAGTAGAAGACAAGAAATAATTAAAATCAGAGCTGAAATTAATGAAATCGAAACGAAAGAAACAATTGAAAAAATTGACAAAACTAAAAGTTGGTTCTTTGAAAAAATAAATAAAATCGACAGACCCTTAGCCACGCTAACGAAGAGAAGAAGAGAGAGAACTCAAATTACCAGTATACGGGATGAAAAAGGCAATATCACAACAGACACTTCAGAAATACAGAAGATTATCAGAAACTATTTTGAATCCTTATACTCCAATAAAATAGAAGATAGTGAAGGCATCGATAAATTTCTTAAGTCATATGATTTGCCCAGATTGAGTCAGGAGGATATTGACAACCTAAACAGACCAATATCAATTGAGGAAATAGAAGATACCATCAAAAGACTACCAACTAAGAAAAGCCCAGGACCGGATGGGTATACAGCAGAGTTTTACAAAACCTTTAAAGAGGAACTAATACCAATACTTTTCAAGCTATTTCAGGAAATAGAAAAAGAGGGAGAACTACCAAATTCATTCTATGAGGCCAACATCACCCTGATTCCTAAACCAGACAAAGACACTACAAAGAAAGAAAACTACAGACCAATATCTCTAATGAACCTAGATGCAAAAATCCTCAATAAACTTCTGGCGAACCGGATACAAAAACATATCAAAAAAATTGTGCACCATGATCAGGTAGGATTTATCCCTGGGATGCAAGGCTGGTTCAATATACGGAAATCAATAAATGTTATTCACCACATCAATAGGCTTAAAAATAAGAACCATATGATCATCTCGATAGATGCGGAAAAAGCATTCGACAAAGTACAGCATCCCTTTATGTTCAAAACTCTAGAAAAAATAGGGATAACAGGAACATACCTCAATATTGTAAAAGCAATCTATGCCAAGCCTCAGGCTAGCATCATTCTGAATGGAGAAAAACTGAAGGCATTCCCTCTAAAATCTGGAACAAGACAGGGATGCCCTCTCTCACCACTTCTGTTCAACATAGTTCTCGAGTCACTGGCCAGAGCAATTAGACAGACGAAAGAAATTAAAGGCATAAAAATAGGAAAAGAAGAACTCAAATTATCACTATTTGCAGATGACATGATTCTATACCTAGCAGACCCAAAAGGGTCTACAAAGAAACTATTAGAGCTAATAAATGAATTCAGCAAAGTGGCAGGCTATAAAATCAACACGCATAAATCAAAGGCATTCCTGTATATCAGCGACAAATCCTCTGAAATGGAAATGAGGACAACCACCCCATTCACAATATCCTCAAAAAAAATAAAATACTTGGGAATCAACCTAACAAAAGAGGTGAAAGACTTATACAATGAAAACTACAGAACCCTAAAGAGAGAAATAGAAGAAGATCTTAGAAGATGGAAAAATATACCCTGTTCATGGATAGGTAGAAGTAACATCATCAAAATGGCGATATTACCAAAAGTTCTCTATAGGTTTAATGCAATGCCAATCAAAATCCCAACGGCATTTCTTGTAGAAATAGAGAAAGCAATCATGAAATTCATATGGAAAAATAAAAGACCCAGAATAGCAAAAACAATGCTAAGCAGGAAGTGTGAATCAGGCGGTATAGCTATACCAGACTTCAAACTATACTACAGAGCAATAGTAACAAAAACAGCATGGTACTGGTACCAAAACAGGCGGGTGGACCAATGGTACAGAATAGAGGACACAGAAACCAATCCACAAAACTACAACTATCTTATATTTGATAAAGGGGCTAAAAGCATGCAATGGAAGAAGGATAGCATCTTCAACAAATGGTGTTGGGAAAACTGGAAATCCATATGCAACAAAATGAAACTGAATCCCTTTCTCTCGCCATGCACAAAAGTTAACTCAAAGTGGATCAAGGAACTTGATATCAAATCAGAGACATGGCGTCTGATAGAAGAAAAAGTTGGCTATGATCTACATACTGTGGGGTCGGGCTCCAAATTCCTCAATAGGACACCCATAGCACAACAGTTAATAACTAGAATCAACAAATGGGACTTACTCAAACTAAAAAGTTTTTTCTCAGCAAAAGAAACAATAAGAGAGGTAAATAGGGAGCCTACGTCCTGGGAACAAATCTTTACTCCTCACACTTCAGACAGAGCCCTAATATCCAGAATATACAAAGAACTAAAAAAATTAGACAATGAGATAACGAATAACCCAATCAACAAATGGGCCAAGGACCTGAACAGAAATTTCTCAGAGGAGGACATACAATCAATCAACAAGTATATGAAAAAATGCTCACCATCTCTAGCAGTCAGAGAAATGCAAATCAAAACCACCCTAAGATACCATCTCACTCCAGTAAGATTGGCAGCCATTAGGAAGTCAAACAGCAACAAGTGCTGGCGAGGATGTGGGGAAAAGGGTACTCTTGTACATTGCTGGTGGGACTGCAAATTGGTGTGACCAATTTGGAAAGCAGTATGGAGATTTCTTGGAAAGCTCGGAATGGAACCACCATTTGATCCAGCTATTCCCCTACTCGGTCTATTCCCTAAAGACCTAAAAAGAGCACACTATAGGGACACTGCTACATCCATGTTCATAGCAGCACAATTCACAATAGCAAGACTGTGGAACCAACCTAGATGCCCTTCAATAGACGAATGGATAAAAAAAATGTGGCATTTATACACAATGGAGTATTACTCTGCATTAAGAAATGACAAAATCATAGAATTTGGAGGGAAATGGATGGCATTAGAGCAGATTATGCTAAGTGAAGCCAGCCAATCCCTTAAAAACAAATGCCAAATGTCTTCTTTGATATAAGGAGAGTAGCTAAGAACAGAGTAGGGACAAAGAGCATGAGAAGAAGATTAACATTAAACAGGGATGAGAGGTGGGAGGGAAAGGGAGAGAGAAGGGAAATTGCATGTAAATGGAAGGAGACCCTCAGGGGTATACAAAATTACATACAAGAGGAAGTGAGGGGAAAGGAGGAAAAATATAAGGGGGAGAAATGAATTACAGTAGAGGGGGTAGAGAGAGAAGAGGGGAGGGGAGGGGGGAGGGGGGATAGTAGAGGATAGGAAAGGCAGCAGAATACAACAGACACCAGAATGGCAATATGTAAATCAATTGTTGTGCAAATGATGTGATTATGCAATCTGTATATGGGGTAAAAATGGGAGCGCATATCCCACTTGAATCAAAGTGTGAAATATGATATATCAAGAACTATGTAATGTTTTGAACAACCTACAATAAAAATTAATTTAAAAAAAAAAAAAAAAGAAATATACTATGTAAGTATTAGAGTCATATAAAATCATGAAAATCATGAAGAAGAACAAAGTGGTTGGAACAAAGATGGCTCTTTGATAAAGATAAAAGAAGCTGGAAATAAATCATACTTACAGGAAGCCAAACACTTGAAAATAGTAAAACTGAGTTAATAATCCATAAATTTTATAAACTCCTAATTACTTGCTTCTGAGTAACTTGGGTGTTTGGAATTACATAGAGACATGTTATAGAATCTAGATCAACAATAAATGAACTAAAATGTATTGAATATTTTAAATAAAGCCATAGTAGTAAAAAAAAAAAAAATAAAAAAATAAATGTGTGTATGCATGTATGTTTAATCTTATTATAACACTTACTGAGTATTTATTTAGTGCAAGTCCAGCTGTTTTATGAGAATTATATGTAATCCTCACAATTCATATATAAAAATGGTAATGGAAAAGGTTAAAAAATTCGTTCCAGATTTCCACTTAGTACATAGGATAGACAGATCTGAACTGAGATTTATCTGTTCACAAAGACTAACCAATCCATATCAGTCTGTAGTCTAAAACAAAATAATAAAGAAAAAGTAAATGTTTCATAGGTAGCTTTCTTTATCCATGGAAATTTTTAGACTAGTAGTTTTTAAACCCGGATGTTTATAGAAGTCAACTGAAGAACTTTTTAAATACAGAGACCTAGGCAGTTCCTAGACTTGACGTATCAACATTCACAGCAATATACTTATGACTGGGTATAAAACTCAGACCCAGTCAGTCACTCTCTGATGCTCAGATTTGCCTTTGGATACCGTGCTTCAGACTGTAACTAATCCAACCAGGAGATGTCATTGAGGGAAGAAAGTGCTGGTCTGGTGATGGAAATCTTATCATTTTTCCTTGGTGTAGCTCTATAGACAGCATTTTTTTTTTTCATTTAAAAAAAAAAGAAAAAAAAAAAAAGCAGCAGCAGCTATGTTGTCTTTGTATTTAATTAAGAAGTGATTATCTATGAACAAGTTACAGAATATATTCAGAACTTTATGATTCTTTGATCCTTCCCTTCTCTCAAATATGTTAATTTTCCTATTCTAACTGTATTATCTTTTGCTTCAGAAAAGTGGCAAGTGCATTAAAAGTATCACATTTATCCCTTGGAAACAATATGCTAATGTTCTTCCAGAGCACTTTTGTTCCTGCCTAATGCTAATATCTATCTCAGCATACTATAATTTATCAGTTCACAATAATTCTGCTGCCACTAGATTGTCCAAGGGCAGGATGCCTCATTTATCCATCCTTTTATCAGCATCTGTTACGTGCCCAATAAATACTTATTTAAATAATGGAACATTCTGTACATACCTGTCTACCTATACACATATAATATAGGTAGATATTATACACATGTAATACAGATAGATATTATATACATTACATTCTATATTACATGTATATGTGTGTGTGTGTATATATATGTATATATTTTTCCTATTAAACTAAGGAGCCAGTTTGATTTGATTTTTCATTTACCAGCTGTGTGAACCTAGATAAGTTGATTAAGTTCTTCAAGCCTCAATTTCCTCCTTTATAAAGTGGATATCATAGAGTACTTGCTATATAGAATCATCACAACCATTACCTTTAATGTAAACAAAGCATTTGGAACAATACCTGCACTTACAAGGGGTCCAACAAATGCTAGGTCTTTGTTAATCTACTTTCTCAGTGACAATATTGTTACAGGGCTTCAGATACCCAAGGACAATAACAGCCATGACACAATGTAACAGTGTCTGTAGAGTAGGTGGAGGTTTCCTTTATATTATGTAGGAAGAAAAAAATCAACTAAAGGTATATGATGCTATTTTAGAAATATATCCTCATATAAAACAGGTGGAGCTGAGGATGTGGCTCAAGCGGTAACGCCCTTGCCTGGCATGTGCGGGGCGCTGGGTTCACGCCTCAGCACCACATAAAATAAAAGATGTTGTGTCCACCGAAAAACTGAAAAATAAATATTAAAAAAATTCTCTCTTTCTCTGTCTCTCTCTCTCTTTTCTCTCTCTCTCTCTTAAAAAAAAACAACTTAAGTGAATTCACTGCTTTTAGTCACCTTCAAGTAATTTAAAAACATAATTTTCATACATACAATTGATATGCTAATTACAAATGATCATTAGTTATTCATGAAAAATTATTCCTCTCAGTCCCTCCCCAGTGTCACACTTGGTTAAGGAAAGAAGCAGTGTGCAGGAGATTCAGCTGATAGGAGTCTGCATAATGTGAGCGATCTTGAGAGAAGGAAATCATCAAATAATCGAACACCAGAAAAGAGCAAGGAGGTTAATGTGGAAAAAAGTGCATATAATTGCACATATTTTTATCCTGAGAGAGTAGTTATAAAATTTTTTGAACCACATAAGTGGAGAATGCAGCACATTAGTAGTAGGCCTCGGGGGGGGGGGGGGACAGAAAGCCTAAAATGAGCAAAAGCTTTAGGATAAAAATCAGTGCCAGAAATCAGATATTCACAAATCTAACATTTGGTTGATCTCAGCCCACCTTCCAAATCTGGGAACTAAAATTGGAATCAAATTCAGCTACTGCATTTCATAGTAACTCCACACAACCCTTGATGCCCTGGCACCCAAAGGAGGAACAAAAATCCCTGATGGTTGTTGAGATGAGGGGTGAACACCCACTCGCCCCCATCACACACATGTATACAGATGCCCACAACTATCTTCAGGAACACAGATGTGAGCTTTGGAGGTTTGAAAATAGAGCAAAATTCCTGGGAAATATTCTTAGAAAATGAGAGGTTTAAGTCAATGTGTTAATTTTTGAGTGGTAAGTTTCAATGAAGCAGTTGAGATTATTCACAGTAATTTGTACTTTTGAGATGCATGGTGCTGTGCCTTTCTGCTCTGCCAGGGCATGACACCGTGTGACACTGAACCCCCAAATAACTTCTTGCAATTTACCTAATCTGGAGTGTCATGATCACCAATTCTCCACATTTGTTTCTAGGTCTGCCCTAGCACAGGAGAGGGGTTGCTGAAATTGCCACTGCTCCCCTCCCCTGACATAGATATCTACAAGTACCATCTCCACCATACTCAGGACTGATATAGCTCTAGTTAAAACATGCAAATGTATTCTAGTGAGTAAAATTTAATGCCACACCTTAATCAAACCACCAAACCCTCAGCAGAGAGCCATTGTGGAAAGGCGAGAACCGAAATTAGAACCGTCTAGTATTGATCATGAAAAAATCCAGTGCAATCTTTAGAAAGCAGCCTCCCCTCTTTGTGCCTCGATTTCCACAGGGGGCTATCCTGGTTTTGGCACTGAGACTTAGTTCTGAGCAAATTGAGATAATTGATTGCCAGTTAAGACTTAGGAAGATGCTACTAAGATGGAAGAGCACACAGCAGCTGATGCTTGGGACATGACAGTTCTTTGACAACTTTTTCCAAATCAACCTCCATCATGAAATTTGAATTTTTAGTGGATGTGAGAAAAAGCAATTTTATTAGAGAAGATGGGTGACTAACAGCAAGGGGCAACATGAGAAACGGGAGGAGATGCTTGAGTTAAGGTTTGAAAAAGTAAGTTTGAGGGCAGCCAAATACCAAGGGGCATTATTTCTCACTTCTTCATCATCCCAAGGATGATCTAGACCAGCTTTAAATGGTTATGTTAGTTCATAAGGAGTACTGACATTCTGGTGAGGGCTTTTCAATGATTATGAAGCAGAGCTTCATACTTGGATACTGGCTGAGATCCTCCATACCCACACTTCTAATAGTATGTACTGATTTTTGTTGTAGATAGGTTGTTTATGTAATGGAGACAGAGCAGAAACTGGAAGATTATATGAGAGATTCTGCAAACTAGAAAAAAAGCTTAGCCAATAGCTGGGCATACATTTCATCTTCCTATCTGTCCTGCCCAGATGATAGCATGTATTTGTTTTTATTTTTTGATACTGGAGATTGAATTTATGGACTAGGTGAATCCACTGCTTTTAATCACCTTCAAGTACTTTAGCAACATCATTTGTGACAGTGAGCTACATTTCCAGTCCTTTTCATTAAAAAAAATTGATATAGGGTCTCACTAAATTGGGGATCACTCAAATTGCTGAGATTAGCCTCAAATTTTTTGATCCTTCTGCCTCAGCCTACTGAGTCTCTAGGATTACAGGCATATGTTACCATGCCTAGCCAACAGTACGCATAATGTGAAATAACATCTAGGATTGTGTCAACCAGAATAGTTTTCTTTATTCCTTCCTTTATTCTTTAATTTCTTACTCTAGCAATCTCATAGAGTTCATAGCTCTCATAGAGATAATAGATGGCTAAAAGTTTTTAACCTAATCCTTCAAAGGATACACTTCAATATAACCTGTTTGGGTATCCTGGAAAATCAGGAAATCAATTTAAAGTATAAGGGAAAAAACACTGCAAATCTAGGCAGTTTTCTGATCCTGGGATTGTCATATGTATTCTTGTGAAGTGTAAAATGGCCTGACCACTTACATTGTTGTGTACCATGAATAGTAAAACATTAATAACAGCTATAACATTTAATTTAATTGCAGAGATTCACCATTGTGGCTGCCTTTTTGCAGGAACAGAAGTGAAAATTTAAAGGGTATTTAAGGCTTACTGTCCAATATCTCTCTGGCTCTACATGTAAATGTCTTTCCAATTAAATGCACAACCAGAGAATATTCTTTGCATTTGTTGCCATTATACTAACATTTTTGCATATTTTAAAGGTTCTTACTGACTTGAACTTCCAAGGATTCTTTATAACCCTCTTCCATAGTCCCTGCTATCAGTAAACTTGCAGTCATCCAAATTAGACCCCCTGAGATACCTTTAACTCTTTCCTTGACCCAGTTTCAATTAACCACAAATATTGGTTGATACTCATTTACCATCACACCTCATTCTCTCCTTTTATTTCTTATGATTTTTTGCATAGATTTTAAAATACTTTTCAGCTTCTCTCTTATCTAAATTATTATCTAAATTCTCTTCTAGACACCAACCCAAGTCACTTGGTCCTTGCTTTGATTAAACTCTAGTGATGAGTACCAAAGAGCATAGCTCTGGTAGACATTGTCCTTGAAGTCAGGGAATTTCCTACATTGTTTCTCCCTAGTACTTAGCACACACACAGTACTCACTCAGCACTTGCATAACTAATATGGAGAGAACTGGCTTTGAAGCTTAGGCCCAAAGATTTTTAATAAAGTCAATTATTTTCCCAAGCCTTAGTTCCCACATATGCAAAATGGTGTTAATACTATCTATTTCAAAGAAGCCATTTCAGATTTAAAGATGTCCATGCAAAGTGCAACACTAACTGTGGCCCAAAGAATACACTCAATAAATATGGATGTCCTTACCCTGTGTGTATTTCCCCATTTTCTAAAAGAGAAAATTAAAATTTCTGAAGCATGCAAAGCACTTTCCATGATAGGCAGGTCCAACTCTATTTCCTAATATTAATTTATAATACAGAAACTATACCATGATTGTTTTGATTTTACCATGTATTTTTAAGTACTTTCTCCATTCTCTTGTTTTAGTAAATCCCGCCCCTTGTCCAGAGTTCATCCCACATAGCACTTATTCTCTATTATGTTACTTTCTTGCTGAAAGTAAAACCTTATATAGATATCTACAAGTACCATCTCCACCATGGTCAGCTTAGTCTATAAGGCTCTTCATTTCTACTCGGCTAGCTACTCCAACCTTACTTCTAAGACTCACTGTCATCCAATTCTTTAGGTCATACTGGGATTCTTTTTTGTACCGCACATGGCTAGTTCAATCCTGGCAGAATTTGTATGAATCTCTCTCTCTCTCTCTCTCTCTCTCTCTCTCTCTCTCTCTCTCTCTCTCTCTGTCTCTCATAAGGTTCTCAGCTAAAAGATACTGAATTTCCCTTTTAGAGAGATGCAGATTAAATTTGAATGGGATGAAAATATTTTTTTATTTAAAAATGGTAATGTATTGCCAAGGATTTGGTGAAATTTATATTTGGCATAGGCTTTTTGGAGTTCAGTTTGGCAATATCTTGCAAAATACATCTATTTAAAGTAAATACATTCATACCTTCCTAATTTGGCTTGCCACCTATCAGTACTACCCTAGAAAAATAATCATTCATATACATAAATACTTCCATTTAAACAGTGTTCACAATAGAAAAAAACAAAAGAAAACAAAACCTAACTGGGTAACAAACTAAATGTCCTTCAATAGAATGATGGTTAAACTAGCATGGTACCCTCATACCATGAAATATTATAAACAACAGACTCAGGAAAAGTCTTATGCACTGGCAAGTCAAATCTCTAGGAAACAAGCTATAATAAGCATATATAAAAATATCAGTGCATTTTAAAAACTTAAAATAACAATAGTCAATATTCATTGAGTGTTTATCATGAGGTACGATTATAAGTGTTTTGTATGTATCAAAATAATTACTCTTCATAACAACAGAGGGAAGTCTGTAATGTTATCATCCCTATTTTATAAACAAGGAAATTGAGCTACAGAAAGGTTAAGTAAGTTTCCAGGGCCACCTCTTTAATGCATAACAAATCTGTCTCCAGAGCCTGATCCATTAGTCTGTTTTACATTGTCTTAGATGTTTGTATTTAAAAACAAATGTGTAAATACATGCATGCACATTTGTGTGTGTACTTGAATGCATGAAATATATTTAGATGAATACCCATTCTGATACTATTTCTGTTTGGGGGCAGAGGAAAGACTTGAGGGAAATTTTTTAAAGGGATTTCTTTTTACTTGATTTTAGTCTTTTCAACAGAATTATTTGAAGATTTTATAAGGATACAATTAACACATTGTGTGTGTGTGTGTGTGTGTGTGTGTGTGTGTGTCTAGACTTTAATACAATAGCATTGTATTACCATGAGGAAAATGAGTGGGTAGGTCATTCTATTAAAAAAAACCCAAAAATGAAGAAGGTAGAAAAAGTGATGATTTTGTTTAAATAGTGCTTCGAGGCATTGCTTTGAAGTCATTTGAGCAAAAAGAAAAAAAAAAATTACAACCATAATTGCCTGGGTAATTCAGGTGAAATGAAGGGATTTTAGCTGAATTACCTTAGAAATTAGGGATGCACAAGGTCCATGGGACTTTCCAAATGCCAATTATAATGGAATGCCTCTGAGATTCTGTTTGAACAGTCACGACTGGATGGTTTTTCTCCTAGTATCATTAATTTGCTGAAATGTGAGCCCTTCCCCCTGCCCCTTTTCTCGCAGTTGTCTATTTGATAGTAACATCACATCAGTTATATGGTCTGGCAGAATCATTCATAGCTCTGAGCAGATGCTATAAATCCACATATTTTTTTCAGGGCATAATGTTTAACTGAGAAATGGTGAGGAAGGATTATGAAATACTTCATGTTTAAACTTTTGCTTTTCATATAATGACTCCTGAAATGAAAAACTACAGTGATTTCAGTCTTGATAGATGTTGAGCCCCCAGAGAGAGAGCTACGAATCAGTCGACCTAGAGATTCTTCTGAAAATGAAATGAGTTGGCTTTATATTTCTTCTTTGGTACAATTAATATTGATCCCTTCCCCCACTCCTCCTGCAAATAACAATGTATTGTAACAAAGAAGCACGGGTCTTCCCTACACAATAGATTCATAATGAGATCTGTTTCTTCTCCCACAAAGCATCAAATTATATCCATGCCTGGTTGCCCTGCCTCTAACTCTGGTCCCTTCTAAACCACTCTTTGCACTGCAATTACAGTAATCACTCAAAAATGCAAATTTGATCATGTAATATTCTTGCTGGAAATCACTCTGTGTCCTTGTATGGCTCAGATACAGCTCAAAGACCTGTGTATCACATCCTTTATGATTTGATTCCTGCTCATATTTTTCAGCTTCAATTGATAACTCTCAGGTCCCCAAATAGAAGAAGGTACAATTTTCTTTAATGTCTGGACCCTTCCATATGTTCCTCACTGCCTCACCTGGCAATACTTACTTGCCCAAATCTTCCTCATCCCCTGCCCGGGTGAGATGCTACCTCTATGGCCAACTATGCAACTTCATATTTAAAAGATAACTACATTGGAAAAGTGATCTGCTTCCCTGTTTCTTCCCCATATCTTTAAGTGAAACTGAAGACAGTGTCTTTTTTTTTTTAATTTCACCAGTGAATGGTGGCTACATCCAGTAACATTTTGCCAAGTGATTGAATAAATAGATATATAAGCTTTATGAATTGGTTATGTTTACCAATGATTTTGAAAGTTAAATATGTGGTCACTTTTCTGAAAAAAAGAAAAACAAAAACAAGAAACCAAACGAAAACAACTTTAGTGATTTCTTATTTTGGCTGCTGGATTCATTATGAACTAGTAACAAAGATAAAAATTAGAATTTTTTTAGTATTTACCCTGTTCATAACTTATATAATGCCATTTAAACACTAAAAACTAAGTAAGCAACCACTATTATTATTGTCTCTTTGCAATGAGGAAACTAGGGTTCAGAGAAGTTAGCAAGTTATTCATCAAACTTCACAAATTACACTGAGATAGTTTGTACCTGGGCAGGATTGAATGAGAATTAAATGGCGCAGTGCACTTAGAGTACTTTGCAAATGCCTGCCTGTCCTGGAAGCTGTTGAAGGAAGCTGTTTCTCTTACCTGTATCATCAACGTTGCTCCTACATTTGGGGTTGCCTGCTTTATTTCAAAACCTAAGGTCCAGGGAATTTTAAATTACCATTTTAATGTGGTGGCATCTATATTGAATGAAAGATAAGAGTTTTTAAAAGTTGATTTTTTTTTAATTAGCAAAATACTTAAAAAATAAAACATGTGAGCTACTCCGTCAGAACCTGCCACCTCCTCTCTCCTGCCTTCTCCCACTCCAGTTTCACTGGCTTCCTTGCTGATTCTTGAGTACACCAGTACGCTTCCATTTTAGAGATTCTGGGCTGAGCCCTGCCTCTGCATGAAATGTTCTTCCTCAGCCGCCCATGTGGCTCACTCCCTACCTCCTTTGATCCCCTCTCCTGATACCAGCCACTGGGGCCAACCAGCACAGGCTGTCCCCTTCCCCATGCTGGCATTCCCCATCCTTCTTACATTGTGCTCATTGCTCTTGCTCCTTAGCATTGGCCAGCATCTAACACTGTATGAGCTTATCTATTTGTTCTGTTTATTGTTTCTCTGCCTTACTATAATATAAACTCCACAAAGGTAAGAACTTGTTTTCTTTCTCTCTCCTCCCTAAATAATCCTGGAGCTCTAGTGGTGCCACCAGCCCATGGTCCTTATAAAGAAGCTTGACTGCCTGGAATGACATAATGAAATGCTGGGACAATGCTGGAGCAGTGATCTACAACCTTGTTGGGCCACAGGTCTGCTCTAGATACAGGGTATTTATGTATATTTTGTCAACCAGTTGCACTCTCCAACATTTCTCAAATTAACGATTGGGTGGAGTAACAGAGCAGCTGATCTGTTAGAGAACTCAGAAGAAGGTGCTTGGATCTAGGCACAGTAAAGGGAAAAAAAGCAAAAGTAAAAAGTTTGACCAACGCCTCAAAATCTTATAAACAAGTGAAAGGGAATAGAAGAAGAGAGTTTATGACAATGTGTGATTCATTTTATTTACAGGAAAATGAAGCACACATACTAAAAGTTGCACATAATTAAGTTCTTGATAAAATATATAATATATATATATTATATATTTTAAACACCCAAAGTTATAGAGGTCAGGAGGAGTAAAAGTAATTGAACTTCTTTGTGGAATACCCCAATATGTGCAAAATTATAGCCAGTGCAACTGAAGGGAAGTATATTTTAAACAGCTATAAATATTGACACTATGAAATGATGTATCTTTTGATAACCAACATCATAGAGCTTTATATTATCCTTACTGCCACTTATCTAATAAAACAGAACCCATGTGGAATGGTAGGTACACTGGGCTCCCAAGGAAATTGTAGCTAAATTTCAGCCATTGCTACGGTAAGTGCAGTGTTATTTTAAGGTGCTTTTACATTGCTTAAAAGTGAACAGCAAAACAATAATTATCATTTAATTTGGATTTAAGAAATTTAAATGGATCATGGGCACAAAAATAGGAGAACTTCAGGATGAAGTTCTGCCTACACTCTACCGTGATGGCCAATCTCATTTCAGATTCACGGTAAATTGGGAGCAAGTTTTCAGGTTCCCTGTGAATTTTAGTTACGAATTTTATTGAGTTTTCAAGAATACACTGTGCCGTCTGGACTTGGGCATAAGAGAAAAGTGGAAAAGCTTTGGTATATTTTTATTTGTGATACATCTGTACAACATTCCTACAAATCATGCAAGGCTTAAGCTAAGGCTGATTCTGAGAAGTGTAGACGTTTCTACTTATGGAAAAATTAATTTGATGTTTCCAGAAGAATTAGATAAATATAAGTTCCTTTAGGGTATGACCTATGTTTTCTATAAACTGCTTCCTTCCTGGTGCCAAGCACAGCACATGGCTAATAAATCTTTCTGGCAGTCTTAGAACTTTGAAGTGATATTTCTACAGTATTGTTTGCCTGTAGAGACAGATTCAATGACAAATTTAATTATGGTGAGCTGTCAACTGCTTTGTCTTTTGTCATCCATGGTAATTAGGATCCATTGTGATGTTTCTTGTCCTAGATCTCTCCATCTAGAGACAAGCTGTTGGGTGAAGCCTCTTTTCCAGAATGGTCCTCATTTGTGGAATTCCTTATGTATTACAATTGGATAGAAGTCCATTCTATTCTCCTATACCATCTAGTGTAGGTTGTGTATATACATTTAAATTTGAATAATGCAGCTGTGATTTGGCTTTCATCAGTTTTCATGAAATTGAACTAATTTAGTTTAAGATGATGTTTCTCAATTGGGGATGATTTTGCCTATCAGGGGACAGGTGGCAACATCCGGAGACATATTTTGAGGGTCATGACTGGAGGGGTGAGGAGTTACTGGACAAGGGTAAACATTTTCCAGTACACAGAGTAGCCTTCCTAGTAATCCTCCAGTTCAAAATATCAATTATTCTAAGGGTAAGAAATCTTGGTGAGGATATATATCACTGAAAAGTTTACATAGTAGGAGCTTTTAAAAATAAAGTTTTCTGTACTGAATTGCTGTCAGTTTGATAGATTTCTGTTAATTTTAAATTCCCTTCTCACAAAAGGCAAAACTAAATTAAAACTCTCATGCACTTTCACATGGATGACTCATAGAAACCACTGGAGGATGAACTCCCAGCTCCTCATTGGCTTTCCTCCATCTTTTTTCCTGTATCAGCAGAGGGCAGGATCCAGGCCAGAAATCAGACTTCCTCAGCAAATCCTTATCCTTCACCCCTCACAACCACTAGTCTCCACATCTTGGTTTGGCAGCATTACCTCCAAATGAGTTTTCAAATTCTGTCCTTTTTCTCTATCCTTGCAAGCTTCTTCCATTTATACCTTCATTCTCTCTATTTAGACCATGGAATTTCTGAGTTGATCTCATCTACTCCATTTTTTCCTGCAGTCCTTCAAACACACTGTGCCCAGATTCCAGAACAACTTACTTGCATGGAAATAAAACCATATTATTATATTTTCTACCACCTTCAAATGATAAACCCAAGTTTCCTATCATGGATTATGGGGACTTCCGTGTCATTCTTCCTGCCCATTCTTCCAACTCAAGTCTTCAACTGCAAATATCATGCAATTTTTAAATGTTGTGCATATGTTATCTCCTCTGGCTGGAGGATCCAATATTAACTTATTCACTCTGACATTTCCATTCATGGTTAAAGCAATGACCGACAATTGCATTTGGTGAGTTCTACCCAGAGCATAAATGATTCCAGACTTGTTGTGGCAAAAATTTGAAGACAAACACTGTATTCTCCTGGGATGAACCACATATTTCTCAGTCAGAACAGAAGGATCATTACTCTGTTTACATTTTCTGCTTTTGTAAGTTAAGACAGTGTCACAATAGGAAACATGGAGAGATTCATTTGGGATTTTGAAGAAAAGGATGTTTAATAATTTAAATATATATCAAGAATATTGTGTTTCTGCAGAAGCAAAAGATGATTTTTCCAATGCTCTGTTTATTATTCCCTTCTCTTCCACCAATTTACTAGGTAGACAGGGCAGGTGTTATTATATCAACCAGCAAGCAACAGGGATCCACTACCTTTGGAATTAGAGTATTCGATGCAGGACTTTTACTGTCTCTTGAAGATAAACAGAATGCAATGGAAATGACTTAAACTGGGTTGAGTGTTTAACTATATATGCAGACAAAATTATATGACAGGAGCAGTTATTGTGTATTTAAAAGGTATCCAGCATAATGGCAGATACTCCCACATACTTTCTCTTACTTAATCTTCAGATCAGCCCTGTTGAAAAGGCATTGCTATTTCTGCTTTGCAGATAAAATAGAGTAACAAAGAGTAAAGGATCCTGGAATATCTTTGAACTCCTGAGAAACTTTTAAGAATTTGAAATTTAATAGGCCCTCTTTGAAACACTGAAAATGTCAATCCACAACAAAGTGAATGTTTCTAATTTCCATTAAAAATAACAATAGAAAGAAGGAAGATTGTCTCAAAGTTTTTTATCAGATGCTAGATCCTGGTTAAGTGATTTAAGGGTGTAGAAAGAAAATTTCAATATGAAAGCAAATTTAAAAAATAGACAAAAACATGTTTTATTTCTTAGTGAATAGCCTCAGGAGCTATCAGAAACTCTCAGAATATCACCAGATTTCAGAATTGATAGACCTCATTGAGGTCCCTATTACGGTTAAAACAAAATAAAAACGTTTGGGTACCACTTGTAAGATTATATTGGTTGAATCTCAATCAACCTTCAGCCTTATCTTACCCCACTGTCTGTGCCCAGGTACCGCTGACTCTTCAGTTATTCCCACATGGCAAGGTGTAGAGTTTCTTCTCTTGATACCTTAAGGCAAGCTCTCTCTTCTGGTAAGAAGTGATCTTCCTTATCTTATTCTCAGCTTAAATGTCACCCTTCAAAGAGGTCATTCTAACTCTATAAAAAGCAGTTCTTCTTGTTCTATTGCATTGTTCTTTGTTTCTTCTTTATCCTCTGTAACACCTGTCACAGTGTTTAATTATGAGGCAGTGTTACATCCTGAAGTTCAAATTTGTATGCTTTGTGTATGCCAACTGCTTCCTTCAGCCCACACCTAGGAAGTGGAAAAGATCCTCAAAATAGCCAAAAGTCTTTGGCTACAAAAGGCATAAATGTATTTTAATGTTTTCATGGTCAGTTTTTTTTCCCCCATCAATGATTAGAAAGATTGGGGCCAAGGGAAGGAGGAAGAAGAGGCTGAAGGGCTTCACTGACTGGATAGTCAGAAGATGAATGAGCAAGTGCCCTGAATGAGAGGCATAGAAGGAGCTTGCATTGTTGAAACCCAGAGTAGAGTGAGAAATACTCCGCACAAGCTGTCCTGAAAGTGAAAAACCACCATGCCCATGACCTGTAGATGACCGATCCGGTTTCATAGCCCTGGACACTCGGGGGGCAGTCTGGATTTATGCTTGTACATTGCAGAAGGCTGGATAAGTGTCCAAAGATATCAGGTCCCATTTCCTGGAAACTGAAAATGTTACTTTGTATAGAAACAGGTCTTTTCAGATAAGATTAAGTTAAGGATCTTGAGATAAGGAGATTAGTTTGCATTATCTCAGTGGGCTTTAAATATGATCATAAGTATCGTTTTAATAGAGAAGTAGAGGGAGATTTGGCACAGAAGAGAAAGTGATGTTACCATGGAAAAAGAGATTGGAGTGAGGTGACCACAAATGGGAGAATGCCAGCAAACATTAGAAACAGGGAAATCAAGAAAAGATTCTCCCTTAGAGATTGTAGGTGGAGCATAGCCCTTGGCACCTTGGTTTTGGGCCAGTTGAAACCAGTTGTAGACTTCTGGCCCACAGGGCTGTGAAAGAAAAAAAAATTTATGTTGTATAAGCCACCAAATTCATGGTAATTTGTGATAGCAGCTCTAGGAAACTAATAGGCACATGAAGGGAAAATCTATTATTTTGGCCAATGTGGAATCAAACTGAGTCATTGGAGAAATTTCCCTTAGGCTGAGATAAGTGGCAAACTTATGTGTATGTGTTTAATATTATTAATATCATTATTTTCTTGCTTTCTATGAGGCAGAAAGTTCCATGAGCATTATAACCATTTCTGTTTTGTCCTGGGCTCTATACCCAGGGCATAGCTCAGCAGCTGGCATATAATTGCTCCACAAATAATCAATGAGTGGATGAAAAGCACTGCTAAAATAAAAACACAATATTGAGGAAAACACACAAAAAAATTAATGGTAAAAATAACTTTTAGAAAGACTATACCAATAACTAAGCTGAATTGTCAAATAGATAGAGATTTAGGTCAGTGTGACCCCATGCATGGGAATGCTTCCTTCCTCTGGCAATTTGTCCTTTAAAACTGACTAACCGGGACAATGTTCTGACACTGATACACTTTCAGTCAGTTTTATCAGCACATTCTTCTAGTCGAAGTTGACCTATTAAGGTGTGAAAGCTGAGGGACCTGGTGCTCATTTCCGAGGGCTGAAATCACAGGGTAGGAATGTGGCAGTTCTGGACTAGAAGAAGCTATTGTTACATGTCCCATTTAGATGTTGCAATGTTTCAGTTTTCCACTTTTCAAAATTATTATCATAATTACTGTGTATCAATTATACAAAATAATGGATTTCATTTTGACAATTTCAAAAATGCATATGACAAACTTTGTTCATATCCATCCACCTTATATCTTCACACCCTTTCTACTTTCATGTCATTTCCCCCCCCCACCCACCCCACAAGACACCACATATGAGAGAAAACCTGCAATATTTATCTTTCTGAGTCTGGTTCAGTTTGCCTAACTCGATGGTCTCCAGTTCTATCCATTTTCCTTCAAATGACACAACTTCATTCTTCTTTATAGCTGAATCATAGCCCAGTGTATATATCAATCACATTTTTTTGGCCCATTCATCTGTCGATGGTCATCTAAGCTGATTCCATAGCACAGCTCTTGTGAATAGTGCCATGAAAACCACAGGTGTCTCTACTGCATGCTGATTTTTAATTCTTCAGGCATATACCCAGGAGTGATATAGCTGGATTCAATAGTAGTTCTGTTTTTAGTTTTTTGAGGACTCTCTATACTGTTTTCCATAACGGCTGTACCATTCTCACCAACCGTATATAAAGGTTCCTTTCCCCCACATCCTTTCCAGGATTTGTTATTATTTCTTTTTCTCTACCATTGAGCCATTCCGACCAGAATGAGATGGGACCTCAATGTAGTTTTGATTTTCATTTCCCTTATGGCTAATGATGTTGAGCATTTTTTCATATATTTATTGGCTATTTTTTTCATTTAAGATGTATGTATTCAGCTCTTTTGACCATTTATTAATTGAATTACTTAGTTTTCTTGTTAAATATTTTGAGTTCTTTATATATTCTGAATATTACTCCTCTGTCAGATGAATATTGGCAAAATTTTCTCCTATTCTGTAGACTGTGTCTTTGCTATATTGTTTCCTCTGTTGTACAGAAACTTTTACTCACAGCAATCCTACTAGTTACTTCTTGCTATCATTTCCTGAGCTATTGGAGTCTTGTTCAGGAAATCATTATCTATACCCATATCTTGAAGTATTTCTGCTGTTTTCCTCTAGTGGTTTCAAAGTTTTCAAAAAAGGTCTTCCTTTTTTTTTAATTAAAAATTTTGAGGCGCATAATAGTTATATACAATAGTGGGATTAATTGTGACATCTTATGTGATTTTTAAACTAAAAGATATTTTCTCATAAATCAACTCTGAATGAAAGGGACCATGGTGTGATGGTACATATCTGTAATCTCAGCAACTCGGGAGGCTGAGTTAGGAAGATCAAAAGTTCAAAGCCAGCCTGGTTTACTTGAGAGAGCCTGTCTGTTAGGGTTTAGATATTAGATGTCCTCCAAAAGCTCATGTGTGAGATAATGCAAAAATGTTCAGAGGTAAGATAATTAGATTATGAGAGCTATGACATAATTGTGGGTTAATCTATTGATGTAGATAAATGAGTGGAAACTATATACAGGTTGGTGTGGCTGGAGAAAGTAGTTCATAAGGGGCATGCCTTTGGGGTTTATATTTTGTCTCTGGTGAGCTAAGCTGTCTCTCTGCTTGCTGGTACCATGTCCAGAGATGTTTTCTTCGGTTATGCTCTTCTATCTTGGTTGGACCCAAAGGCTATGGAGTCGGCTGACCAGAGATTGAACCTTTGAAAAACTGAGCCAAATGAGCGTTTCCTCCTTTAAGCTGTCTTTATATATATATATTTAGTTGTAGATGAACAACTAAAAATTTTTAAAATTTATTATTTAAATTTATTATTTTTAAAATTATTACTTAAAAATTATTTTATTTATTTTTTTATGTGGTACTGAGGATCGAACCCAGTGCCTCACACATGCTAGGCAAGTGCTCTACCATTGAGCCACAACCCCAGCCCCTTTAGGCTGTTCTTGTCAGATATTTTGTTTACAGTGAAGAAAAGCTAACTAAAACATTGTCTTAAAAAATGAAAAGAATTGGGTTTATAGCACCCCTTGGTTCAATATCCAGTACCAAAAACAAAACAAACAAACAGGAAAAAATGAAGGGGACTAGACCACTACATGCTGTATATTGCAAAATACATTGGACCTGGCTGTGTTGTTTGTGCCCTTATGAAGGTGACTGGGGTAAAATGTTATAGTTGCACATTTCTTAGTTCCTTCACAAATGTGAGTGAAGTGTCACATGATATCAGCACCAGAACAAAAATTTTCAGCACTTAACTGAAATTCCAGCTTGCAGTCCTATTTAACTGTAACCCAAACAGCCTGCCATACATGGCCGTCGGGAAAGATAAAGAATCCGATGACTTCTAAGCAGGCAGAATAGAAGAGCTTTACTTAATGCCTCTCCACCTAGAATTAATTTGGGATTAGGATGCTAGGACCATGGGGAACTGAATGTCAAAGCTCTCTCTCTCTCTTCTATTTATGCCATTCTGAATCTCCTGTGGGAGCCAGGCTGTTGTGTTAGCCATGGAGCATGGCTGCTCAGGCCATTCTGGTGGCTGGTACAAGGTGGAATGATGGACTAGGTCAGCATGGAACTATTCAAACACCTTCCAACCACACTCTTCACACACATCTTCTCGGTGTTCTGAACCATTTGAACTCAAGGGAACGTCATTTTTAAGACATTATTATCTTTAGGAGTGCTTCTTAACTTCTGAAAGGTCAAAGCCCCTTGTAACAGAAAAATAATTGGCCTCCCTCTACCAAAGAGGCACTTAAGCAAACCCATCAAGGTTAAGAAACTTTGATCATATCTATAACATACGTGAAAGGACTAATTTATTCATGGCTAAGATATTTATTTACCTTTAAATTATGACTAATAAGACAGATGGCTTGAGTCAGAACCTGCAGTTCTGCCATTCTGTAGCTGTACAAGCTTGGGTAAGTCACTGAAACTTTCTCTTCCTTAGGTTCCTCATTGGTTAAATGAAAACGATATTGATACCACCTATCACAAAATATCATTATGAGAAAATAATACATTCATGTAAAGCACTTAACAGCGGTGCCTGGCATCCAGCAAATATTTGTAGAGCTTCAACTGTGAAAAGGGACTAAGTCGGTTGGTAAGGCAATCTACAAAAATTGCTGCTGTCAGTAGAGCACACATTTTATTGTGGAACAATTTTTGTAGAAATCTTGCTGTGTGTTTCATTATAATTAAAAATATTTTAGGCTATGTTTCTCTTCATTCAGGGAGCAGATAAAATTTTAATTCAGATTTCTCCTCTGGGATTCTGTCGTTTCACATGAGCTCAAATCTAGAGTTCTAATTTTTGTTTCATCCTCATTCCACACCTGACAGTCACTTTGCATAACTAATTTGGACTGTGAGTACTCACCCTTCACTTGGCATAGGTATTTATAAAATGGGAAAAAAGCCAGATACCATATTCCAGGAAAACAATTTATTCTGTTCCATCTCTACACTTTTATTCATCTGTTATGTTTAAAAATCAATTAGCAATGTGCATACACTGTATGGACAGCTTTATTTAGGTTTCACTACAGAGTTAGGCAAATTTAACTATGGTTTCCCTAACGATGGTGCTCTACAACAATGTCTGGATTTCAGAAGTTAGTGAAGGCCTCTTCTCAATATGACGTATTTTTAAAGTTCTCATGCTAGTCTTCTATCTTTCTGTCACCTGCTTTCATGCCCCTTACTTGCCTTCTTTACCATCAATGCCAGTAGGAAATCATATTAGGAGTTGACTCTTTTGGACTTTCTCCTCCTTTTTTTCCCTCCCCTCTTTTAAAAAATATAACAATGATGAACTTACAGGAAGCTGAAAAGAAATGTACAGGGATGTCCCTTGCACCCTTTATCCAGCTTCCTCCAATATTAACATCTTTTAAACCCATATTACAATATTCAAACTGGAAATTAACATTGGTACAATCCACAGAATTTATTCAGATTCTACTGGGATTGGTTTTTAAAGGACAAGGTTTTTTGTTGTTGTTTTTTTTTTTTGCATTTGGTAAATATCAGCTATGATCATAATAAGGATTGTAATTCAATTCATGTGTTGTGTACTTAGATGTCAGCCAGTGTATATATTGAAGTGTATCCATCGGGGTGTGTGTGTGGGGGGGGGCGGGGGGAGAGGGGAGCGATATCTATCTATCTATATATATATATATATATATATATATATATATATATAAAGAGAGAGAGAGAGGGAGAGAACTATGGCCTTATAAATTTCATAAGATTGTTTTGAGGAACAAATGAGAGAATGTCATGTAAACACTCTTAATAAACTGTAAAGAACTAAATTGTAGTTGACATTCAATAAAAAATGTCTCATGAATAGGGCACAAGGATAGTAGGTGGAACCTACACTCTTACCTCAGAGTGTAAGGTAGTGTGTGTGTAGTGGTGGGGTCAGGATATACAGTAGCTTCAGCAAAACTCCATTCAATGACATAAAATTACAGAAGGTACCTCAGGTCAACTGTTCCGACTCTCTACGTGACACATGTATTTGAAATACTAGGTCAGACAGCGTAATCTCTGATTCAAACTTTGTGATGGTCACATAACACTTTACAATTCAGTCATTCTCTGTTTAGACAGCCTGACATATTTAAAAGCTCTTTATTATAATGAATTGAAATTTGCTTTTCCTGTGACCTTCCCCTCATTGGTCTTGATTCTGCCATCTGGCCTTGCACAATGCTGAACAACTGAAGACAGTCATCATTCCCCTAAGTAGACTCTATTCCACTCAAGCCACTCAAAACCAAGTCCTTCTTTAACATGTTCTCATATAATAGACTGACCTGTGCTTGTGTTTACTGGATTAGAATCCAGTAGGATGGGGGCTAAACAGTACACTCAAGAACTGGGTCAATCTCTTATATTCTACATAAGATATAGGATTGTATAAATGCCCTACAATCACATTAATTTTTTTTTTGCCTCCTCTGCCCCAACTTGCCTTATATTATTCTTGAAATTGGTTGAGAGCCCCAGGATTTTTATTTTCAGGCTTTGATGTCTAGCCACTACTACCTGATTCTGCACAGATTCAGCTAGTTTTCTGGGCACAGGAGCAGGACTTCATGTAGATTCTTAATAAGTTGGGCCTATTGTACCATTCAATTGAGATTTTTAATATCTTGACTCTATCACTAAATATATTTACTGTTCCTGCTGGCTCCACATTGGCTGGAACCTTCAAATTAGTCCTTCAGACTTTTCTAAAAATTGCTGAGAAAACACTTGAGTATAAAAGGGTGAAAAGGAGATCATTAGAAAGCTATAAATTCAAACCCTAGCATTTTGACCTCCTATTAATGTTAAATTTTATTCAGTATTCAGCTGTAAGTTTTCACTGAGGATTACATAAGAAGTAGCCATACACAAAAGGCCTCTGGGTTTTTTTTTGTGTGTGTGTGTGTGTAAAATTGTATTAGGTGATTCAATGTCTCATTTGTAAAAATCCCCTGGGAAATTTCTCTTGGAGCCCAGGAATAGGAAAAAAAAAATTCTCTCCCAATGATAGCTGAGCTGGACTGAAATTCCTTCTGTTTTGACTCATAAGAAGCTCAAAGAAAAAAATCAATTGCTCAATTGCTGTATCATTTCTTTATTTCTATTTATTTATTTTCCCCCTTTCCATCCCACTTTATTACCTAGCACTCCATGTTAACAGTTCTATGTTAACATGCTACTATTTTTTTCGGGAGATTCATGATATATCCTTTCTCTATGCAGTCAGGATATAAAAAGAAACAAACAAAAATGATCAGGATACCACTTAAGATGTCTCTCCAGATGTTTAAATGTCCATGGACTAATTTCTTTATTTTTAAGTGGGACAGTTGGGAATTATCCCCAGAGTACTTATGCTGAAGTAGCTTTGCTTCATTTCCTTCAAAATTTGTTCTCAATTTAGAAGAGCATGTTTACAATGCCATGAAAAAAAAATCTTAATCTCCCCAAATGGTACCTTATTTCAAAGAAAAAATAAAAATTATTCAATCATTTGCTTGTCTTTTTTTTTTTTTTGCCTTTCTATTACAAGGCCTAACATTCATTTCATTGTAGAATAATCTTTTTTTTCCAGTAAATACTGCTACTTTCCTGGAATATTTACCCTGAAAATACTGTTGGACTTTTAACTGTTATTAAAAGCCCAGATTCCTAGAATTGAATTAACTATTACACATTAATTACTAATTGTGTGACTATGAATAAATTCTGGGACATGAAGTTTCTCATTTACAGAAAACTACTTTTTGATGAACATCTGCTGTTAAAATGTATATAACTTATATATTATATACACTTTAAAGTACGTAGCTTATATCATCATGCAATATTGTAAGCTGAAATTTTAGGAGTTTAATAAATCAGTCTAGGGTGGTCAGCCAGCCTTATATCAGAAAGGCAGTACTTTAGCTGTGTCCACCACATGAGTGTTTGTTATACTTATTTCAATGAATAAATGATGTTTAGCAAATGATTTTCTTTTAGTGACTGATTAACCAGCATGATGTGTCATAAATAGAAGTTAATTGGAAAAACTATAGATTTAAATATATGGTAGTATAAAAATATTTTGGTAGTATAAAAATATTTTTCACCTTTGCATGCACAGGGTGGAAAACTCTCAAGGATGCCTATAACCTGTAACAAAGGATCAGAGGAGCAGGAATAGGTTCTGATGGGGCGAAAGTTCTGTCATTAAGCCATCCTATTTCCAACTGTTGGTTTGATTGAATTTCTGGTTCTCTGAGGCTGAATATATGAGTAAAAATCCCTGAACCTGTTATGTTGTTTTACCTGACTCAAGAGAATATTTTTCTCCAAGGTTATGAATGGACAGAGTGGAATGTCATCAAATTTACAGAAGAGGTTGTAAGAGTCCATTACTACCTTCTTGCTAATACATATTTGCTAACATCTACCTATATGTGGAGAAAAATTTGCTTTAAGTCTTTCTTTTAATATAAATAGCAAAAATGATATCATTGGGATTGTTGTGCCTCACCCACCTCAACTTCTTCAGTAGCCACTCTTGCCCATCTGAGTTGAGTGTAACCATACTATTACAGGACTCTTCTTAATGAACATTTTGCCTCACTGCAATTTTTATCAGTGCCCTTGAAATGATTTACTATTTCTCTTTCCCAGATAGGGAAACTCAGATTCAGAGGAGATTAACCCATAATCACATGGATATGGAATGGTTAGAACCCCATCTGTTTGATTCCATTGCTTCAATTTTCCCTGCCACCTCCCAGGTTCACCACAAGGTCACTGCAAGGAATGGATGAGTGTGTAATGCTTATAGCTATGTTCCCTGTGAATGTGTGGGTCGAACAGAGGCTTTTCAGCTCCCTTGATAGCCCAAAGTCAATTACCTATTAAATTGCAATCCTATATAGTTATTGTTGCTTTGTAAATTACAATTATTATATTTCAGTATTTTTGTTATTTTTTCATACTGTTTTTAAACCTATACTTTCTTTTGGCCTACTCAATATACTCAGAGAAGTCATAAATTTATATCCCAAGGCATAGATTACTGTGTGCCACACTTGTATGGCCCAGATCTGAGAGTCATCTAACAGAAATTTTGGCTCTAAAATTGTCACTGGAACATGCTTTGAAAAAGTAATACTATCACAAGACCAATCATAATAATAATAATAATAAACTTATCTCAAAGCATTTTAGAATTAGAATGCTGAAATGATATAAACTGTTTGTGGATTGGTAATTTTGATGTGCATTAAAGAAAAGCCAAGTTAAATGAATATTTTTTTGATTGTATGAAACTACTTGCCAGGCTAAAAGTAAACAGCAAAATTTAAGATATAAATATGGAAGAATTTTACTCTATTGTTACCAATAAAATATTGCATTCTAAATACATTTTATATTGGATATTGTATTCTAAGCATAAATAAATATGGCTATAAAGAACCATCTAGCTTAAATATTAAATCTTAACCATCTAGCTTATATATCAAATCTTAAGTTCTTAGAGGAAAGATCTTAGACTAATGGATAAGTAAACATTAGTATATTCTTATTTATATTCCTGAAATTTATGCTTTTAGGTTATTTATACATAAGTGGAAGTTAGAGAGAGCTATGTATTCATATGAAGCTATTTCTTTAGCAACTCGTTATTTGGATGCCATGTGGCAGAACTACATCCAAAGAAAATGAAGCTTTGAAACAAATGTACATTTGTATGTTCAATTTAAAACATATATTTGAATTTAATTCCATTGGAAAAGTATTATAAAATGCAGAGATAATGTGACCAAACTTTACGGCGGAGGGAGCTACTACGTATGTATTATTTTACAGTTATAGACATGGCTTAAAAATTGAGTATATTTTCCTTTTCTTGTGTTTCCTCTTTTGAGGTACAGTAATGGCTATAATCCCAGCAATTTGGGTGGTTGAGGCAGGCAGGAGGAACACAAATTCACTACTAGCCTCAGCAACTTAGCAAGACACTGTCTCAAAACAAAAAATATAAAAGGTTGTGGATGTAGCTCAGTGATAAAGCACCCTGGGTTCAATCCTCAGTAACAAAAAGTATCATTCTTAAACTGAACAGCACATATAGAGTATAAAGTAAGATGTTTTATTCTTAATTTATTATTATTATTATTATTATTATTTGCACCAGGGATCAAACCCAGGGGTGCTCTAAAAACTGAGCCACATCCCCTGTCCTTTTTATTTTTTCTTTTGAGACAGGGTCTTACTAAGTTACTGAGGGCATTGCTAAGTTGCCAAGGCTGGCCTTGAACTTGCAATCCTCCTGCCTCTGCCTCCAGAGTTGCTGGGATTTCAGGCATATTCCACCATGCCCAGCTCTCTCTCTCTTTTTAAAATGTGTGTGTTTGCTACAGAAACTTAAAATAAAAAGTGCCTTGAAATTATTATGTTATTCTAAACATTAATCAACAATAGTACTTTGGGGGGAAAATTCCATAAGTTGGGATAATTTCTTGGGAAGATTTTTCTACTAGCTGATATTGATCATATTTGAACAAGATAAAGATGAGACATAAAAATATAAAATTACTACTCTTATAGGTTTAAGGTCCATCAATTCTCAGGAAGCTGGTTGGATACAAAATTAAGATCTGTTCTAGGATTTCAACAATGACTTTAGCAATAGCAGAAAGAAAAAAAAAAGGAAAAGAACATACTTAGGGAGAAAAATCTCTGATTATTTTATGAACATACCACTCCATTCACCGATAGCAGCTGGTCTCCTCTTTTGAGGCCTCCGTGTCTTTCAGCCACCCCTCCAGGAATGATGCGAGAGATATAAATGGGAGAATTTTGCTCCTTTCCTCCCATCACATTAAAACCAAGGCCTTCATCAGTCTTTGGCAGTTCGACTACCCGAGGGTGGGAGTGGCCTTCACTAGCTGCAAATGCTGCAACTGTGGCCTGAAAGAAAAGATGGTCTTTTGGTAATAAAATGAGGGAAAGAAAGCTAATGTGCTTTGTAGGGGGCAACTCACGCAACTTCTTATTTATTTATTTTTTTTTGGCATTTTCCTGTGAAAGAGAAACCCAGAAGGGAGGGGCCTGTCTTCATTTGGATGCCATCTAGGATTCCTTTCTTTGGCAAACCCCACCCAGCTGTTTTCAAGCTTATAAAGCTTATCTACTATAACACTTAAGGTAGCTAGCTCACTTATGCAAGTACTCCTATTCCTGGGCTCCAAATAGTTTTGGTACATATACTACCTAGTATTATAAGTATTTTGCACATATGTTGACTATGAGCACCTTAATGACAGATTATGTCTTGCATTTTTTTAAAAGACACACAAGTCTACCCTGATGCTTGCACATGAATGCTTATAAATATTCAATAATCTGAAGAGCATTTACACATGTATACTCTTGGGAATATATATGTAATTTGCTATTGCCAGATCACTGGTTTAATAAACTTAAAGTTTTTTTTTTTAACTGAGCATATCTAAAAGAAAATACAAATTAAAATTAAATAATGAACTCAGATTATTATTATTATTCATACCAATATTCTGTATTATTATGGGAGATCACTTATCTGGCAGAAGATTTTTTTCCCCTACATTAATATTTCAACTACTATGCTAACAGGCAAAATGAGTAGTTTCATGGCTTTCTACCTGGATGTACAAAACATCATTTAACATAAACAAAATTTTATTTTAAAATTCATACATTAATTTCCTTAAAGAAGTTCCAGAAAACAACTTACCATTAGTTCCCACCCCACATAGGAATAAAATAACAGCATTTGAGTAGTTTCAATCAGGAAAAGATTCTCTGCCTGCTTCTTTTTTTCCACTTCCATTAGCCTGACTTAACTACAGTTGATTAGATACTTACTATAAAGTGATTTACTCAACCCTGTGAAAATATTGATTCCCAACTACTGTACATTCTTTTTCCACACACAGCATTATCACATCAATTTAGCATTATGCTACTGCCTGCCTTTAGTGAAAGATAGTGAATGATATGGAAATAATGGCTTGTTTTTAGCTACATGCATTTGCTCATGCAAACCTTGTTGTCATGCATAGGTTTTAATGGCTGACATGGATGCAATGCAGACAGCCCAGAAACAACCAGAAAATATTGTGCTATTGCAACATTATGCTGCTCTCCTGCTGTTCTACATGAATAAGAAATGAGAATGGTAAAACACTACATAATTCACTTTCCCCTTAATTAAACCATGTAGGGATCATTTTTTCTGTGCGTGTTCCACTTCAGTACAAGCAAAGCATGATGTAATGGTAATAATACCCTTTTTTAGCCTGGGTTAGGGAAAAAAAAAGTACAAATCTACAGTGTTCAGTTACAAAATGAAAACTAAAAAATCGGAAGAGAAACCAAAAAACAGGTGATGTAACAACAACAAAAAAAGAATTAAATGGAAAATTCTGATTATTTTCACTGGTTCTTAGTGCTCATACATTATTAGAAAGAGAAAAGTCTTTAAAAAGCAAGTCATGTTCTATTATAACATTTCTGTATTTGTGAAATGTGAATTCCAACAGTGATTTTAGATTAAAACTGTTTCCTAATGGTTGAGATTCCAGAAAATTTCATGATCACATGGCTGTAGCATTTTCATTACTAGGGTCTCTGTAACGTCTGGATTTTGGGTTTTTTAAAGTGCACAGTGGTCACTACCACAAAATGTGACAGGTCTTTCCTTTAGGTAAACGTCACATTTTTTCCAGCAAGTTACCCACTGCTCAGCTGAATACAAAGAAGATTATGCATCAGTGGGTACAGGTGAGTTACTGTCATACATAACTTCTTTTTAGGTTTTTAGACCTGAGCAAAGGAATCTTCTTATACTGAGTAGGATATAGGTTCTTTTGGAGCAGAGGAATGTGTCAGAAAACCATGTAGTATTTTATACAATGAGCCAGGAGATTTGCTTGTGCCAAATGGACATTCAGTGAGTTTAATGAAATCATTCTCCTTTCTTAAGCTACAGAAGCAGCAGAAACGTTCAATTTTCCATTAGGATTTTTACCTGGGAAGTAGTACTGGTTCTAGACTCTGGGCTGCCACTGATGTCTAAATTCTCTTACAGTGTACACACGAGAATACCTGAAACACACACGCGCACAGTCAATTACTAGATCACTGTGGTCAACTATATTTTTAAAGTTACTCAAGCCTTACCTTTGCTGTGGCCCTTGCACGGAATTCGGGACAGCCATTGACAGTTATCGTTTCATGCATGTATTGATATACCTAAAATGTTCACATGAAAAAAAAGAGCGTGTAAGAAGTAATAAGACTATTAATTCTTTCATAGTAGATAGAATATATTAGATTTTTATTCTAGGACTGAAGTTCCCTACCACAAATAAAACAGGTCTGAAACAATTATCCTGATGATTTGGACCAAATGTATCTCCTATTTTGTAGTGGGGAGGATGTCCAGGCAGGAAAGGCAATGACATTATTCAGAAGTTTTGAATTTGTCCATGTTTATCAATGTAAAAACGTTTATATTTGGTTTTAAAAAAAACACACTGTGAGTAAAGATTTTTACCATTGCATATAGCTCTAGCTCTACAATTAGTGACAAAGGTTATGTACATCATTATTTCTTGGATCTTGAAATATTTTGTGAGTGATTTTCTTTTTAGATGTAGACAGACACAATACCTTCATTTTGTTTATTTTTTTATGTGGTGCTGAGGATCAAACCCAGTGCCTCATATGAGCCACAATCTCAGCCCTGTGAATAGTTTTCTAAAGTGATATTCCACCAAAGCTAAAGTAGCAGTGTCTGTTTCTTGGCCCAAGCCACAATGTGTTGGAAGATATGTTACTATTAATGATATACAATCATAACTTTGAATATTTATAATTTAATCTGCCCTGTCAATCTATTTTTTTTAATATAAGCAGGTAAGGCCATCAATTAGTCCTTTAAGCACAGAGATAACAATGGTATTCCAGAACACAGGTAAGTAAGAGATCCTTAGAACTAGCAACATGGGGCAACATGTCAGCTATAGTTCATGTGAAAATTCAGCTGAAATATAAAAGTGGTAAAATATGTATAAAGAAGGATGTCATAGGGCTGGAGATGTGACATGCACAGGGCACTGGGTTCGATCCTCAATACCACATAAAAATAAAATAAAGATGTTGTGTCCACCAAAAACTAAAAATAAAATAAAATAATAAAAAAGAAGGATGTCATAGAAAGCACACAGTTTTTTTCTGTTTGCAGACCCAAGTTTGATCTTTATAGTACAGTTGGGGAACTATGAGATCTTGTTTTACTGTACTGACCTTCTATCTGCCCATCTGAAAAGTGGATAAAGATTATCAATTTAGTAGGATAAGACTACTGTTTATGGCTTTAGTCACAACTATAAAAATTATTGAAACATAAATTCTAAACATTATTGAAACATTCCTTCTAAACATAGAGGGGTGGGATTATAAAATCTATATATGTGGTTAAATAAAATGCTTCATTTTAAATAAATTGAAGTAAGGTATAGTTTGAGGAAGACATTTGGAAAAAATAACATGGTAAAATATGTAGGATTGTATGATATTTTGAATTTAAATGATAAAGTCATAAAAATCTATTGCATAACACATAGAGGTAAAAGTCCATTTGGTATTATGCTAGAGTAGTTTGGGGCATGATCCATTTGCTATTGCAGTAAGGAATGAAATAGAAAAATTGTTATTGAAGGCTTGAAGGGGTATTTTTCCTTTATATTAATCTTATTTTAAATGCTTAAAAGTGAATTCAAAATTTGATTCATTCATCCACATAACAATCATGTATGGGTATCTAGGGCCACTGTCTTCTCAACATTTTTGACTGGCTCTTCAATTCTCAAATACACATTTGAATCTCCACAAATGCTGACTCATCATTCCCAGTTGACATAGTTAGACAGAAATGCAGACAATGGTCTGGACCAAAATGGAAGAAATACAATTCCTGTAGCTCTGAACCAAACAATTTGAATTTTCAATTTCTATGGCAAATCCAAATGGGGATGAGAACTGCTTCCAGACGATCATCTGTAGAATCTATAGTAGGTTACGGAAAATTCTCCTGCCAGAATAGCTACCAAGTCATTTCCATTAGTTCCTTGAAAGTGCATTGTTTTGTCTCATAGAACTAGCTTGGCCCTAGATACTCAATACATGATTGTTATATGGATGAATTAATCAAATTTTGAATTAGCTTTTGAGTTAAGCACTTAAAATAAGATTAATATAAAGGAAACAAATAAATTCTACTTATTTCTTCTAAAAGCCCATGTTAGAGGAGGATTTTCTCTATCCTGCTTTTTAATAACCTCTCTCATACCCAACCCCTTGCTCTACCCTACCTCACTATCTCTTGTTGAAAGTGCTGCCTTAGTGTTCAAGGGAGCTCCTACCACCAAACACCATCCACTTTAGCTACATTGTTAAGTATCTACCTGACCATGTCACTACTGTGCTCTCAAGGGTCTGCTGCCCTTAGAGTTAAAGAGACAGAGTCAAATGCCTGTGGGGATCAGGCAGAAATAACAACGAAGACCCCAACCTTCCCTCTAGTCTTATTTTTCTACCTCCTGTCCTTGGCTCCTACCATTCCCCAAGCATATCATACCCTTACAGTTGTCCTTTGTATATCCTGTTTACTCTGATTAAAATGCCATTCCACCTGGCAGACACTTAGTCATCCAACTTTAACAGGATGATTAAAGGCCCAATTCAAATATTATCTCCCTGTTAAATGTTCTCTGCTTTCCTAAAGCAAAGTGAGTTTCTCCCTCCTCAGTTCCTGACCATCTGAATTTATCTGAGGTTATTTTGATTGATTTTTTTTCAGGGAAAGTGACTACTTTGCTTGCATCCAAAGATGTTTATGAGGACAACCATTTAGCAAATAATTAGGAGGTTGTCATCAACTGATTAAGACAAAAGGTAATTTTGTAAGTGCTTGAGATAAATACCTAATAAATATCACAAATTAAGAATGATTATTCTTAACATCCCAATTTGAATGTTCAATTAAGCTGGATATGCAGAGGACAATAGTGTCTTGATAACTGCACACTCTCTGGAGGTGGCTCAGAAACAAACTCTGGTGTGCCACTTTCTAATCTTATGATTGTGGTCAGTTTAAGCCCTTGATTTCTCTGGGGCTCCATTTGCTCATATGAAAAATGTGCCTCACCATAATAACTCAGTCTTTTATAAGGATTTAATAAGAACAGAATAGTTTGTCACATGCAGTAAGCTAACCAAAAAATAACATTATTATTATTATTGCTGTTAAATTGTTTTTAAATGCTTCTCATCTCATCTGACTCTGGGAGTTTTTAGGGGAGAATTTCACTAGACCAGTATTCCATGAACACTGTTTACAAAGAATTGATCAAAGACTATAGTTTTCAACTAAGAGCAATTTTGTCCTCCAGGAGACATGCAGCAATGTGTGGAGACATTTTTGTTTGTCACAAATGGGGAGGAAGATAGTGCTATGGCTATCTAGTATGTGACAGCCAGGGGTGCTGCATTCTACAGTGCACAGGGAAGCTCCCAGAGCAAGGAACAATGTGCCTACCTGTCTGTAGTGATCAAGTTGAGAAATCCTGATCAAAGGAATCAAGCTTCACCTTCTCTTCTAATATGCAACAATTAGTAAGCCACAAAAACACACTTGTATAGCACTAAGGATTCTTGTAAATGTTCAATCATTGTTGGAGTAAATTATCATGATTTTCATGTGCATTTAATGAGGACTTGGACCAAAGGTAATGCTAAATATTTTGTATCTATGAGCTCATTTACTTCTAGCAGCTTATCATTCATGTACTCTTCTGTGATAGAGAGCAACAAATCACTATATTATGGTAGCATGTGTGACGACATGCAAACATAGCAAACATTTCTTTGTATTTTGAATAAAATTACCTATGAAGTTTTATCATATGTAATAAAGTATATAAAATTTATCAAGTAACATATGTATATGTATGGTGGTAAATGTTAAACAAGTGGTGGCTGCAAGTATACAAGGTCACCATTCTGAAACTAACAAATTTATCACTTCAGATGAAAGTGAAATAATACTTTAATCTCCCTTAATTATAAGATGCCAAAGTTAAGTGAAATAAACCCAATATTATTATCCATCTTTTTTCCCTATAAAATAAAATGAATTCTGATTCCTTCATCCTTCATCTTTACACGTGAGATGAAGGGCACATAGTCTGGTCCCAGAGTCAGGACAAAGCCTGGAGATGTTAATTGTTTCCGTTATCTGTGTTACCTTATGAGCTCCTGTTGTCTAAGAGACAACATGGATCCTTGACTGTCTTACTTTTAAAGGACAGTTATAAAAGTATTTGTAAGATTGTGAAGAAAATTGCTATGGAAAGCTAAAATATTTTATAAGATACCCTGATAAAATTCTTCAAGGAAAAAGAGGAAATGGTTGTCCTTTGGGTCCCAGATGTGTGATAAATGTCACCCACAGCATTTCTCAGCATATTCCACTGGGCAGGATAGGTTTAATTCCTCGTACTTGTTTAGCCATTGACAAAAACTCTACTACAGTGTCTTTACCTCACATTTCAGCAGCAGTAATTTCCCAACCTTGGATAAATTTCACAAATTCAATCACATTTTCTGTATTTAGAATTTATTGAAAGTCAATGAGATTTTACAAAGATAAAAGTGAGGACAATGGAATTTTAGCGAGTTGTTTCAGAAAGTTCATTTATTCAATTGTTCAGCCAACACTTATTTTAGAATTGTTCTAGTCTATGTGTTAGCACCTGGTCTAAATTATGAAAGAAAAAAAATCTGTTTCTAAAACTTCCAAAGAACTCTAATTTTCACTGTGGAAAGGTTATTTGAAAATATTTAGGTGACTTACATTTTGCTTTTCTTTATATTAAGAAGCAAATTAACTTCCTTTTTTTTTCCGATGAAAATTTTATCACTGAGTGACGAGCCAGTACAAATGAAGTCAAATCTCCACTTTGACTTCAATTTATTTACCAAGTTTGCAACAGCATTCCCATTTAGATAGAGTTGAGCTAAACAAATAAAATTCTAGTATGAGAGGATTTCTGTTTTCGAAGTGTCATTTATACAAAAGCCAGACAATATCACAAAATGAATTTTCCAGTGTATAGTTCCTGATCTTGAAAATCCAAATTGGAACAGAGAGACAGGGAAGGGATGTCAAAACCATATCATGAGTGTCTCATCCTGGATCCCCTTTCTATCAAACTTCCAACAATCTACCATCTGCATAACCTAAGTTTTCTATTATGTAAAATGTCATCCATAAAGAGGGAGTCCAAAAGAATAAGGCACATGGCCTCATGAAATGTAACCTTGATTCTTTTTATGCTCCTGTTATTTCTGTTATTACTATTACATGCACAGCTGAGATGCCACCGGAATGATGCCTTTAGAAGGTTGCTCAGCAGGCAACAAGTTTAATTTTTTTTTATTTTAAAGCTAGATTTTGAATTTTCTCTCCTCTACTTCTGTAGAATACTTTTATTGCCCGCTGTACTTTGATGTTATTTAAAATTTTCTATGAGAGGTAGACACTAGGTAGACTTCCCTCACACAATCCCCATTTTCAGTCCCCTCTTTTCAGTTGGTCACATGTTCTCTCACTGGTCACATGTCCCAGTTCTGTCTGATGAGCATTCAATTGGAATTAGGTGAGAAGCCCTCATCTTCTACTTCTGGTCCTGAGTGCATATATATAATCAGCTATGGTGGCAACCTCCACTTCCAGGGAAAGGCCATGGAAGTGCATATTCATCAGTTCTGATTACCTGGGGTTCCTGTATCTGTGCAAATAGTTGCCTGTCTCTCCACTTGTAATGAAGAAAAGTAGTCCTGTTTGCTGAAGCCAGGGAAATTGGATTTTCTGCTACTTGCACAGCCAAAAGAGTTCCTGATTACTATATTTTTTCAAGTAAATTTTATACAGAACTACGCTATCTTTAGTTTCTTTTCTTCTACTTCCTCCAACTCTGGAAGTTATAATTATGTCCATTAGAAATTAGTGCAAATTTGTTAATATGAGGGACTTAGAATCTGAGGAGAGACAAAAATCATAGTTTAAAAGAAAAGCAGAAACTTACTCTTTGAAAACAGTGTTAAGAAAATGAGAAGATAAGTCGAGTAGAGAAAATGTTTGCAAAATGCCTGATAAAAATTTCATATCCAGAATCTATGAAGACCTCATAGAAGTTAATAATCAGAAAGGAATCATATGACAAACTGGATAAAGTATTTGAATAGGTACATCATCGAGGAAGACATGGGTGGCAAATATAGGAAGATAGTCACTGGAAAAATTCAAATTGTAACTACAATCAGATTCACCTACACACTTATTAGACTGTGTAGGTATTTTTTTTAAACCTACTGATAATATCTAGTGTAGGTGAGAATTTTGAACAAATGAAACTTTCATACATTGCTGGTAAAAATATGAAATGGTATAGCTAATTGAGAAATCAGAAAAAAAATTTTCTATGGAGAAAAATGTACATTTTCTACAAGATTCATTCCTCTACTTGAAGCTATTCATCTGAGATAAATACAAAAGTTATATTCATACAAAACAAGATGCAAACATAAACTTTATTCATAATTTGTTCAAACTAGAAACAATCCAAATATCCTTCAGTTGTGAACAAATATGCTAATGAAAGCAGGTACGTAAAATGGAATAGTACTTGGCAATAAAAAGGAACAGACAGCTCATGCATACAGCAAAATGAACAAATCTCAAATGCGTGTCACTGAGTGAAAGAAGCCAGATTCTGTGATGATTTCATTTATATGACACTCTGGGAAGGGTGAAACTATAGGGACTAAAAGCGGATCAAATCTATCTCCACCATAATTTAAAAGTGGAGATCGCCTGTCAGAAATGTTCTATATCTTGATAATGGTGCTGGCTTTATCCCTGGACATGACTATGCAATCTCTTAGAACAGTACGCTAAAATGGGGAAATATTTCAGTATATAAATTATAATTCAACTGCTTGATTTTTAATAAAGCAGAAAATATTTTTTAAAGGATGGGAAAGCTTCTGGGTGCAGTGGTTACATGCCTGTAATTTCAGCAACTTGGAAGGCTGAGGCAGGAGGATTGCAAGTTCAAGGCCAGCCTCAGCAACTTAGTGCAACCCTAGCAACTTAGTGAGACCCTGTCTCAAAATAAACAATAAAAGAGCTAGGGATGTGGGTCAGTTGTAAAATGCCTTTAGGTTCAATCCTCAGTACCAATCCAATCCAAACCAAACCAAAAGCCAAAGACAGATGGAAAAGCAAGAAGGATTTTTTAAGAGATGAAGGCATTCAGAAATTTAATCATAGTTTTGGAAACTGAAAGTAAGGATTTTGAAACATGAAGATTTTCATATATCTAAGCAAGTATTTAATGTATTAAAAATAACATTAACCCATACCCCTCAAATTTTATGAACGTGCAAAGCAACAGATATACTTTAATGGATGGGAGCATCTCTTTTGAACATAGGGTGCTCCAGAGATTTTATTGATAGATTGTTAACTAAAATGTCAATAAAATTACACTTAGGATCAGATAAGCCCTTTTATATCAATGAATTGGAAATACAAACAAACCTTTCAGCAACTTTGTGAAAAATGAAATGATATTAGTACAAATCATCTCAAGATGGAAAAAAGTAGAAAGCCATATATATTCAGAATTAACAGAAGAAACAACGAGAAACAAAGGTCACATGGGAAAATGATATGGTCCAAATCTTAGCAAATTATAAAGTGCATTATGGCTTATTATATGTATGGTTTTATTACAAAATAAGTAAGAATGACTTCTTTTAACATAACAGAAACATAAGAATTAAGATTGACATCTGTATCTATCTGTAATTTTTAAATGGATTACACAAGTTGAATAAAAAAAATTATTCACTGTGTTATCTAACTTTAAAGTTAATAACTTTTCAATATTAAAAATAAAGATTATAACTCTTATATTATTTTATAATTATATGGCACCTGAGCAGTTGGACCACATTCACAATACTATGCCATGATATATTTAACATAATTTAATAAAAACACTGCAGGTTTTCTGAAAGCAGATTTTAGGCCAGGGGAGGTATCTAAAATGAATTTGTAGTCATTTATGGCTTTAAATTTAATTGCATTCAGCGGAATGAAGTCTATGTTTACAGAATCAAGCACTCTGATGTGAATATGCATAGTATACTTGATATGACTAGAATAAAATAGAAATACAGCTTGAATCACCAAAAATTTATTTTAGGATATTTTGTAGAAATTATTTCAGATCAACTGGAAACTTATTTCATCTACAGGAAGTGATATTCCCAAAAGTATCTAATTTTTGTTTTGAGTTTCTTATCATATTTTGAAAAAAAAATGGCAGCTCCTGTAAATTTTATTCAAGCTATAGCTGCCAATTTATCTTTCATGTGTATTTTCATGTTTTGTAACTGTGGAAAACATGTGCAAAATCCCAGTATTAGATTTACTACAAACTAAAGAGTTTAGGAAATGAAATTCAATGTTTGCAAAATAAAATTAAGTTAAATTAAATGGCACACACTGCTTACAAATCATTTCTACCAGAGTGGACCCGTCAAAACTCAAATCAATTCAGAAAAAAATCCAAGAAAGATAAAATTCCAGAGTAACTTCTTTCTGTACTTCTCTCTTTAATCATCCTTTTTAATGAAACATGCCTTTCATTGGACAGAAAGAAAATACTGAGAGATATAAATAAGCAAAGGCCATCTCTATTAGGTTGAATGACTTAAAGAGAGGATTCGGCCATTAAGGAAGATGTCTGATGGTATCACTGGTAAAATCAACATGGCTATTAACATTTCTTCCAGGGATGGGCCAAGAACTTCGAGAGGAAACATTCCCCCCACTTGGTTCTGTGATAACTGAGCCACATGAAACCAGGAAGAAGACAAATGGACTCTTCAATTTTTAATCACAATGGGCATGAAAGACTTTCTTTTAGGCAATTAGCTTCATTATTTCATTACCATTTTAAACTATGCTAATGCAGTGGCTAATGCCTTTGGCTGTCCAGTGTTATACACAGCTCTTGCTTTCAGCACCGAAGAGGAAACCTCAGCGCACATACTTTGATACCACTAGTGTATTCAAGAAATGAAATCAGCCTTGCTATAGAGTCTCCTTCCACTGTGTCCTTCCAGGATGCATCTAACAACCAAGTCATCAATAGGATGGCATTACTTATAATTAAAAACAAAAAGAGAAGCACTGAATTCAGAGGTTAAAAATGAAAGTGACGCTTTGGGACTAAGAATTTCCTATCCTTCCTCACACAATAACCTCTGTACACCTGCTTATTCACTGCCCCGGTGGGGTGATTGGTCAGCACCTGGGGGACCGAATTAGGTAAAGGCTATTAACTGTATTAGGTACTGGTAGGGTCTCTCTTTGGTTAGCACCTAGGAGGTGCACCATCTTCTCTTTCCATAGCCACGTCTTGAATAGGAGCTGCCTATTTGGGACAGATGTAGCAAGTACTCTTGCTTTTCCATTCTATCTTCTTAGGCCAAACCAGATGCCTTAGGTTCAGAATAAAGGAAAAGAGAGGGATCACTTTGATGTGTGGGCCCAAGCTCCATTCTCCAATCTGTATTTTATCAGAAACATTGAAGCAGAGAGGATTTGGGTGTTTTCATGCTGATTAAGTGGTGCTTTTTCCTCATTGGTTTGTGGTGCTTTTACCTTGCCTCACGGGTCATTAGGGCCTGAGCAGGAAGGATGGAATGCAAAAGAGGAGTTGAGCATGTCTAGAGTCCTGCCTATGATACCATCTTAATCACTCTGAAACCACAAGTCTACTTCTTACAGCCCACACATATATATCCAAGCTCAGTGATGTGACTCAGATGTCGTGCTGCAAAGAGACGCATGCCATTTATGGTTTGCCTTAAAGGACATTAACTAAAAGACAGCCAAAGAAAAACTGAATTGAATGGTCCCCGCTTTGTGACCAGTCTCATGTGCTAAAGTGAATCAATGTGAAAAATGGTATTACTAGATTAAAAGAAAATATAGTCTCAATTTGCAAGTGTTCTCCGGTGCTTGGATTTAGAAGTAGATGAGGATACATTTTGAACAACGTGATGCCACTTGAATATCTAACAACTTGCCTACTCAAGTTATAAAATAATTTTTTTGTTGTTTTCTGAAATGCCACTTTCAGATGAAGTCCAATAAGAAGGGCACATTAAGAAATATTTATAGCATTCTACCTCGTAAAGGATGTGGAAGAGAACAGGGACCCTCAAAAATGGTGTTCTTAAATCACTTGACAAAAAGGACTCCATGCCCCATTGTTCCTGACAGTCAATGGCACATCCTTCATTTTTGGTTTGGTGGGGACTCAGCAGGGAAGCCTCAGTACTAGAGGTGTAATATAGAACACAGCCCTCAAAACCTCTGCCCATTTTGAAATTTCTGGAAGTTATTTATATTACTTGTTTTAAGTGAATTAAAATGACTATGCCACATAATTTTCTAAAGGGAACAGAAAATACTTTGTTCAGTTTTATGGTTTCACAACTAATTATTCTGTTATATAAAAGCAGAATAATTAGTGGTGAAACCATAAAACTGAAGAATGACTCTAATTTTTAAAAACTGGGCAATTAACCTTTAATTCCACTACTTATTTTTATAATTGGTTTATATTTCCAATGGGTTCTTAAAGCATATAACTTTCATAAGGTAGTGCATATTAATTCGTACAAATAACTTTGAGAAAAAAAAATGAGACCACAAGAAACAGAGCATTTCCACAGGGTCCATGTGGCAAGTGGCCAAGCTAACAGGAAGAAATCTTTTTCCTGTAGTTGTCCAGAAAGAATTCCCTTAAGGCAGTTATTCCCTGCCCTGCTCTTGTTATACAGCCAGAGTGCCCTGTGACAGGAAATGCCTGAGCAAAATTTTGGGAAGATGTCATTTCCAATTAGTATAGCACTATTCAATGTGACTAGATTATCTCTGTTTATTTGGGGTTAGATTCAAACAGGATTTGCTTCGGTTCAGCCTCTTTTTTTTTTTTTTTTAAAACTGATTGGATTAAGATGGCATGAAATCTCATGAAGGACCCCAGAGTGCTGGGGTATTGACTCAGCAGTTTTGAAATTAACCAGTGTACATAAAAGTTTGCAAGGGTTGTATGATCAGTTTCTGCTTACAATAGAGCTTCATCAGGAAAATGAATCAATCATTTTGGAATCATTAGGTATATATTGTCATTGTCCAAGAAGTCAGATCAGCTGTTTAAGTAACTGCTGAAAAAAATTCAACTCAGTTACTAAAGACCAACCTAATTATTCAATTGATTGAATTAAAATTATTATAGCTAAATAAGAAGGTTTCCAGATGCAGCAATAAAAATACAGGATAGATAACAAGGAATCAACTTCTAGTTTAAATATGTCCCATATAACATTAAAGATATTAATACTACATAGCTAATAATTCTTCATAAAGGTTGAAAAGGAGATTATTAGAGTTTGGCAAGACATGCTAACAATATAATCAAGAAGTAAATTGAATAGGATTTGGTGGTGGTTGGTCCTTGGCAAGAGAAAGGAGAGGGGTCCAGTTTGATGATGGCAAAAAAGGTGAGATAATGATAATGAATTTGATTTTGGACAATGTCATTTGAGTTCTGATCTTCGAGAGATGTTCAGCAACAGATGAATCTGTAGGTCTGATACTCAGAGAAAAAAAATCAAGCTCTAAGATATAATTTGTGAGTCATCTCTTTAGTTGGCTTACAAAATCTTTGTGTCAATGGAATCATTTCAGAGAAATTTAGACTTGAGAAGTTGCAATTGTGAGGGGCTCCAACATTTCCTTATATAACTTATAACGCTACTGTTAGTCTTGATGGAACACATTAACCCAAAGCATCTTTTTTTTTTTTTTAATTTAACTAACTCACATGTAATGTCTTTTTTTCTAAGTTAATTATATCCGGGAGAAAGGGAATAAAAGAAATATACTTTTAAGAAGTGATTTTAAAGTACAAATAGTTCATATGCTATAGAAACTTTGTATAATGTAGAACTACACAAGCAAGAAATTAAAGTCGTTTATAATTCCCTACACCAAGGGACAGTCACTGTTAATACATCTTGGTATTCATTCCTAGAGTATTTATTGATTTTCAAAAATAAATATTGTTAGTCACTATATACTTTATAATCTATTTTTTTGTTTTGTTTACTTTTTGTGTGATCTTGGAAATTGTGACAGCTCAACATCTATTAATATTCATTCCACTTTAAAGCTTCATATTATTTCAGTTTCAATGCATCATAATTCATTTAACTGGTCCTCTAAGGAGGGGCCATTTTGTGTTCTAATAACCTGTACTGCAACACAAATAACTTTGGATTATCAAATCTTTAAAACAAGTTCTTTGAAGTGGAATACTGAGTGAAAAGCTTATGCATTTCCAATGTTGCACAGCTACTGATATATTGCCCCTTTGGTAGGGGTTTGGCAAACTCCAGCCAGCTGACCAAATCTATTGCAGTGCATACAGTGATTAAAATGGAAAGAGATGGGTCAAAAAGCAAATCACAACCCCCAAGGAGAGATAATTTATGGCCATATGTTCATCACGGGTGAATGAATAAACTAATTGTAGTGTATCTCTATAATCAACTTCTACTTAACAATCAAAAAAGAATGGATTATTAATTCATGCTACAATATGGATGGTGTTAATTATTTGGAGTAAAAGAAAGCAAATAAAAAATTTTAATTTTAGATATCTTTTAAAGTTAACAGGAAATTTTTTAAAAAATATAATGCTGGATTCACTGCTAGTTGTATACTGTTTTACCTACTGTCCCTGGTATAGGAAGAAAATGGAACAGTGGCACAATTCATCACTAATAATGTTACTGCCTAGATAATAAGGGGTTTAGAATCATATCTATTACAAAATAAGGTATAATATTTCAGAGAATTTATCAATGAAAAAAACTGTACTCAAATTATAAAACAAAGTCTCTCCTGACTCATAGTCCACATTAATATCAACCACTCACCAGATTTTCCCTTTAGTAAAATAATGATGAGAATAGTGCCTCCAACAACATAATCACCATTTTGAATGAATGGTCCAGCATCTGTTCTGTCCTGACGGGATTTGCTTTCCCATCCTGAAAAGGAAGTCTACAAGTTCTCATCCATTCAGGCTTGTGAATGGACTACTTCAATCTCCTAGTAATGTTGGCAGGAATCAAATCCTTCAGAACCCAGAGCAACTGGATAAACTTTAAATCTCTTTGGATTTGGAAGAATTAATTTGCATATTCTTCACAAATGTCATACATTGTTTATTCTCAGAAAAAAAGCAGATTAGGATGTTTTGTTCTGGGGTCCAGAGGGACATCTTGGAGTTCCTGTATGATTTCCCAGAGTGAATCCTGTAGAGAAAGGTGGCATTCTTCCTTCCTTCAATGCCATGAATAGAGAGCTGATGCTTCCAAGCTTCACCCTGTCAACTGATCCTCCTGATAACCATCAGCAGTTCACTTCCTACATCACACTCTTCTCTGCCACCTCCTTAGGAGCCCTTTGAGTGTGGGAATGAAGTCTGAAGATGCAGTCATGTTGCCTTGAGTTTCTGAGGAACGTCCTCTTCACCAGCTAACCTTGAGAAAACTATGTCTCTTCATGGCTTGAAAACTGGTTCAGGCACTCAGACTCATAGAATAACTTGTGCATCTGTTTCCACCCTCTTTCTCAATCCTAATGTTTTTTTGACCATCTTCAACTTTTTGAACATATGCAACTTGCCTCTTTAGGGTCCATGAAACTGCTGACCCTTTTCTTGTGATGAGAGGTAGCTTTCTTTGTGGGGTCTCATGTGGTAACCCTAGTGGTCAAGGGGCTGAGTCCTCTAGGTCTACTTTACAGAAACTGGTCAGAATCTGATTGGGTTTCTTGCACAACACATTGGTTCCTGCCTCTTATTCTTGTTGCTGGTACTGTAGGATAGTTCAGCAATTTCAGTCACCCTTCCCAGCTGGGTGTCCTTCTGAAGTGCCCCTCTTAGCACTGGTAATTCCAAACAGGCAAGGAAACCTATCTAGTAAACCCACCAGGACTGTTGAGTGCAGGAGTGACAAATGTGATTAGGTTATAAAGGGAGGTACCAGAAGAGCTCTGCTTACAATTGCCCATTACTTGGGCTGCTAGCTGCTCTTGGCAGCTCAGAGGGCAAAAACTCAAGCAATTCTTTTGGTAAGAAAGCAGACATGACTCCAAGGTGCCTGTTAGTTCCCAGAGAGGGCAGTGCTGTGGGGAGCCTGTGAGGCAGGTATCCAAGAGTTGCTTCTGAATTCATTGAGATTGTGTATATAATCTGATTTTTCTCCATGAATTTAATCCTCTTGACATTTCTTGAAAGGTGCCATCATTCTTCATCTTTTAAATATACAAGAGCATAATTATGAAAAGATGATTGAAAAATGAATGACATTTTATCATATATTGCTATGGTGTAAGTGTTTGTGCCCCCCTCCCCTTCATAGGTTGAAATTCAATCACCAATTTGACGATATTAGGACCATTGAAAGACTTCTTAGATAATATTCATGAGACTTTCAAAACAGATCTCAAAATAGAGACTTTGTCCTTTACCAAGGGAGTTACCGGCTAGCTGAGGTTGTCATGGACTCATCTATGGCCAAGTCCTTCAGCTTATTCTAACCTTACTATGAGTAAGGCACAATTTGGTGACCTGTGAAACCTACAAAAGTATATTTGTCTGGCCCCAGAGACTGAGGCAGGAGGATCTTGAGTTCAAAAATGGCAAGGTGCTAAGCAACTCAGTGAGACCCTGTCTCTAAATAAAATACAAAATAGGGCTGGGGATGTGGCTCAGTGGTGGAGTGCTCCAGAGTTCAATCCCTGGTACCCACCACACTCCTCAAAAGTATATTTGTCGTATTTTACAATTTTCAGGTACCCAAGAGATTATGAATTGTGATCTTTTATGTGATGCCACTGTAAACCTAAGCCTGATCTCTCTTCTCAAATCATTTATATTGAAAATGAGGACTACATTGATTCTTGTGACTCACTGTGATGACCTCCAAAGTCTTTGCAGATGTTGAATTAAAAGAAACTGAACCATCATTTCAGAAAAAATACAGCGTTAGGTCCTTGTGAGCCTCTGGTCATAACATTTTCACTGAGGCATCAATTCCTAAACTTGTTTTGCCTGTGTTTTTGCTTTCTATTTAATACATATCAGGGATTCACTGTCACTGAACTAACGGCCACCTACACCCTAATGCATGCTGGAGTAATGCTTATTTGACACATATATTTTCTCTTTAGTACACATTACAGACTTTTTGTGCTTAAGAACACTGACAGCAGTTCAGCAAAGACCGTTTTAAATAGCAAAAAATCACCAACAAAAAGCATGAGAATGTGACCAGCAGGGTACGGGAGATGGGAAGAAGTTCACTTGTTAACTGTTGGAGAGTTGAAACAAGAAGGCAGAGCATTGCTTGTTCATCTTCAGCTGAGAACTGCAGTGTGTGTGTGTGTTGGGTGGTTCAGAATCTTCTACAGCAAAAGCAGCTACAGAATGAAGAATTCCAGATTGCTTTTGCCATTCCTTATATCATCCCGACTCATCATTACTAAAACATGAAGGCTACACTTTTCACAGAAAGGAGTTTTCTGTGAGGAAAAAAATCACATCTTTTCTCTCATGATCTGTTACGTTCAATTTATGGTGCATTCACCATGCTAGTATCTGTATAATTAATCTCATAAGACGGATAGTAGATCTATAAGACAATCTCTAGGGCCTGATTTGTAACCAACGATGACCTCCAGCTCTTCAACATATGCACAAAAAGAAAGAGGGAGAAAAGAAAGTGGGTCTTTAAGGTTGTTTCCTTACAGCTCACTTTTAGTTCAAGCTCATTAATTCAAGGGTTAAATAGACACTCACAAATAATGAATATTGTTCTTCATTTTCCTATACATTAAAATATGTAATTGAGGTAGAGCAAGTAAACAAGCATAAAGTAACAACGTATTTTTTGTTTGTTTTTTAATGAATGTAGACCCTTGAAACTTTCCAGGGTTTGTTCTACAAAAAGGCAGTCAATGTTTCCTTCCAAAGCAGGCACATAATTACCTGCCAAATGTGTGAAGGTGGCGTAAACTACCCAGCTGATGCCAATCACAGACTGTATTTGTCTTGCTTGAATCACCTGGATTTCCCAGGCTCCTTGACCTTCTATTCTAAGGAGCTGTTTAATTATATGTCCTAGAGAGTGTCATGGCTCAGTCATCCAAGAAAGAAGTCTCATGATAACCCTCCTGGTGGTAAATAGGTTTTGAAAAAGAGTATTTTGATGTTGTCTATTTGGCGTGGCATTGACAGAATCCTCTTAACAGAGGCAAGTAAATTTAAAACGTTATTTTTGTTGTGACTTAGCAATGGATATAACATACATCTCTGGTCCTCACTTGTTCCTCCCCTATCCAGTGGGTTATGATGCTTAAGAATGGGGTAAGAACATCTCTTTTGTATATTACATGGAAATTCTTTTTTCAAAGAGCTAACTGGTAAAAGGCTTGATTTCTGAATAATAATAATTCTTTTTTTTTCTTTTTGTAGTGCTGGCTAATGAATGAGGTCCTCATGCATGCTAGGGAGACTATTACTGAGCTATACCCTCATCCCTAAAATGTTCTTTGGAGGAAAGGGAGGCAGCAAACATTCACTTTTACCTGAAAATGTATCCAGAATTTTACTTTTGCTAAAACTTCAGCTGAATTTTGCAGATGTTTAATTTAAAAAAATAAAATTAAAAGAATCTCTGAAAACATTATTTACACAGATCTTCTTCCATGATTTTGTCTATTCTCTGTGTGTTTCAAAAGACAAAGTCACATTCATAAGTTTAAGGGCATAATGCTTGTAGCAACTGTATTTATTTCTGTGTTGAAACTGAATCAGCTGGGCTCGACACAAGGTTCAAGACGACATGGCCAATCAATTCTAAAAGTCAATTTGCAAGGCTTGACCCCAGTGCTCTAATTATCTCCACTCCACTTGGGGCCTGTATGAGATTTTGTGGAAGTTGTTTCCATATCAAGACCCGAAAAAGTAAAAAAAAAAAAAAAAAAAAAATGAAAAATAAAAGCAATGAACCATTTTATTGCTTGACATAGAACACAATAAAAATGATGTGGAAAAATAATAGCTGTTTACATTTGCCATGTTAGGATGAAGGCATTTGAATTTTTTGTTTTGAAAAATGATTTTTTTTTCATTTGCCAGGAAGTAGGCATGTATTTTCATTAGGGACATTGTTGGAAAATCCCCACAAAGAAAAACATCTGCATCATTATCACTACTGTCAGAAAAATTCCCTGGCATGCAAAGCAGAGAATGTGCCTGTCTTAGGCAGCAGAGATGCTAACTCATTAAAAAGCCCAGACCTGAAAATGAACCAAACTTCATTTAACTTTGGGAAGTGATATGCCAGGTTTAATTATAGTATGGAAGAAGAAAGGCACCAAAAAGCAACATTTTCTATGTGAAAAAAATTTCATAAGACATTTTCTCTCTGAAAGAAAAAGTAGGCCAGTTTTATCAATGTGAGAAGATTTGAATCTGAATGTATTATTAACCTGCCTTTGGGGATGACAAAAATCTGTCTTTGTATTTCCACATCCTTCAAATTAAATCATAGAAAAACCTAAGTTCGTTTGCGAAAGGGGGAGGGGAATCGCAGAAAGTTTTAATTATCCTGAAGTGCTTCATTAGTACCTACCCTCAATCAGATAAGTGCTATCAATTCAGATGAATCCATATATTCTCTCAGACACTGATTATTCTTGTCACATTTCCCATTCATTTTTATCATAGATAATTGTCAGCATAACAGTATTAATGGAAAAACAACCTTCAGATTCTATACCCGTTTCAAAGTATGTAGTTTCCTCTTAATGTTCTTACTGCCTACCTAAATACATACTTTTAAATGTCTTTTCTCAAAAAAAACCCCAAGATTTGCTAGTCGTATTTCCTATCTCTGGTGCATATTATATATTGTAAAATCAAAGAAATCTTATGTTGATATGATCTATGTAATGCAAAGCCCATTAATATGTCAGTTTCTCTGGTTTATTTTTCAAACTGAGTGGCCTGTCCTGATGTCATGAAGTGGGATAGGTAGCTGCGCTTTGAATCTAGGATAAGGGAAAAGACTTAGGAGCTATTGCTGTGTGACCTTTCCTGTAGAGGTAAATAATGACAACTCTCCCTCTTCAAAATAATAAGGAATACAGCCTTCCAGAGAAGAAGAAAAGATTTCTTATGGAAATTGGTTGAGTCACAGAATTGATGACAAGATTCACTGTGATGTATCAGGTTTGTTGCCTATGTCACTCCATGTGGAGTCTTAAGTCACTTTGGACCCTTTCTTAGATGGTTTTCTAAATAATAATTTAGACTAGAAAGGAGATGAAATGTTAGAGGGCTCATAGGAGCCACTAGTAGCTGAAAATAAAAAGAGGACTGAGGTGTGTGTGTGTGTGTGTGTGTGTGTGTGTGTATGTGTGTGTTGTGAGGGGATTGGAATAAATGACAAGAATAACTCATCTTCCTTTCATGAAATTAGATATGTTAAAAGTCAGTATTTATTTCTATTATGCAGACACATTCATCAAAGACCAAATTTAATAAAGATGGAAGGAGTTTCTCACTTTTCATTATTTTACATAAATTAAACTACAGGTTATTTAATAGATACAAAACTTTATAAGAGGAAATAATCAGTGAGTCAACTCTAGCAAGAGTAATAGGTCCTTGATTGCATTTGAATATGGTTCTATTTGATTGCTATGTTACTGACTTAGGGTTCCTTTCAAAAATGATTAAAGCATATTTCTGGCTATTATTCTCTTCTTAATATCATTTCTGTGTTATTATTCTGTATAGCTACTCACACAATGTTTTTAATTTCTTTCTCTTTTTTTGTTTGCATGTTATTGTTTCAGTTAGGAAGAATTCAGATAGAAATGAAAGTTGTAATTCAAAATGGCTCAAACCAGATGGTTCCCAAATGTTGCTACATAATGGAATCACCTGGGGAGCCTTAAAATTCAGGGACATCTGGCTCCCACCCTCACAGTTGCAGTGGGGTTAGGACTGGGCATCAAGGTTTTTAAAGGCACTTTGTGTATTCTCAAGTGCAGCAAAGTGTAAGAACCATTTGTTCAAATGCTGAAAAATGCTAGTAACAAGAAAGTTCAAGGTAAAGTGAATCTAGACAATTAGTTTAAATCTCCATCTCTTGCCATCAAGGTCCCAGGTATTTACTCCAGTGGAATTCTTGTAACATCAACTTTGTCTTTTGGTACTGATTCTTATAGTTACCCCCAAACCTGGCTCAGTTCTATAAACAACATTCCAGTGGGAAGGAGGGTATTACCTCTTCCCATGTCTCTTTTAATAATTGTGATATTCTCAGAAACTCACTCTTGAACCCCCATCTATGCCATGCTTGGCCTTTCATTCAGGATTGAATCTCACCACACCAATCTCATCACTAATAAGGGGAATGAGACCATGACCCCTGCCTTGGGGTAAGTCAATCATATTTACCTTCCTTGATGAGCACAGGTTGGCCCTTCTTTGAGTCATACTGATGTACAGTTGAGAGGTGGGCAGTAGTCACCTGATTGAAATCATGTTACGATATTCTACCTTATAGCTTGATGTCTCCTTGGATAGGTCTCCTCCTTATGCAAGACTTTTGTGAATTTTCCTCTTCTACTCCTCTCTGTATGTGAGCACTGCACTCCATAATAAGGAGAAATCATCAAGATCTTAGAGGATTATCAACTGGAAACACCCCATTCCCAAAAGAGTGCTTTGCTCTCTGGTACAGCCTTATAGTAAACTTCAATTGCTGACTTTTTTTTTTTTCATCTTTAAAAAATATGTATTGTGTAAGAGCTCAATGTCACTAAACATCAATTCTTTTCCATTTACACTTTGGTAGGGTTTGTAACCAATCCCTTCATATCTAGAAATGTGTAGAAAACCATTCTGATGCACATGTTTGATGCTGCCAGTTTAGCAGATTAGTATTTCAGTTTCCATTTGACATCAGGTTTATAGTCCAGATGAAAATATTTATCTCTGAAGTGTTACTGCACTGACAGCAGAGCAAAGGGAAGGCTGGAAACAGCTGTTTTCGGTTTCTTATAGTGAAATAATGGATGGTTAGCAACTTGACTGAAACTTGGTACCATTGCTTCTCTCTGATAATGCCTAAGTTGCCTCCCACAACAGTGTAATAGTAATTATGAGAGGCCATCTGCCTCGTGCCAAGGTAATTATCCACAGAGTTCTTCCAACATGTCAGTGTTTGCAGACCCACGGATATGGAGACATCTGTCCTGCTGGTAAGAGATGAAAGAAACTACAGGAGATGCATGTGTTATTTGTCTTTCACTATAATTTAGGTCAAAGTTCTTAGGAACTAATTAATTTACTAGACTAGTGGCTAGTATCTCATTTAAATGTCCCACACCAGATAGATCAAAGATGCTTCTGTCCCAACTGTGTAGTGGAGCTGAATTGCCTGGCTTTAATTAACTAAATGAGGATATATAACCTATTGGATAAAATCTCTGGAGGCCAGAATTTGCCTCAGGGCTGGTTTCAAGAGAAGCTACTGTCAGACATGATTACTATCAAATATCAGGACAGGCTCACCCTTGGGGAAATCCTAGAGCAGAGACCATTCTCTATGTCAAAAGTCAGACCCATTGCATCTCAACGGCTCCATCCAGACACTCAAGAAGGGTGAATAAGAATGTGATACCCAATCTAAAAGATGACACAATTGTCATCAAGAAGCTGGAAGGTAAAACAGAAGGTAAAGTTAAGGTGGTAGGAGTTTGGTCAAATGGTGAAAAAATACAAGCAGGTAGCCATATAAATCAAAGTATCTCAATCTATTTTTTTTAAAGGCACGTAGTTCACGAGACAAATGAGCAGAATCTTCCAGAGCTCCAGAAAAATCTTTGTGGGGTCTCACTTGGACAGTTTATAAAACATACGTTTTCTAGTCACACATAAACATAGCATTTCAATCTGACTTGGGGGATTCTGAGTTGGCAGGAGATCTGACGGCATCTGGCTGTGTTCTGTTGCTTTCAACCAATTGCAAGTGCTTAGTTGGACTGCTTAGTTGGATGTGGTAGATCCATTTTCAGGCAGAAAGCATGGAACCCCATCCAAGTACCATGGGAGAAATTTGGTAAAGATGTTTGGACAGAAAACCATGGCTACTGGTACATTCTGATCTTTTTTTTTTTTTTTTTTTTTTTTAAATCACATCCCAGGAGTCCTCAGAATAAGCATATCTTAAATTTTAAAAACTGTTGGGCATCATTTTTCTGGTTAATGTCGATTTTTAAAGATTGTAAGAAATAGATGGCCACACATTATATATGTATTATCAGAAATTTAAATGACTATATAGTCACTAAGAGCATAACTCAACTAAATTATGCCTAAGGTGTTATATATACACATATAAATTTATCTATATACATGTATTTTTTTGTTTGGCAAATTGTCTTTATTTTAGTCCAACAGAAGGTTACTCCTGAATCCTCCCAGCTCCATCCTGTCAGGTAATTGAGTAAGTTACCTTAACAATGTTGCACATAAATCAATCACACAAAATACCAAATTATGGAATTGGATATTTCCAGTAGGTATCTAACATGGATGTTGGAATTCATGGGAAGAAAGGTAACCAGGTGCTTGGAAGGAATAGAGACTATACCTTACGAGGAAAATTAAGAAGATAAGGCAATATTTAACTTAGGGAGAAGAAAATTGCTCATTGCAAGTCTATGAGAATTTCTCCTAATTCCTAATAGATTTCAGTCAGGTCTATCTAGGATCTTGAGATTTTTGAAACATATTTCCCATTTCCTTCCCAAAAGATATTTATTTCCCTTTTGCGATAAATGTAAAAAATGAAAAAGAATATCTTAAGGAAAATCCAGTCCTGTACTGAGCAAAATTGAGTCGTCTGTGCATATTTGAAAAAGCTGGTCCTTCTTGGACATACTGCCATCTGCCAGAAGATTCTCACAATAATTTTCCAAATCTGGGATAGCTAAAACAAACAAACAAACAAACAACAACAACAACAAAACCTAAATACGACCCTGGAAGTGTGCAGTGAATGATCTTACTTGGTACCGTTGAGGAGTGTAAGAGATGTTATCCATGTAAGTATACCCTCTCCTTCAATAAGAAGAAAGGTGAGGCATTGGCAGTCCACATGAACAGAGCTGATGCTACACAAAGACTGGGCAAGTCATTTGCAGAAGGTGGAGAAAAAGCAACTGCTGTGAAATGAACAGAAGTGTGCTGCATAGCATGCAGAGAGGACTGTAAAAAATCCCCAAGGTGCACTACCCTACGGTCATCACCACCAACCCAATTCTGTGTTTGGTACCGTCATCTAAATCATCTATGGATTTGGGGGACATCACAGAAGAAGACAAAGTATCTTGTAACTGCAAAGTACAAACAGGAGGAAACTTATGGAGCCAAGACTATGGCCAGACTGTGCATTGCTGAATCATGGGCATCAAAAAGCTCTTGCATATTGAAAGTTAGATTTCTTTGCATAAGGAAAAATATTCTTATTGCACTATCCTAGTCATATCCACATTCATAAATTTAGTTTCCTGGTTTACCTTTGAACATGAAAATTACTGGAGTGATATGTCTATGTGACTTTAACAGCAAAATTCCCTCCTTTTGTCTATGATGGAGGTTCCCTCACATGGAGATGATCTAAGCCAGATGGCCATAAAACTAGTAACTGCTACATTTATGAAGAAACCACTATCACAGAAAAAATGAGGAAATCTCAGCTGGAGGATGGTGGCAGGCATGCAAGTATCCCTGTTAGTGGCTTTCCCTTTTTCAGCCAAATCAGAGCTTGAAGGTGGTGGGAAGAGGGAAGGCAAAGGAAAAAAATGATAAGTCATTTTGTTTCAAAGACTAGGTCAAAGGGGAGGTAATAGAGTGGGGAACCAGAAATGTCCCTGGAGTTAGCACACAAAGTAATAAATTTACTCACTAAATAACTCATTACATTAAAACCCAATTTAATCCATGTAAAGGTATATTTGTATTAAAAAGGTATATTGAATTATCCTAAATGACCTTTAAAATATTATTACTGTATTAGGAAAGCAAGCCAACAAGTTTAATTATAATATAACTACTTTCAAATCTAATTAATTAGTTTACATATATATATCCATATATATATTAATATCTTTATTTATTTTTATGTGGTGCTGAGGATTAAACCCAATGTGTCACATGTTCTAGGCAAAAGCTCTACCACTGAGCCCCAGCCCCAGCTCCAGCCCCTAATTAATTAGTTTCATATAATCTAGCCATTGCATATTTAAGTTGCCAATATGATCACCAATACAAAACACATAGAAATATATATAATTCAATAAACATGTTTCTTAACCCTTATAAATATTGCTTTAAAGGAAGTCAATAATTATAAATATCTCAACATTTGGCCTAGAATAAACAAAATAACTAGCTAGATGGTTAACTTATGAATATTTCATCTGTAAATTCATGTTTAATTAAATATTCATTATAAAGCAAATTTCAAAATTAAATGTAAACTTGTGATCTTATAAGGAGTAGAGGGCAGGCTGCTGGTTCAGTAGCACTTTTGCCCTCATAAAGAAAGCAGGATGGGCTGCTTAGTCGGTGGGCCTTGTGTCCTTAAAAGGAGAGTGAGGCATGCTCCTGATTCACTGTGTCTTGGATCCATTAATGATTATCCTCTCTCCTATCTAATTGATTTTTCACATGAAATATTTGAATTCCATCCCTTTCATTTTGGGCATGTCTTACAGTTATATCTGTGCAGTTCCCCTGAGCATTCCCTTTAACATGAGCTGGAGAAACAACTCTGGTGTGAACACATAGCAGCATGGCTTCAGTACCAGAAAATGCTGTTCTTGTACATCTCTACCCGTCCCCCTCAGTTACTGATATCACAATATAATGTTTGTGTATAAGATGCTATATACAACATCCCAATGTGATGTATGCATTGTGTATAGGACTATATGGAGAAATTATGATGAAACTTTAAGTCTCCTTCTTATACCCACAGGTGATAATACTATGCTCTAGGGTGTCTTAGGGAACAGAGCATTTTGTTGAAGTATCACCATGTGAGTGAAGTGCTACCATCCTTTTGACATCAGTTACTGCAAGTTAGAAGAAAAAGGAATTGAATACCTTGCATGTAGATAATGTTGGGGCCTTTCAAAACAAAAAGTTATTACAGATTTTGAGGCTGAAAATGAAAAGTACATTGAAGTTCCGTACAAATATTAATTTCTAAACAATAAATATCAATCTCCACAACCCACTGAAGCAAAAATGCCTGGAGTCGATCTTACTCCTATTCTGCAAATGGGAACAGTTCTGGAGGCCCAAAAAAGAGATGATCACTGAGAGTTATGGCCAGGCATGACTGGGTGATGGCTTGCTTTAATGCACAAGGAGTCATGTGAGTAAGTTTCAAAATGCAGGTATATAATAAAGTGCCTACGGCTGGTTTTTTTTGTCCATAAATATAGGAAACTCTTAGTGATGACCTGTCAGACTCCCAAAAAGTCAGTGCATTTGGTGGTTGGCGGTTGATTGTGGCGGTCTTTGGATATTGGTTCTTTGATTTGGGTTTGTTGTTCTGTCTTGTGTTTTTGATTTGGATTTGTTATTTTGGTCTGTTGTTTGTTTATTTATTTTTTAGCTAGCATCCTTTGGTGGTGCTCTTGCTTAGGATGTACAGTAGTGAGACTAGTGTAGTGTCGCAAGGGCCCAGCTCCTGTAAGAAGGCAGTCTTGAGAGATCAGTATGAGGTTCTGAAGGACATTGGGCATGGAGGGTTTGGCCAGATAAAACTAGCCTGCCATTGCCCCATGGGGGCAGAGGTGGCAGTGGAAGTCCTGCTGAAGACAGTGCAGAACCTCTTGGTCTTCTATGAAGAGAAGCCTGGAGGTTCCCAATGTGATTCAGTTATTTCAGGTTGTTGAGATCCACAGAAATATCTGCATGGTGATGGAGCACACAGGTGGGGGACAGCAGACATTTCTGGCAGATAGTGTGTGCCGTGGTCTACTTCCATGACAAGGGCATCCTGTACCAAGACCTGAAGCCAGAGAACATCATGCTGAATGCCAGAGGCCACATCAAACTTATCGACTTTGGCTTCAGCACCATGGTCACACCTGGGCAGAATCTGCATGAGTTTTGGGTCATTCTCTCATACTTTGCCCCTGAAATTATCCTAAGGCAAGTGTATGAAGGGCCCCCAGTGGGCATTTGGAGCCTCGGTGTCATTCTGTGTTTTATGTTGACAAGGAGGCGCCCATTTATGGGACCCACCACTAAGGAGATGCTGAGGCAGATTGTGCTCGGAACCTACCATTTCTCTACCAATGTTTCTGTGGCGGCACAAATATTCACATGCCAAATACTGACCCTGGATCCCAGGAAGCAGCCCACAGCCAAGCACCCATGGCTGACACAGGGTGAGCAGTATTTACCCCATGATTATGGTGAAACCCTCCTCAAACAACCAGATCCCAAAATACTGACAGTAATGTTCGATATGGTTTATGACCTACCTATATGTGTCTGGCCAAGAGAAAATTCAGTGCAGCCATGGCTACCTACCTTATATTGGAGCACAGAAAAACCAGGGTGCAGGCTGCAAGTTCCAGCCTCAGAGGGTTAAACCTCGCCCATGCCCCTTGGATCTTTACAATTCTCCTGTGCTTCCAAAGAGGTGTCTCAGTGACCCTGCCCTTCATACCTTCCCTTTGCCCTGTGAACTTCCACTGCCTGAGGAGGCTCAACAGTCAGGGCAGAAGCACATGATAAAGGCCAGCCAGCCTGCCATCCATTTCCGCTAACCACCTACAAGGACCCCCACACCTAATTTAGCCTCCCAGACTGACTCTGGGCAATGCCATACCAATGGAAATTTCTGGAAGTTGACTGAGAGGATTGCTAACTGTGTCAAAGAATTGTGCTGTTGCATGCCATGTGTCGGCAGGAAGGTGATCCCAATGTAAGAGGGCAGAAACCTGCCAGATTCATAGAGTGTGGCTCCAATGAAGGGGAGAGGTGACCATACTAAACCAGTGCACAGCCAGAGAACCTGTGCTGTGTGGATCCTGACACCTTGCATGGCCATCAGTCATGTGGCCTCTGAACAGCTGCAGGAGCAACATATGACAACTACCTCAACTACCTCAGGCTCCTGTGCCAGAGTTATAACCAAGAGCACTTCTGCACCCATCTGGACATCAGGAGCCTCCTCTGCCCACATCTGCAGAGGACATCAGAGACTGTTCTCCCTGGGACACTCCCCCTGCCCTGCTCCTCTGTCCTTTCTCCCATTATTCTGAGATGTTTCTTATAAATTTGTTTCAGACAAAAAATAAGGTAAATGTATTTGATGGGTGGAAATTTTATAGAATCTTAGAACAAACCATTGTGAACCTCTTTATAATAGGGAATCAATAATGAATTTTAATAATTTTTTATAAAATAAAATATTTTGTAAAATATCAGAATTTTATTAGTTGATATTTAAACTATTTTATTCACAATAAGGTCATTGTAATTATCTAGCAAATGAAATTAAAGATAGGATAGATAAATGTTCCAAGATTTTTTTAAAGCTCTAGCTTCATAAAGACCAATATTCATCATACAGAAAAATTCAAGTTGAAGAAAACTAAGTTTGTATAATTATATGTTTCAATAGTGGACTCTTCAATTTTTTTCTTTGCACCTGGCAAATTATAATTGAAATAATAATCAATTTCATTAGATTTTACCTTTATGCCAGGATGATAAAGTCAATAGTCTAAGTGGACTCTATTACCCAAATTTATCCTTTCCAAGATGAAATTATGAATATCAGGCATGATTCAGTGATTCTATTACTTTGAATCCTAAAGTCATGGAGATCTTGAAAAATGCCTCCTTCAGCTTTAATAATTTGCCAAAATTAATTAAGGCAAATGAACATTCTAAATGAATCTCTTCCTCTTAACTATTGTTGAATAATTGCCTGTGGTTGACAAGATACTTTGCATGAAATATCAACAATGCGATTTGCATCACACTCAGAATTACAAACTCTTCAACCCTAGTAATTAATAAATTATTGTTCTCTCCTGGGACTATCCTCAAATATTTAAAATATTTATTATTGAGAAGTTCTGGGGGCATAATTTTTTAAGACCTTGAATTTCTTGCAACATTATTATTTGACTCTTTTAGTTTAAAAATTTCATTGAAATATAATTGGAATTTTTTTTTATCCTATTTGAAGGAACAATGTATTTTATAGCTTGTCTGGAAAAGTCTATTTTGCTCACATACTGTCTAGTGACCCCAGTTCCCTCCATGTGCTGGGGTAGTTGGTTTGGCTCTATCCTGGAAACAGAAGTAATTACTGTCCCATATTTGAGGACACTGAATGCTAGTCAAAGATATTTTAAGAGAATCCAGTTACAATTTACTTTCTGAAATAAGGAGTCAATGATAATGGGCGAACAGATGGTGGTAATGGAAAAATTCACAGAGTATTGTTTCTATTGGAAACAATAAACTTGCCCACTTGTCTCCACTTGGATTTATATTTCTCTGAATAGTTAGCACTCAGTATTCTGTAGAGAGATGTGTGTGCCACCACATCCTTGTTTAGCTGTGTGCCTGCTGACTCCCCAGGTTGGAAAGACCAAAAAGTTGTGTATGAAGATACATGAAGAAAGTGGTGTTAAGGAAGTCAGTGACAGGCAAACCATCAACTCTATTGGGTATCCAGACTTCTCCCTTGGCCTTAAAAACTGAAAAAAACCATTATTTCCTTTAGCATGGAAAATACACATCTATCCATTGTCCCCAAGGTGATGATTCTGTCAACTCTGCAGACCTCTGCAAAGGTTTCTAACATTTGGTTTTACTGGTCACTGGCCCATCTTTCCAGAAGCAAGACTGAGGAAAGGAGAGGACACATTTCTGCTACCTCCCATTCCTCCCCTAAGTAACGCTAAGTCAAATGTTTTGTTGTGTTATTTAGGTTATTTGGTTTGATTAATATGTTTGTTTATGTATTTTGCATAGTCCCTAAGATACTTGGAAAAAATGCCTTTCACAATCAGTACTATCTCTTGGTTATCCACTGGTTGGCTGAGTGTTAATGACTGCACTTCTAGGGACTGGCATAGAGAAAATGAATAGGGGCTGGACAAGTCTGGGATGTCCTGTAGCTGGAGCAGCATGGAGAAAATGTAGTTCAAAAGTTTCCAAGTATTAGGCTTAACAAATATTAGAGGGTGTCTTGTTAATATGGTTAACATGTTGACATGGAAAGGGTGAGGTACTTTTGGAAGATGAGATTAGCTGTGACTGATTTCCTTTCTCTTTATTAAGGAATGGACTTTCTTCCTAAATGTAGCAATTAGTTGAAAATTGTTTCCATGGCCCCATTGCTAACTTACTAAGAGAAAAACTATGGCACGTTTGACATGCATGTTTGTGTGTTAGATCCTGAAATACATTTGTTAAAGTTTGGTCTCAAAAATACTAAACTATTCCAGAAAGGGATAAAAAGATGATTTTGGTGATATAGTATCATGCATACAGTGATTAATAACTTAAGTTTCTTATTATCTCATGAAAATTTGGATAAATATATGAGAGAATATATTACCAGTATATTATAATACAATATAATATATGCAATATGTTATCATATAGTATACAATCACTGCCTATATTCACAAATTATATTATTTCTATATTCACAAATATAGAAAATGTCGGTATATATCTTTTACAAATATGTATGAACCAAGGCATAAAAACAGAACTAGAAGGCACATATTTAAATAAATCATTGTTGGTACAAATGGAACACTGATATGAATAGGGATTACAGAAATGGGGATCATGGTGCAGCTTTCTTATTATCTTTACTCATTTTTTAATGTAGTGAAAAAAATGTTCCCTATTTCACAATGTTCTGTTTTACTCACTGCCCAGTTAGTGGAACTCAACTGGGATTCAGGGCACTGGTCTCAGTGCTAACTCAGGCACTAAGTAACTTAAAGGACGACCTATACTTTTTCCATCTTAGTTTATCATCTATAAAATAAAGTGTTTATAGTAGATCCAGGTACCAAGTGGATCATTCTTAGATTTGTACCAAAACCTTGGAGAAAGGACCCATGATGTCACCAGATTCACACAAAAAAAGTCACAATTCTCCAAAGGCTTTGAACACCAGGACTAGGTCTTCCTGGTTCTGCTTTTAGCCTTATGTACATCACTAACTTTATGTTAAATACAACATAAAATCCACATTACTCATTTACATGAAAACCCTGTTTTACATATTTACATATTCATATAAATGTAAATATTTACGCAAATACATAAAGAATCCTAAAAGTTTTGGTTCTAATTACAGATTACTTTTCAAGGGTTGATGTGATTTTAATGTAAGTCTCATTTTGAACTAGAAATGTGGGTGTGTTTTGTAGGAGTTAAGAGACAACGCATTTGAAAATTTGAGATTTGGGAACATGCTCCTCTACTAATAAAAATGAGTCATCTTAAGGAATTTCCTCTTGTATCTAACAAATACTTATTAATTGTTCATTATCTGGCAGATTATCATGCTGGGTGCTAATTTTCTGTTGTAATTAAAATAGATATTCTCTACCTTTAGTCTAATAAGGTACTTAAATTACTTAAATCCTTAGTTAACCCTAATGAAAGAAATAGGAAGAGCACCACAAATCACGGACCTAAAATTGTTCTAACTTTTTAAGAATATTGGGCCGCATTCTATTTTTATTTCCTGCCCCCATTAGACCTCAGGTGCAAAGGACAGAATTGGAGACATCATATTTTTTTTGTTTTTATCACGTGCTCATTATTGTCTATTGATTTATGAATGGCTTACTTTTATTAAGACACACACACACACACACACACACACACACACAGGCAAACCTCCCACTGAAACAAAAACTAGGATCTAGAACCAAAGCCACGTGCTATCCCTCTACTTGTCCTCATTGCCTTGGTTCTCCCAGTGAGTTAAACAGGGCACTAATGAAGAGGTAGATAAATTGACCAATTACTCAAGAGAACCCAGGAGCAGATTAGTGTGTGTAGATTATCATGTTCAGTAATAAAATAGATTGAAAGAAAATGTATATTATTCAAAACATGAAGCTGGAAATGAAGAGTTGTCCTATGAGTGAAAAATAAAACTGAATCTTTACCTCAAAGCATACACAAAAATGAACTCTAGATGTATTAAGGACAATCATTTCAAAAACAAAATGTTTACCTTAGTAGAAAATAGAAGTTTATATCTTTTACACATTGGAGTAGGGAAAATTTCTTAAATGAGATACCAAAACAATCATTGATTGTTAAAAATTAAACATTTAAAATCAAGAATTTTATTTATGAAGGACAAGTTACAAAGTAGGAGAATATATTTACTATATCTGACTCCAGTAAATAATTACTAATAATAATATATTAAAATATATGTAAAAGCACAAACCAATAGAAAAAACAGACAAATATTTCACAGTAATTATAAGAGATGTTCAATAGTTTAGTGTCAGCTATAAAATACCATTTTAGTGTATTCAGTTGGTGAAAATTTTAAAGTCTCATATACCAAGTGGTGGAGTAATATGGATACATGATGTATAATATCTTGCTTGTCAGTATGTAAACTGGAGCAACCAAGTTTGAAAATTATTGAGCATTTTCTCTTAAAGTTGGACATTCTTAAACCTTATGATCCAGAAATTCCATATTTACATATATGCCTGGGACAGGCGATGGTCATCAGAGAACAACATATGTATGTTAACTGTAGAACATAGTGAAAATCTGGAAACAACTCCAGTACTCATTGATGGGAGACTGAGCTGATAGACTGTCTCACCAGGGAATATCATATAGCAGTCAAAACAAATGAACTAGAGCAACACAAAAAATATGATTGAATCTTAGCAGTAAGATATTAAGAGAAAAAGAACAACCTCTAAAAATGTTATCATTGTAGTATGTTTTCATAACATTTTAAACACAGAACATTAGAGTATTTTAGGAAAATACATATGCAATCAGACTATATAGAAACAAACACAAGATGTATATCAGTTTCCACTATTTTAAAGCCCTAAGTCTTGGGTATTTCTCTCTGGGAGAAGAAAAGGAGGGGAGTAAGGAAAGAAGGAAGGAAGTTACTAATTGCCTTGCATATATTTTAATTATAAATTATACTAATTTCACTTTTTTATGTATAAACCACACTCTGGAACAGCAGGAATATGGCTTAAAAAATGGCGTTTGTAACTTAACATTTATTTTAGGAGGCGAGTCCAAATAGCTTGTCTCTGTATATATTGGTAATATTAGTGCAAGAAAAACTTAAATGACTCGTTCACTGGGGAAAAAAACAAAAAACAGTTGTCATCCATGGTGCCAAAAATAGAAGTTCTGATTTCACTCCTGTGATCTCAGCAGAAGACAGAATGTTCACTTTATCTGACTGATACAAAATATAACTTCTCCAAGGACTCTATTATTTTGAACTACTGTGTAAGTACATGTAATTACAAGCTTCTGGAAATATGTACTGTTTATTTTATCACTTGTAATAGCAAATAAAGACTTGGGCCGAGTATTTACCCAACAGTGATGCTAACAGCCTTCAGAGTCATTACGGACTCTTTGTGAGGAGCAGATATCTTTAAGATCAATGACCCCTTCTTGCAATTATAGTCCAAGATGGTTCCTGCCACACATATCTCCTGTTCTTGAAACCAGAAAGTGACATGTTGATATTGCAAGCACTCTCTGTACATCTTTAAAAATGTGTCTTTGCTCAGAGAAAGCTGCAGAAATACAACTATACTTCAAAATTTGTTTCAAATGAGTGATGTAGTCATTCTGTAAATCATGTTCTCCAATAATTCAATGAGTACATTTATTTATTTTTTATTTTTTGGAACCAGGGATTGAACCCAGGGGCACTTGACCGCTAAGTCACATCTCCAGGCCTTTTAAAAAATATTATATTTAGAGACAGGGTCTCACTGAGTTGTTTAGGGCCTTGTTAAGTTGCTGAGCCTGGCTTTGAATTCATGATCCTCCTGTCTCAGCCTCCCAAGCCACTGGGATTACAGGTGTGCACCACTGCACTCAGCTGCCATTGTGCTTCATTATCTCACTTCTATTTTCTTTATTTCTTTCTCTCTTTCTTTCTGTGCTGGGGATTGAACCCAGGGTCTTGTGCATGTGAGGCAAGCACTCTACCAATTGAGCTATATCCCCAGCCTGAGTACATTTATTTTTTATTATCTTCATCAGTTTAAAAATATCCATATTATCCATTTCCCCTGCCCCATTCATGCTCTCACATAGTGACACATTCCTACTAGCTCTAGTTGACACCCAGTTTTTCATGCAGATTATATGAAATCTACATAAAGAAAAACATAAATTACTTGCTATGTAACTGTAGTCACAAAACCATAAGGACCTTAGGAGAAGAAACTAGTTGAGCAGTATTTCGCAACTGATACCATAGAAAGTAGTCTTCATTTTAAGGGTGGTTGGTAAGAGATGATAAAACTGATCTTTTTGAGAATTTGATGAAACTCTAGAGTTACCCCATAAAAAACTGATTTATGTGTGTTTCTATGGGCTGAATGTGTCTGCTCCAAAATTGAGGTATTGCCAACGTGATAGTGCTAAGAAGTGAGACTGGATGGGAAGTGTAGCTCAATAGTAAAGCACTTGCCTAGAATTCACAAGGCACTTTGTTTGGTATTTGATCCCCAGCACCTACAGGAAAAAAAGAAAACAGACTTTTATTTGGAGGGGGAGCACTGAACCCAAGGCTGCTCCATCACTGAGGGACATCCAAAGTACTTTAAAAATATTATTTATTTATTTATTTATTTAAATTTTGAGACAGGGTCTTTCTTGCTAAATCACTCAGGCTGGCCTGGAATTTGCTGTTATGGTTTGGATATAAGGTCCTGTTAATGCAGGAATATTCAGAGGTAAAATTATTAGGTTACATCCTAGTTTGAATGGGCTGACTGGGTGGTAACTGTAGGAAGGGGGTTTGTCACTGGAGGAGGTGGGTCATGGGGGGAATGCACTGAAAGGGTTCATCTTCCCTGTGGCCCCTCTTGCTCCCTTCTCTTTGCTTTTTGGCTGCCATGAGTTGAGTGGCTTTTCTATACTATGCCCTTCAGCCATGATGTTCTGCCTCACCTTGGGCCTAAAGCAAGGGAGTTGGCTGGCTATGAAATGAGACCATGAGACCTCTGAACCCATGAGTCCCCAAATAAATTTATCTCCCCAAATGGTAATCAAGTATTTCAATCAAGGAGAAAAGAAGCTAATACACTTGCCATCTTCCTGCATCAGCTCCTATGTTGCGGAGGGTTACGGGTATGCACCATCTTGACTGGAAGAAATAAGACTTTTAAGAGGTTACTAGGTCACCAAGGTCTTTCCTCATCTGTAGGAATAAAGCTTCATGTAGCACTTACTAGTGTCTCCACTGGCCCTTCTTACTACGTGAACACGAAGCAAGAAGACTCCCCAGTGTCTGCTCTTTTCAAATGATCTCATCTTAGATATTTTGTAATAGTAAGCACAAAATGGACTAAGATATGTGCATATGTGCATGTCATATTTTTTTTTGCATTTTTCATTGAATTATTTCAGATATTACATTGGATTATGTCACTCTTATTTTTCTTGTAAAAATTGATGGCTCCTTCCCAGAAATAAAGCAATAAATCCAAATTCACCAGGTCATATATAAAAGATAAAATTTTGTTTTGCTTAAAATATATCTCAATGAGAAGCCTGTTTTACTTGACTTAAATTTATAGTGATATTTTGCATGAAAATATTGATGTCAATTTTAGCATCTAATCCAGTTTGAGTCCATTTTAATAGCAGCAAGAGTTCAAATTGTAGCTCACGTGGGTTTAGTAGCAAACAGAATTAAATTCCCTGTCTGAGCAGAGCTGACTTTCATCAAAACCCTTGAGTTTTCTCCAAAGCAATTCAACTTGGATTCAGGTTCTACCAAATCCTCTGTCTTCAAATCAAATAAAATTACTTTGGGGAAGGTTGGCATCAACAATACAAGCCTTTGTCAGGAAGGAAAGACATTTGAAGCCTTCTTTCAATTTTAAGTAGTCTAAGCAGCAGTAACCTTTAAAAGATTTGCAGTCTTTCCAGGTGTTTGTAGATGTTCTCCCTGGGTGAACTGACAAGGCTCTCTCATTTTCAACTCCCTTGACATAACTGATTTCTCTTTCAGCCCAGCAAGGTCACAAGTTTTCAACTCTCATCTCTTCCTCCAAAATGGCAGGTGTTTGTAGAGCCACCCTGCTGGATCAGAGAATCTGGAACTGAAAGTCTTGCCTCATTCCTTAGGCCTAACATCTACAAGAAAGTCCTGCCACAAACCAATCTCTCTTGTCAGATTTTTCTAAGATTCAGCTTTCCTTTACTCACAAAATAAAGTGAAATTTCTAACCCATGTTCAGCTAGGTACATGAACACTTTTGCTCTGGAAAAAACAAGAAACGTTAGGTAGTGTAAAAAAAAAAACAACAACAACAACAACAAAAAACACATTTTATTCCATTTAAAAATTTAAAAAATAAATAAAAACTGTTGAAAATATAGATTCAAGAATATAGCTGTGAAATTATTAGGGTACTTTCTTTCAACAGAGCCAGCAAGGCATTCTTTAGGAAAATTGTCAGTTTTTGACACTAATGCATGCTGCTGGTTAAAGCAATAAGTGCCTATGACAAGACAAACCTCTGTCTTCACCAAACTAATCAAGCTGGATCTTGATTCCAGAAGCTCTGTGTGTATTATATATGTACACACTATAGTTAGATTTTTCTTCCATTATGAATTTTTCTTTATTTAGAAATTTTTCTCTGTTGGAAGAATCTGACCTTTAAAGTGTCCATGAGGTCTCTCTCATTCTCTCTCTCTCTCTCTCTCTCTCTCTCTCTCTCTCTCTCTCTCTTTCTCTCTCTCTCTCTCTCTCTCTCTCACACACACACACACACAGGCATTAGTGTTTACATGACAGATAAAAATCAGAGTTTTACTGAAACAATGGGGAGTTTTCACTTGCTTGCATGCAAATTGAGAATGTCATAGCTGTTATTTTCACCGCAGTTGGCTTTGAAATACAAGCAAAATGTCAGAGTTCAGGAGTAGGTTATATCAAGTGAACAGTCACTAATTTTTTTCTTGCTCTGAACAACCCACCAGTTCAAGCATTTCTAGACTATTTGACTTGATGAAGCTTTCTCCAGTTATTTATTGTTTCTTTTGCTTGGAAATGTGTCAAGATTTTCATGGAAAGGCAAATATACGTTTTGGTAAATTTCCACCCCGCCTTTAAAATGGGACTTTTTCCTCCAGGGAAAAAAATCTAGATTGTATGATTTATTTTCAGGATACTCAGAAATAAGCTTTCTTGACTCCATGTGCACATTGGCAGGAAACTTATCACACAAGAAACACTCTGGCTTTTGTGTCCCACCACATTTAGCAATGCAAATAAAAATCAAAGGAAATGTAAGAGCCATCAGCTTTCTTTTCTTCGACATTTGCCAACTTAAGCTAAGTTTAATGTGAACAGAAAAAGATACGCATAAACATAATCTCGAATACATTTTTGTTAATTCTGATGAATGCAATGCTATCCTAGATGTCATCATACAAGGATGATGATTTTACATAAGGAACCTCTGCTACTATATGTGCATGTTCTATAAAGGAAAATGTTAAGCACATTAAACCGTTAAAAAAGCAAAATGACATATTTTGCCATAAACAACTTTTGCACAAAGTGAAGAAAACAAAATAAAGCTAAATAAAAGTTTTACACACACACATACTTGTTCTTACTTCATCTACAAGTACATCTATACATGATCTTCAGTTTTAAAATCCCTGTTTTAGACAACCTAAGAATGGGAAAAAGAATTTGCAAACTATCCATCTGACATAGAGCTAATAATTTTGAATATGTAAGAATCTTATCAGTAAAAATACCAGATTAACTAAAAAATGGGCAAAAGAGCTTAATAGACATTTCTCAAAAGGCAGCATATAAAAGACCAATAGGTATATGAAAAATGCTCAATATCAGTAATCATCAAGGATTTGCAAGTTAAAACCATGATGAGATACCACCTCACTCCAGCTAGAATGGCTATTATCAAAATGACAAATGAAAACAAATATTAGTGAGGACATAGAGGAAAAGAAGCCTTTGTATAGTATTGATGGGAATGTAAATTCCTACAGACACTCTGGAAAATGGTAGGGAGGGTTTTCAAAATATTAAAAATACAATAGCATATAATTCAGTATTCCCATACTGGGAATAAACCCACAGGAATGACATTAGAAAGGACAAAGAGACATCTGTACTCCCATGTTTATTGCAGCACTATTCATAATAGCCAAGGATTGAAATCACAACCTAAATGCCCAGAAATGGATGAATGGATGAAGAAAATGTGGTACATATACACACTGAGATACTATTCAGTCATAAAAATGAATGAAATCCCATCATTTGAGACAACATGTATTAACCTAGAGGACATTATGTAAAGTGAAATAAAGCAGGTACAGAAAGACAAATACTGCATAACCTCACTCATATGCTGAATAAAAACCAAAAATTGATCTCATGAAAGAGGAGACAATAGTGATTACTTGAGACCAGGGAGAGAATAGGGGAGGGAGGGATAGTGTGGTCAATGGGTAAAGAATTTCAATTAGATAATAAACATGAATTCCTGTGATCTACAGAGTGACTATAGTTAATATAATTTTGCGTGTTCAGTATAGCTAGAAAAGAAGTTTTTGAATATTCTCAATACAAAGGTAATGGATATGCTAAGAAGTCTGATTTGGTTAATATACAACAAATGAAACTATACTCCATCAATTTAAAGTAAAAAAAAAATTCTTCATTTTAAAGTGGTCTGAAATAAGCCACCTAAACTTTGCGGTTAGTGGATAATTTCCTATATTACATATGAACTCACTGCTGGATATTTCCAGTTATCCTTTAGTTGGCTGCATTCTTCTACTTTCCATCTAGTAGTCTGACATGGTTACTTCCCTTTCCTCTTATCCAATCAAAGACTAGATGTCAAATCTCATGATATGCATGGTTTTTCTCTTTATGTGGCTAAATATCACGAAGTCCTTAACTTGTCATTATATGATAAGATCAAGGTCTCTTTTTACGCGGGTTGTCTTATTCTGAAATCACATCAGTGTGTCAACATCTTTTTTTTTTTTTAAATGTAGAGCCTGTATTAAAATTTATACATTTTTTTAAAAAAATGATTAAGAACTACAAAACTAACCAGGTACTTTGGTGTACAACTGGAATCCCAACTACATGGGGTGCTGAAGCAGGAGGATCACAAGTTCAAAGACAACCTTAGCAATTTAGGGAGATTCTGTCTCAAAATAAAAAATAAATAAATAAAAAGGACTAATAGCTCAGTGGCTGGACACCCCTGGGTTTAAACCCCAGTACAAAAAAAAAAAAAGAAAAGAAAAGAAAGGAAGAAAAAACAAAAGAAAAAAACACTATAGGCTATTGTTATCTTAGTATTTCTATTGAAGCCTAATAAAATTTTAACATTGTCACTAAAACCACCAAACTTTTCACCAGAATAGCAAGCATTCCCTAAGTTCTTACTTACCCTTTCAGCTTGGCACTGTATTTGTCAAAATATTTACTATTTGATCTCATTTGATTTAATCTTCTCAAAGTCATTATTATCTTAATTTGTCTTTTTAAAAAAAGCAAATTTATGGCAGTAAAGTAATTTTCACAAGATTTCATAGTTAAGTGACCAAGCAAAGGAAGTAAATCCAGGTTTGTCTGAATCCATTAGAAATTTTTTTTCTGTGCTTTTACATTATACTGTGTAAACCATGATTCAGCATCAGCCAGCCTGTCTGCCTGCCTGCCTTCCTCTCTCTGTCTCCTTCCCTTCTTCCTTTCCCTTTCTCTCTCTCCTCTTTCTTCTCTAGTTCCTGCCTTTCCTTTCTTCCTTCCTCTTTCCCTCTCTCTTTTTCTTTCTTCCTTGTTCCTCCCCACTCCTCCCTTCCTCCAATTGTCCTGTCCCCCCACCCCCGCCCTCCTGGGTAATTGTGAATCTATGTTCTATTCAAACAATCCTTGGCTCTCTCATAGAGGAGATTAGTTTGCCTTCCATGTTTTAGTTCACACGGTATGTTAAAACACTGTATAGAACCACATGGAGAACAAAACCTCACATTGTAATGCTGCTTCCCAAGTGGATATGGAATTAAGATGCAATGGCTCAATTTATTTTGCTTAAATAACTGATGAGGGGTAAAGAATTTATTAGTCTTGTGTACTTCCTTTAATACAGCTTATAGACACAAGCACTTTTTCCATGTTATTCATTTCCCAATTTACCAAAACACTATACCTAGAGATAATCTGGGACTCCACTCTTAAATAATAATGGTATTCGTTGATTATATGATTATTAGCCATCTAATACTGTACCAGGTGCTGTGTATATATGATCTCTAATACTCGGTGCTTTTTATGTATGACTGTAAGTACTAGGAACACTGAAAAACTGATGATTATTTTCTCCATTATCTTAAAGTGAAAACTTAAATTTCAGAAAAGTTAAAAATAAATAACCAAGTGGGGTTCTAACTTTAGTCAACATGACTGCAGCACAGATGACTCTTGTTCTCTCTGGTCTGACAAGATGCCTCACTGTAACTTTTCCCACATGTCCCTGCTGGGAGGTCCTGTAGTGAAAATTCCTCTTCTATAGATCCCTCTGGGTGGAATATTTCACTGAGAACTGAGAGCACTTGAACAATGGACTGATATACTCTGCATATTTACTTTATATTGATTATATCTGTAAGTCTATAATAAAGAAAAAAATCCATTTACATAGAAATGGTGTGAAACTTAGGGAAGGTGTGGGACATGATGCCAGAGGGTTAATGAGTTCCAGTCCCAGGAAGAAATGAATGAGAATAGGAGAAAAATGGGAAATAAAGAAGTAAATAAAATCCATGACTCAAGTTTCTAAAAAATGTAACATCTGTGAACCCCCATCAGATCTTACACTGGTTACTAATTTCACAAAGCTTTAAAAAAAATACATTGAAGTTTAGGAAAAAAAACACCATAGTTTAAAAACATTGTTTCATGGAAATTAAAGGGTAGATACTGTTTTTAACCTTTTTCTGTGGTAAAATTGGCTTGAATGTTGTATAGTGTCAGTCAGGATGGCCTGGGTCCTGCTTTGGTACAAGAATGTTAAAATCTTGAGGGCTTAGAATAACAAAGGTTTATTTTTGCTAAAGCTCTAAGTTGGCAAAGTGTTGGCTAGAACATCTATTTCTCATGTTCTCACCCTGAAGCCTAAGCTGATGGCTAGTTTATCATATAAAACATTACTATTTTCCTAGCAAAAGGAAGGGTACATGGCAAATCTTGCACTGCGCATAGGCTTCTGTGAAGAGCTGGATCACAAATTTTCCACTCATATTATTGGCAAAGCAGGTGTCATAACCATGTCTAGTTTTAAAGGATGGATGAATCCAATATGTGACGAAAAGTAGAGGAGAATTGGAACCATTTTGTACAATCCTATGGACTACCACAGAATGAGAGTCCATATGGAGATGGTTTATTTTCTTTTTTGATCATGAGATTACATTAGAAACTAGTAACATACAACATCTGGTGATTGGCCAAAGAAAATAGTTTATTTTGTAGCACATTTTTGGTTCAACATACATGTGGGAGTTATAAATATGGGAGTTCGTCCTCACTATAGACCACCATCAGTGGTATATAATGCTCCAGGTCAATGACCCATCACCCAGAACAGCAGGAAGCTTGAATGTCTCAAAGTTTGGAAGACAAGGATGATAACTAGATTACTAATTATGTTTTTTATTACTTTGGTTGCAAAAATAATTTATTTGTATTCTATTGCAGAAATTATATGTCCTCTTAAATGTGATAATTCATTTGTTTATCAATTTCCTTCTCTGAGGTACATAGAATATGAAGTATCAGGAAACAACCCATCTCTTGACCACCACGCCAAGTGTTGTCACTCAATTATCTCAGAAAATTCCCTCATTCAAAAATCCATATTTATAATAATTCAATTTCAATCCTAAATTTATAAGTTTAGGCCATTTAAGTTAATTATTACAGTGCAAAGCTAAAATATGAGGAAGTCACTTAAAGTCACAGAAAAGGTCTTTACTAAGAACATCCATATAATAACATTTTTAAAAATTTGTTTTAGTTATACATGGACAAAATATCTTTATTTTGTTTATTTATTTTTATGTGGCACTGAGGATCAAATCCAGTGCCTCACATGTGTGAGGCAAGTGCTTTCCACTGAGCTACAACTCCAGCCCCAGTACCACAACATTTTTTATTTCATTTCTCATTGGAAAACTGTATGAATATTCTCTTAACAGTCAGTGCAGCTCATTACAGAATAACATTATCACATGTCAGCCCATTTCTCTGTCATGAACTTTGAGGTTCCTTGCACAGAGTAAGTGCAATTTAATTCTATAAGGGTTCTGTCAAGATCTTTCACAATAAAACACAATGAAATTGCTGATCACCATCTGCATGCTGCAAATAAAGCTGAGTATGAGCTGTCATTCAATTGCAGCTTATTTATTAATAGAGCAATGCCTTTCTTAGTTGTGTATATATTTTTCCCTTGGTACTAATCTCAATGTACTTTTATCAGTCTTTATTACAGATTGTAGAAAATAGTTAAGGAAACTTCTGATCTTTTTTTAAGCATGCATTTTAAATTTTAAAACATAAAATCTCATCAAAATATTCTCTTTATATAAGTGCTGCACATATTCCAGGAGCTGATTCAGTAGTTTCACCCAAATGTTAAGCAAAATATGGGATTACCTCAACATATAATAATAACTACTGTTGCATTTACATAAGGAAATAAAAAATCTTTGGCAAAAGCTTACAGTGCCTCATTTTTTTATCATAACTTGTGTTACACATTTTTTTTTTAAGGAATGGTCCTGTATCTGGTTTTGCTCCAGTGAATGCAACTAAGAAAACACTTTAAAGTATTAACTAGCATGTGTTTCTGAAAATGTCAAAAAACTTAACCACAAAAATTCCAAGCATTATTTGAATAGGAAACCAAAACTTCAAAGGTTTCTTACTAGCACAACAGAGACCAGGAGAGAAAGTGTTCTTGGCTCAGTATAATCTAATTTTTAGATACTCTTTGTCATACTTCCTAGCTGCACTTTTCTTAACTAGCATTTGGTTCACCTATCTCACAATATATATTCATATTTCATATTGTTATTAAAGAACTTTTTACTAGAAACATTAAGAAGATAATTTAGAATTATTTTATATGTGTTGTCATTTGCTATTTCTCACAGTAAAGATAAAGCAACACAATAAGAATAACAAAGGCATCACCACACTTAACAAATAATTCCATGCAACTGGGATGAACTGTCAGGCAAGTTGAAGTGACCTTTCACAACTTCTGTATAACCTGCTTCTTTTAAAATTCCAAAATTGTTACTAAGAACATTATTGTGAACATAAATTTAATCTTAATGGTTCAAAGTTGCAAAACACAAGATAGATAAATTATATCATGTGTTATTCCTTTTGGAACTTCTAGATTGCCTATAGATTGGCTACAACTTTCATGGACTATTAATGGTATACATGCCTACCATAACTCAGGCAGGCTGTGTAAGATACAATGTTTATATAAAGTCCCCATGTTTACTTTCATTTGTACTCTCATTCTCTTTTTCATTAACATACTCCCCAAAGAAAAAAAGCCTCTGTGCTGATTTCAACAGATGTCTATACCACATTTACAAATCCAGTCCTAGATTCTCACCCAAACTTCAGACTTAGAGGACTGCAAGACATCTCTAATGTCTGAAAGGCATCATCAATTTACTACATAGAGAACAGAGTTCTTGGATGGTCTTCTCCAAAGCTGGCTCCCCTCCAAAGAGTTCCATCTTATTATACCAATTGTCTTTGCTTTTTTGTTGTTTGTTTGTTTTGTTTTTGGTGCTAGGGATTGAGCCCAGGGTCTTGTGCTTGTGAGGCAAGCACTCTATCAACTGAGCTATAATCCCCAGCCTTATTATACCAAAGATATTTTGTCCATGTATAACTTACATATTTAGCCCAAATCTAAGAATCAATTGAGTCTTTTCACCCTTCCATATGCTACAGATCTTATATATTATTAATTTCTGTTGATCTGCTCTCAAAAATATACTAGAATCTGAAAACTTCCAATGCTCGTAATGCTGCCATCTTGGTTCAACCTGCTATCATCTTGCTCTCTCTTGATCGCCTCATTATTTTATTACTGGTTTCACTTGTGTCTAACGCTGTACTGAAGGTTGTGTTCTGTATTCTCACAGTGGAAAGAGAGACCTTTCCAAAAAAACAATTTAGGTCAGGCCAAAACTCTCCAACGGCTTCCTGTCATGCTTAAAATGAAGTTCAGTGTTCTCACTATGGCCCGAGAGACCTTACGTGATCTGCTCTCCAGCTGCCTATGGAGTCTACCTTGAATTTTCCATTCCAGACATACTGGCTTTTGGAGTATTCCTTCTGTGCATTAAGATCATTCTTTGCTCTGGGTTTTGTACTTGAGGTTTCCTCTGCCTAGAACACTCTACTCCTTTGTATTTGCTCCCTTACTTCCATTAGTGTATTGTTTGTTTGTTTGTTTCTGACCACCCTAAACTTAACTCAACCCTGTTGTCCTGGTTTATTTCTCTCCAGAGTCTCATCACTCTCTGGTATTGTATTGTATGCTTATTTTTCACAACTTTCTCCCACTGGAATGTAAATTTCACTAATGCAGAGACTTTGAATTGGGTCAAGAGCCATATAATCAGGGAGCAAATAAGTATATGATGTCCTATCTTTTAGTTCTGTGGATAGCAGAATGCTACAACACAGAAGAGATGATAGAATATCTAAAAAAGGAAAAGTTGGTTGCCAGATCTCAGGGGAATGGCACTCTGTGAAGAAAGAAAGAAGTGTAAAGGGAATTTAGCCTTGGTCTACACAGTGATCACAGGAGTTGGTGAGGCCACCCATGGGGTTTCTAGATATCTTATACCTTTCTCACTGAGGGAAAGCCAATGGCAGAGAATTCATATGCTTTGAGAAACTTCCTTTCAGCCTTTGATCGATTCAAAGGTTAAAAATTAGACATGTAATTACCGTTGCTTACTCAAGCTGTGTTCTGTATTAACAAAAATTAAACAGTGAACAACTTCACCTGATAAAGATTGAACATAAGTACAGTATAAGTTGAATTCCAGCAACGTCTAAATGTTAACTGTATTGGCTAGGCTACAGTTTAAATCTGTAGAATTTTATATGCCTCTCTGAGTCTTGCATCCTCTGAGTATTCATAAACTAAAATTGTTGAAAATGTACATTAACCACAAGTAGAATTGCAAAGAGGAAGAACAGTTGATACATCCATTCCTTGAAAGGCATAAGCTGTATGCTACAACAAATTCTCTAAATAGTCACTGGGTTCATATGGCTTTGGGGAGGATGATAATAGGTACTTCATTACTGGGAACTTCTAGGAGGTCAAATATGACAGATTTATGGGTTTTTGGTTCTGATTAATGAAATATCATTTAGTTCTTAATGGCCAAGGGGTTACTGAATGAAAAAATACAGCTGACATATTTCAAGGGGGTTTTTCTTATGACCAACTGAATACATCAGTTTAATAGTCAATTCTACTATGAGTCGATACAAAATTCAAATAGACATTTCAGCACGTTTGTTTCACCTCACTCTTCTTGAAACTGTTATTAGCCAGGAAAACATTACAAAGGTTTACTGTGGAGGCATACCAGCCTGTTTGGATATTTTCCATTATTGTACTAGACAGTAATATTTGGGTAACTAACTTTAGTCAATAGGAATTACTCTATCAGATTTACCTATGAAAGACTTAGCTGAGTGTTCTCTTAAGAAAATCTCAGCTCTCATTAACTGTGACTGTTTTTACCTGAATTTCTGGTGCCTTCACATGAGTGCTAAATAGTTTAGACTACATGGAACACTTATCTACTGCAGCAGACCCTTCTCTGGTACCAGAAGATCAACATTTGGTTTTAGATAAATGTATAAATCCTGGATGGATCTAATTTAAGAATTTAGCAGACTAAATTATATTTTATCATCTGTCCAAGGATCTAAAAACAGGCAGTAAAGATGTAGTTCTAATCTTAACAATTTCAACCAAGTGTGTGGAAAAACCATGTTTTCTATTTAGAAGACATATGGCTGAATATAGTTATTAAAATCTTAGTGTCCTACCTCTCGGATTGCTGTACAAAACTCACTCTGAAGCACTTTTTTGAGAGACTGTAGCTTGTGTACTGGTACTTCTCCAGATTCCTGTAGTTTTTCCAGTAATTCAATTGCTCTTGCAACATCTGGGTGAAAAAATAAATACATAAATAAAAATGGAGAGACCTAGAATAAACTGTATCTCATCAGCAAAGTACCATTATTTCAATTGAATGGGGACATTATTCCAATTGAAAACCACATAAAATTAATTGCAAAAACAGAACTTGTAACTCAGAGATTATTGTTTTTATTTTTTGGTAAAAATTCAATTTAATCTGTTCCAGATAATTTGTTACTTCTAGGAGGGCATTTCATGTATGTTACTTTTGTCAGATAAATCAGTTTGAAAAAGAAGAAAGTGCAGGAAAAATGTCTATTACTTAATCTGATACACCAATAACCATCTATGGTCAATTGCATCTATGAGATGTTTTTTTTTTTCAGCCTGACTCTCCAAACAATACTTTCATTGCAATTGCAATGTTACACTTATTAGTATGATCATTTGATTGATGTGCATTCACCTTCACTTATCTATGAACTCCTTTAATGAAGGAACTTGATCTAGTTTTTTTGCCATTGCATCCCCCAGAGTCTGGTATGAAACTATGAATAAATATTCGAGGAATAAATAAATTAATGGACTCTCCACTTCACCACCACTGCATTATTCCAGGTCCTTATTATCTCTTCTCAGTTCAACTAGAATGATTTCTTCTCCTCTAGCTTCTTCATATGGCCCACAAGTTTATCTCTCTAAAACAAAACTTTGATCATGTACCCATCTATCAACTTCAATATCATAATAGTTTTCAATGTTTATATCACAGGTTAATGTTTCAAAGTACATATAGTCTTTGGTTGCTATAAAATCTAAAATCCCTATATTATTTATTTTTTTAAGAGAAAATTATATAATAAAAGACTATTCAAAAATAATTATAGTGATCTCTTCCACCTTGCTTCTATGGACAACAACATCTCACTAAAATATCACTTAGGTTTTTAAGTAGTAGGACATGATGTTTTCAATTTCTAGGTGACTGGTTCCATAAAGTATTACACATTCCAGCAGTCAGATTATAAATTCATCCATCCATCCATCCATCCATCCATCCATCCAGTAATTTGCATTTCTATTATACCTGGCACCAAGCTTAAAAACAAACAACACTTCCTTTCTGAACTCACAGAACTCATGATCTAATAATACTGGAATACATCAGCACAGCCACCAATAAAAAAAATTGTCCACTTCAAAATTTGGGTGAGGTTAACATAGGTGTATGTATATATTGAAGAAAATAAGCAAAAAGTGACTTTATTGAGACTTCCCTGCTGAAGTAGTTATTTTGATTGCCAATTGTAGCCCAAAGTAGCACAAATCATGAAATCAATATGACACTGACAGTGTCTAAAGTTTGTCTGTTAGTACATAAATAGAAGACAACATAGTCAATTGGACAACACTGGTCACATCTACAATCAATATGGTACCAAGCTGAGATTTTTAAGCATTTCTAACTGCATAAAACACTTCACTTAGATGCCCCATAGGCACATAGAACTCTCAGTATGTTTACAACTAAGCTCATTATTTTTTTCCCTGAAATTATCTCTTCTCTTCCAATATTCTGTTTCCATTAATGGTATCCCCAAACAGCCTGTCTCCCAAACTAGACCATGACATCATTTTTCACACTTACCCCCATGTGCAGTTTGTCAGCAAGTGCTATAGATTCTACCTCAAATATACCTTTTGAATGGAGCTCTTCCCCTTCATTAATTCAGAAGAGCCTTTATCATTTCTCACTGTAGTACTGGCACATCTCCTAACAGAGCTCCTTTAAATTCATCTTTTTTTTTTTCAGTTCATCCTCCATGCTGCTTCTAAAGAAACTGTCCTGAATGACAAACTTAAATATTATTCTCCTGTACATAAAACCTCATGCAATCCCACCTACTACAGAATAAAGTTATAAAGTTCGGATCACAGGGTTTTATAGAGGGCCCTCAGCAGCCTACCTATTCTGACTCAGCTCTGTACACCTCCTCCTGCCTATTCTGCACTATGACCATCCAAAAATTTTGCTGTTCCTAGAACATGCTACAGAATGTCATGCCTCTATGGCTTGGCACATATTGCCTTCTGTTCTTGGAATGCAATTCATCCCATCATTCATGTATGTCTTCATTCTTTCAGTAGTTTTGGGTCCTGTGCTGTGCACAGGAGACACAGTGGTAGAGGAGACAGCTCTTTCTCTTGATTTCATGGAGTATCCAGGCTTAAAAGCCACTGATATGTAATAAAGATGTGCATGTTACAAACAAAGCACTGCTGGGTGGTCCATGGATATATGATAAAGGCACATATCATCATTCAGGAAGTCAGAGAGAAATTCTTTGTGAAACTAATAGCTAAGCAAAATCCTAGATAGTAGGTAAAAGTGGGGGAAGGGCAAAGAATGTTCTAAGCAAAGGGGATAAACAAATACTGAAGGCTTGTTAAAAGGCATTCAAAGAATAGGAAAAAATTCAATGTGATTGAACCTGAAGCCAGGGAGAGTAGCAAGAGATGAAGTAGATGGAAATTGCATCATGGAGGGTATTTTAGTCTATGTAGGAATGACTTAGCTTAAATAGCATTTCTTCAAGCCTATCTTCACTGACTCTTCAAGGCAGATTGAGTGGCTGTCATTACTGTGTTCCCAAGTTATTTGTTTACTTGTCCATTGTAATAATTATTACTTTCTGGTTGCACCTCTATTTGCCTATCTGTCTCCCTCCTTCATACCTATGAATCTATAAGCTTATTGAGGTGTCAGGAACAATGTCTTTTTTGTCATTATCTTATTCATTGCAGAGTACCTGGCACATAATTAAATGTTTAATGTGCATTTGTTTGGTTAATGGTAGATTAATTAATGAGACTGGCTCAGGAAGGCATTAGAGGTCTATGTATGCATAAACCATAACTCCCCATGAATCTATATCTCCGCACATCAGTATCAGCCTTGGTCAAGATTTGCTTGGGCATCATGTGAGAGAAGGAGGTAAGCCAGAACCTATAGGCTAAAGGATACCAATGATGATAGTTCTCAACTAATGCTATGCATTGAAATTACCTGGGGTGCATTTGTCAATTCCTGAGACCCATCCCAAAATAATTAACCTTCCAGAAGAATGGTTTTCAACCTTTGCTGCATATTGGAATTACCTAGGGAGCTTTAAAACACACAGCTTCCTTATTCAGGTCCACCGCAGAGACTCCAATGTGATTGGCACAGGGTGGGAACTGGGAATGGGGCTAAAGTGCAGCTGAGATTGAGACCACTGCTCTAAGCCAGCATGGGATTTGGGGTTTTTTAAAAACTCATATGTTATTCTAATGTGCAGCCAGGATTCAGAACCTTTGCTACAGATTTATGGTTCTAAAACGTGAGTAGCGTGCCTACAGATCACTTGGGAAAGCTTGGGAAAGCTAACTAACCCTCCTAACCCTCCTCTCCATTTGAGAGATGTCAATTTAGGAGGAGTGAGAATAAGGCCTAGGTATCTTCTTTTTAAACTAATGCTTGAAGTGATTCTGTAATTGTTAGTTCACAGACCTCGAAGGAAGAAAAATGAACAAAATGATCTTTAGGTTTCTTTCATCTCCAGTACTCCTGGAACTCCTGCCCTTCATTATTCTTTGATATGATATGTGAAAGAATACTGAATGGAATTTTTCCAGAAGTTTCAGAATTATTGATAAAATCTCACAGATGAAAGTGATGGAGATTGGGTACTACTCCATTCGAAAACTTGGTTCTTACCAAAGACCAATCAGTGGACTCATCTGAGACATTTTTTAAGAAGCCAATTAAACTGAAATCTCAAATTGTGGCATCCACTGCTTAGGTTTTCTTTCTAAGCTTCCAGATGATTCCCGTGGCCATCCAAGCCTGAGAAAAACATTGTTCTTAAAAGAGTCATCAGAGAAAACAGATACACCTCCATTAAAACATTAAAGCTGAGCTGATTTTGCTATAGTATACCCTGAGTCTTTTTTAGTCCTTATAAGAGGTAGCTCGGAGATGAGATAGCATTTAAGGAGTACTGTCATTAATTTCAAATAGAGTACTAAGTGTTTACTTCCATTCCAACAACTAAGTGAGGAGGGTTCTGACAGAACTATTTGTAGTGAATGGGCGTGCCTGAAAGAAGGGAGACTAGCATGTCTTTCCTGGTTGCATAGGAAATTGTCCTGGGTGACCTGCCTGCCCTCTATGTTCCTCTGAGCAGAAGGAGAGAACTAGATAGCAGCAGCCTGTAGATTGAAACTCTTTTGTTGGTACCCACCCACGGGAGGCTAGCAGTGTGAGGTCAAGGAAACACAACAGCTAGCAAGAGTCAAAGGAAGGCTAGGCACAGTGGTGCACATCTGTAATCCCAGCAACTCAGGAGCCTGAGACGGGAAGATGGAAAGCTCTAGACCATCCTCAGCAATTTAGCGAGGCCCCCAGCAACTTAGTGAGACCCTGTCTCAAAATATAAAAGTGCTGGGGATGTGCCACTGCTGGGTTCAATCCTAGAATTCCCCCGATGTGCACAAAAAAGACAAATGAAATCTCAGGATCAAACATAGAAGAGGTCAGGGCCCTCTAGGCCAGGCCTGGGTGGAGCTGGGAACAAAAATATGGTGAGTGATAAATGGATATGAGATTGGGGTTTTAAACAGAAGGTGGATTCGCTTTAGCTCTGTACCAGAAAGCTTCATGACCAGGATCTAGAAGGAAAAAGAAGCAGCTTTTGTGTCACCACAATATTCAAACAACTACAATACAGGGTGTATGGTTTATTTGTAAGAGAGCCCCTGAGGTGGGGGTCTTCAGAACCCCCTCATGCTTATTTTGTAAAACCCTTCTGACAAGTTTGGTTGCTAACATAGTAGTTTGGGGTTTACTAGTCTAGCTCAGATAAGGATGAATATTAGGTAAAACTGGCAAACAAATATAATAAGCGCAAGAAGACCGTGGGATTTTTTTCCCCCTGAAGCCTATTCTTCACCTTACCTTAACTCTCCCAGTTAACATCTTCATCCCATTACATGAGTAAAATACTTGGGTATTACACTTATCCTCCCAGTCTCCTCCACACCTCTGATTCAATTCACTCCCTACCTCTAAAAATAAATATGGTAAACTTTTATTAAACATCTGTGATACAGGGGGTATCTTTGTCCATTTCCTATTGCTATATCAAAATATCACAGACTGGGTAGTTTATAAAGAAAAGATATATTTCTCTCAGTTTCAGAGCCTAGTGAGTCCAAGATTGCAGGGCTGTATTCCTGGAGGGACTTCTGGCTGCATCATAACATGACAGAGGGCATCACATGACAAGAGAGCAAGACAGCTAGCTACTCTACAATAACTAACCCATTCCCTCCACAATGGAAAATGCTGTAATTAATCCATTCCTGAGCATGGAACCTTCATGACTTCATCTCCTCTAAAATGTCCCACCTCTTAGTACTGTCAGAATGGCAGTTAAATTTCAGCATGAATTTTGGAGTGACCATTTAAAACACAGCATTTGGTCCTGGCCCCTAAAACTCATGTTCTTCTTATACATAAAATACATTGATTCCATCACAATACTTTTGAAAATCTTAACTCATTCCAGCACCAACACAAAAATTCAAAGTCCCAAATCTCATCTGAATCACATAAGGTTGAGATTCAAAGCGTGATTCATCCTGAGGCAAACTCCCTCCAGCCATGAGCCTATAAAATCAAAACAAGTTGTCTACTTCCCAAATACCATCATGGGATAGGCATAGGATGGACTCTACTCCAAAAGGGAGAAATAGCCAAGAAAAGATAAATAACTAGTCCCAAGTCAGATGAAAACATAATAGAGAAAACTATATTTAAGTCTTAAAGCTGGAGGATAGTTTCCTTTGACTCTGGGTTGCAATAATTGAAGTCTTGTGGCTGCAGCTGTCACAGTCTGATTTCACAAGCTGGTGATGCTGTGGGTCCTGGGATTTTGTGGCGGTGGGGGACCCCACTGTCACATCTCTGCTAAGTATTGCCCTAGTCGGGACGCTACTGTAATAACTCTGCTTTTGTGACAAGTCTCTGCCTGGGCATGCAGGTAGTATGCAACATACTTTGAAATTTAATTGAAAGAAGTCATGCTTCCACTACTCTCTCATTCTGCATACATGCAGACTTAACACTGTGTGGATGCTGCCAAGCCTTACTGCTTGTATTTTTCAGAGTTGTGGATTCAGCTAGACCTCTTTGTATTGCAGCTAGGGTGGCTGGGGAGCCCTGAGCCAGGATGCAGGTAGCAAAGACCCAAGGCAACACAGGGAAGAAAATCAGTGGAAATCAGTACCCTGGTTTGTTGCCTGAGACCATTCCACTGTCCTCAAGGTCTGGGCCTGTGTTGGGAGAGAGAGCTTTGAAGATCTCTGGAATGTCATCCTTGACTTTGTCTAGCTGTGTTGATAAATGGTACCTGCATCCCTTCAATCCATATTAATCTCTTTTGCTGTTTCTAGGCCACACCTTTCATATTCTTTCCCAAACATTTTTCTCTCTTTGCATGGTCAAACTTTGAATTTTCCAAATCTTTTCATTCTGCTTCTTCTTAAATTATAAATTCCATCTTTAAGTCATTTCTTTGTTATCACATCTCACTGTATGGAAGTTAAAAGTAGACATGCATAAATAGCCTGAATGTTTACTACTTAGATTTTTTTTTTTTTACTTGCTGGATATCTTAGTTCACCACTCTTAAGTTTTATGTTCCATAAATCCCTGGGATATGGACGTAATTTCACCACGTTCTTTGTAACTGTATAACAAGCATGGTCTTTACTCCAGTTTCCAATACTTCTTTCTTATTTTCATCCAAGGTTGCATCAGAATGGCAATTTACTATCTGTATTTCTATCAGGATTCTGATAAATGACCATATAAGTGACCAAACTTTTCCTAGTCTTCTTTTCTGCATTCTCACTAGAATAATCGTTAATTCTCTGTTCACGGCAATGCAGGCTTTTGTTAACCTATTCATCCAAACTCTTTCAGTTTCTGCCCATTACCCAATTCCAAAAATGTTCCCATATTTTCAGGTATCTATTATAGCAACATCCCCACTTCTTGGTAACAATTTGCCAGGTTAGTCTGTTTTCTGTTGCTGTAACCTCAGAATAAGTAAATTATAAAGAAAAGAAATTCATCAAGGTTCTAAAAAGTAGGAAATGCAAGAGCACGGTGTTGACATTTGGCCTTTGAGCTGCATCATAACTAGGTGGAAGGGAAAGCAAGTATACACATATGTGAGACAGAGCTAACTTTATAACAAAGCCATTCCTGTAGAAATAAACCACTCCCTCAATAACAGCATAGGGCCATTCATAAGGGTGGCCCCATGACCTAATCACTCTTTAAAGTTTCCACTTGTTAATATTAATATGAATAACAATCAAGTTTCAACATGAGGTTTGGAAGGGCCATTGTACTATACTGTGAAGACATTACATGCTAAGAGTATTGCATTCTTTTACCTTATTTTATCCTTATGATAACTACATGTGGTGGCAAATATCCACATTTTGCAAATGAGAAAACTCAGGATTATAGAGAGTTTAACTCACTAACAAGTAGGAAATTTGAGTTTTTCGTCTCAAACCCTGTGCCTGTTATTTTCATTTCTATCACAGTTTTACCTTTAGCAGCCTTCTCTTCAACGTTCAGTACTTTTATAATAGCTTTGTGCTCTGCAGGCTTTCTTGGTCATAGGTTGAACTCTTAATTTTTCCTTTTTCAATAAAGATTAATCCTGATTCATTTACCAGTATATCCATCTCAGGTACTATTCATTGATTGACAGGATCACCTGTAGAGCTTTTGAATGGAGTAGAGTGGTTCTTAGCCTTTCTGCCCATTGGAATTACCTGGGACTGAAAAACAGATTGCTGGATCCTACTCACATGTATTTTGCTTTTATTGATTGGTATGTGACCTGGGTATCAAGTTCTTCAGAATGTCTCAAGGATATAATGAGTAGTCATGTTGAGAATCACTTATACGGAGTCTGGGAATTTTAATAAATGCGACTTTCCATTTGCATGGTCAAACAATATAGTGTTTATTATGTCACTGTTAAAAACATTCTGCCTCTCTGACTAGCACTATGAGGTTAGGTTTATTATTATGCTAATTATATAGAGGAGGAAATTGAGATTCACAGAATTAAAATTATTTCTCTTAGGAAAGAGCTAGTCAGTAGGAGAGTTGAGATTTCAATCTAGCAATGTGGCTGTAGAACCTGGACTACATTTGAGATATGGATTAGTAATCCATATGCAGTCAGCTACTTATATTTGCAGGTTCTGCATCTGCAGATTCAATCAACCATGAATCAAAAACATGGCCTATGATGACTGTATAGGTACAGAACATTTATAAACTTTTTGTCACTATTCCACAGACAGTACAGTCTAACAATTACTTATATATCATTTACTCTGTATTAGTTATTATAAGCAATCTAGATATGATTTAAAGTGTACAGAAAGATGTGCTTAGGTTATTTGAAAACACTATTTCTTCCATTCTCTATGAGATTTGAACATCTATAATCTTTGGAATTTGTGGTAGGTTGTAGGGAGCAGGTATTGTCCTGGAACCAATGGAATACAAAGGGATATGGTAGTTAAAATCATTTCCAGAACTTCTTCTCTAAGGTTGCTAGTAGAAATCAAGCTAATCTGACGAACAAATACTTCCTTGAGGTTCTCAAATTTTAGTTATCATAAAAAATTTACCTCTGGACAACTTATTTAAAAGATCAACACTTCAAAAAAGGTTGAGGTATAGTCTTTAAATCTGATCTTACAGAAGTCATCTAAGTCTGACACAAATGCATTCACTCTGTGATGCAGAACAAAGTGAGCTCACAGCCACCACCTATCCACTGCTTACTTCACTTACTTAGTTTATCTTGAAAAAACCCTCACCAGTATATAAAGGAATCATTATTATTTTTACCATATAACTGAAGAAAAACAAAAGCAACTAAGGCTTACAAAGATGAGTTATCTAACCCAAGCTATGCAACTAGTAAATGGTGGATCCAAGATTCAAAACCAGCTGTATTTGACTCCAGTGCCCATGTTCTTATTTTGCTTCTCTAACCTGATTTATTTCTCCAATTTACTTAAAATGGATTTGAAATAAGACAATCAAGGTCTGATAAATTTTTAAATATAGCAACTTGGACCATTGTGAGCTGTGACAGTCATAATGCTACCCAAGGTCTTAGATTATGTTACTCTATAGTCACTGTAGATTATGTTACTCTATAGTCACTTTTTTTTCATAGTAAAAACACAATGAAACATGATCAACTCATCATCAATTGCCTGGTAAGGAGAGTGGAAATTCTGGAAATATTTCCTTCAAAATAGGAGGAATGTTATAAAAACAAAACAACAAAAACAACAAAATAACAAATAACTGGAATTTAGGAACTTAAGTGGAGTAAGCTTCCAGTGATCTGGAGTAATTCAGTTATCATCTTCTCATTCTTTAATGATAAGCATTGATTAACTTAATTGACATTTAAGATATGGAATTTGACCCATGACTCATCTGAAGCTGGAACTTGAATGGAGGTGGAGTTGGGTCATTTAAAGTTATTATCTAGTCATGCTACAAAAATTTATTTAGCACTATGGCAAACATTATGAATTATCAACCCTGAAGCTATCCAAAACCTCTTATCCCTTGCTTTCTACTATAAAAGCTGGAAAGTGAACACAATTCTCTTTCCAAACTCTTGTAATTTGGCCAAATTATAAGTACAGATATGGCTTCCAGGAATGACTTCGAAATAAACAAACTGCCCTCCAAATTTTGGTCTTGCTTCTTTCCTTCCTTTTGACAGCAATAAGGCCTTACAGTGACTAGAAGTGAAACAGCCATTCTGTGATCATGAAGATGAATGTTATGTGCTAAGGATGGTGACACAGGGCAAAGGAAGGGACCTAACCCCTTCATGTCATTACTGAGCTGCTATTCAAACCCTAAGCTATACAACACCTGATTCTTATCTGTAAAAGACATTTGGTTTTCTGTGACTTGCAACCTAATGCAAAATCACATGACATCAAAGGCACTGTTCTAAGTTTCAAGGATAATGTTGATGTTATAGAGAAACTAGAGTGACAGATGGTGCTCCTTTGACTAAGATAACCATGGAAAGCTTCTTAGGAAAGGCTGAGACTTGACTGTGGAGAATAAGCCAGCCACATGAAAATCCAAAGGAAGAGCATCCGGACAGGAACAGCAAAAGCAAGACCATAGAGTGAGGGCAGCAAGCTTACATGTTAAAAAGTCAGAAAGAAAAAGTTGTCTGTGGAACATTGTAACTGAAGCAAACAGCAATAGTAACAGTGGTGTGCTGGTAAATGATTAACAACCAGCTCTTCAAAACCAAGAGACAAAACAAAGCCCTAACTCCTAGCATTTTCTGAGGTGTAAATACTTGTGTCATAGCAAAGCTAGAAACATGATATCACAGATTTGCAAAGTTCTTGAATATGAATAGAAAGTTCTCACAAGCCAGGAAGCACCAACTTCAACATCCTGCTGGAGAGGAAATAAAGTTTGAGAGGTAGATAAGATTTTTTTAATAGGGTTAGATTTTAATACAATTAAACCAAATTAATAAAGCCATTGGGGATGGTTTGGCAAAAAGATGATGTGATCTGATTCGCATTTTATAATAATTACTATAAATAATATATTGTAATATTAATTATAATGGACCAAGGAGGGTAAATTCAGGAACCCAATTTGGAAGAAGGCTATTGGAGTGGCCTGGGAAGAGATGGAAGAAACTTATACCAGAAGGCAGCAGTGCAGTTGGTGAAACCCGGACACTTTAAAGCACAGATGGGTGGAATAAGAATCAGCGTTTTGAGATGTGCCACAGTTATAGGGCGAGGTTATTCTCAAGAAAGCCTGGGAGACAGAAAAAAGGGTACATTAATGAATACAGTAACATACCTTAGCAGCACTTTGTAAATAATGGTGGATATTGTCTTATCTATTATAAGCAAATGGTATCAATGAATTTAATAATTGCACAAAATAAAAAGGCAAAAGAACACTGAGGAGCAAATTATTTGAAAAGGGACTAATAATAGGGTGGCATTTTCCTGTTATTCTCTTTCAATCCAAATGAGATCCCTCAATCCTGACCACTAAGGGATTATATATAATTTTTTTTAATCCCTGTAGTGATCAGTTGGAGAATGTGAGTATAGATCTGAATGTTAAAGAAACCTGAGACTGTGATGTGGTAGTATTGACTTTATGCAGTTATTGGGAGGCAATAAATGACAGTATAATGAGATTTTAATATAAATGCCTGGCATATGGTCCATATATGGTATTCATATCTTCTTTTCCCCTATCCCTTCATCTGTGAGTCCTCACTTCCTGTTCTATTAGTGGCAATGTCTAAGGAAGCAATGTAAAATTATAAAAAGTAAATTATTGCAACTGGCATTCCCCTTGACAAAGTGACCAATTATCTATCCTCTCTCTCTCTCTCTCTCTCTCTCTCTCTCTCTCTCTGGTTGCACTGAGGATTCAATCCAGAGCACTGCATATGCTAGGCAAGCACTCTATCACTACTATACCCCAAACCATTTAAATTTTATTTTGAGACAGATTCTGGCTAAATTGACCAAGCTGGGCCTCAAATTTGCAATCCTCCTGCTTCAGCCTCCAGAGTAACAGGGATTATATTCACGCACCACCATGCTTGTCTAGATTTGCTCTTTTTAAATAAGATACATCTTTATGCTTGAGCAACTAAAGTTGAAGTACCACAATTATAAACAACTATTATCTATCCATAAGTTTATATTTCTTTCCCAAGATTGTGAAAGTCACTTTGTATTTAAAATAACATATATGAAATATTCGATCATTGTTAGATTTTTGGCATATCTAAAAACTGTGCCCCAAAATGTTCCATCTAATGTTTACCACACAATGGTCAGTAATGCTTTGCATTTCTATCACTGTGACATGAAAAGAAACCCTGCCAATTTTCAAGTTACTAATAAGACATGACAGTTAGTATGTCCTACTCATCTGACACTCATCTCTGCTTTGATCCGCCAACAACTTGCCATGTTCCTTAAATGCAGACTAATTGGCTAATCCAAGCAAGAACTGGCTCAGTTTAAATGTGCTCAAATTAAATAAAAATTTTATTCATTATGCTGTTGAAAACACTCCACTTCATATTTATTATAAAAACTGAATGATCTTTTCTTTATGGCATCTGGGTCAACACTGAAGTTCATTAGACACACAAAAAAAGTTTGACAATACTAGAATTTTTAAATCATGAATTTATATAATGACAAAATCCTGGCATGGACTGCTGAAGCTATTTGCCAAACCCACCGCAACCAAGGGAACAATTTATGTGACAAAATGAAAAGCTATAGTTGCTAAGAGATTCTCTGAAATGGAAGGTACCTATTTCATTTGAAAGTGATTACTTTCCCAATAAACAAATCTTTAGGTACACAAAGCTTAAGATGCAGCTTTCTTTGTTAAACAATTGCTGTTATGTGGTAGGAATGAGTAATGCATTCCCAGTTTCTCTAGGAACTATTCTCACCATTTTGTCTTTTTTTACTTCTTTCCTTCCACCCCCAATTCATCTAATTTCCTTTCCCAAGCAGCTAATATTGAAGCTTTATTTACCAACCTTCCTGAGACTTCATCAAGTCAAAAGTTTCACCTTCCTTTCTGTATGTGTTTTCTTCTCTTTCTCTTTATTATATGAGATATTGTTCATTTTCGTCTGCATTTCCTCCTCACTGTTACATTTAACCTTATATCCATGTCTTTACACCATCTTAGGCAAATACCTGATGGCCTTACTCCCCATCACAGTGAAAGCAGTTTATTTTATTTATTCTCATCTCCAGCCTTGATAGCTTCCATGCAAATTAACCTGACTTGACTAAGTTTTGGGATCTGTAACTTGTTTCTGCATGTCTGAAAGAAGTTGAGCAATCTATTGTCCTCTTTGATGCCTAATACCAGTACACCTTTTTCTTATTAATTTTTGTACATATCACTGTGTCTATTCTTATATCATGAAAACTGAATACTTAAAAAACAGTTTCTTGAATAGAAGTGATTGTATTAAACTAATTTTTCATATTTATATAAATACCTGTATTCACTTGTTTATAATAATACTGTGACAAACTCTGATTAGATTTAGATTTACGACAAAACATGAATTCTGAAAAAAACGATGATTTAAATGATTAGGCTTAGCCTCCTTTTTAAAATTTTTTTAAAATTTCAGTTGGACACAATACCTTCATTTTACTTATTTATTTTGATGTGGTGCTGAGGATCGAACCCAATACCTAGCACATGCTAGGCAAGCGCTATCCCACTGAGCCACAACCCCAACCCCAAATTTAGCCTCCTTTAAGTGAGAGCAGAAAGAATCAATGAACGTGGTTTGAAGTTAGGTCAGAGTTCATCTTAGTGCTCATGAGAATATTTACGGATGTCATTTTTCTAAGCTGTCTGGAAGAGGTAACTTTAAGTACATGGTCCAAACTAAGTATTTTTTTTAATTATATTTGCTTTTTGGTTATACATGACAGTAGAATCTATTTTGATATATTTACATCAACATGGACTATATCTTATTCTAATTAGGATCCCAGTCTTGTAGATGTACAAAATGTTGAGATTTTTGTACCCAAATTTTTCTCTGAAGTTTCTTAACAATGAATATAATAATTATTTATTCACTAAGTACCCAGCATGTGTGGGTATGGAATAAAATAAATCGAACACGTACACATGAACAACATGACATCTCAGGGACGCACTGCAAGCTTCTAGCCTGTCTGTCCACACTGCTCCTCATTCCCACGTCATCTATGACCCCAATTGATTTTAGATGCAGCCAGATGAAGGAACACAACACTTTTCACAAAGCTTTAAAATGAACTTTAATTTGAAGTCTATGTATTTTACCTTTCCTCCCATAGCTTCTTATCTATCCATAATTTTTCAAGGAAAGTTAGTTAAATAATTATTGTCTGGCATCTTAACTACCAGGGACAAAAGGAAGTCAGTTGTAATATTTCCATAGTTTAGTACATAGAAAACCACCTACCTCTTATATTGGTATTGATTCCACCTGAGGATGTGGTCAAGTTGAGATTTTTTTCCCTTGTAATTATTGTCAGAAAATCCCAATTCCCCTTTTCATAGGGCTCAAGAAATTGGAAGAGAAAGATTATCAGGAAGTTGTGAGACAGACACCCAATCAGATTGGGTGTTTTCAGAAAGCTTGTTATAAGGAAAACATGAATTTAACTTTTCCTGTCCTCACATGCATCCTATCCTAGAAAATGAATGAATATTTTTATCTAAACCGTCACTTTGATATATTATTCTGCTATCAAGCTACTTAATAATATGTTTCCTCTGTTACTTTATCACTACTATATCACACTGTCATTTGATTTCTTAGTTACTTTGGGAATTGTATGGTGAGGTCAATGTGGTGCAATCCACATCTTTAAAAGATGATTATAGGACAAAGTGAAGCTTGGTTTTTTCAGCAACTGTTATGGTGAATAGTGTATGTATTTTGTTGGGAACATGATTACTATCAGGCAGCATAAAAGATGACTTAAACTTCTAAATAAAAATCATAAAATAATGAGTTTGTCCTCATTATTTTAGACCCCCTGGGGCTGCTTCCTCAGACTTTATTGATGTTTCTTTTGTAAATCAAATCTTGCAAAATAAGAAAAAGAAAAAAGAATTATTTAGTAACTTATTACATTTGCATTACAAACTAATAGTACCTAATGAAGTAGTATTTGACCATAATATAGTTATATAGTTATATGAAATATTTGAATAAATACAGTTATATGAAATATTTTGAATACATTTTAAACATTATTAAAAAACTGGACAATTTTATTTTCTAATTATGAAATAAATTAACATATCAATGTTTTATAGGACAATTATGAACCCTAGTCCTAGTAAGATATTTTTCTATGTTTAAATTCCTTTTAAAAAACTTTAATCTGTTTTCAAGACTGTTAGGAATCATTTTTTTTTTTCTGAAATTAAAGTGAATGCTTATAAACAATTCAAACTAATTTTACTGAAGAAATAATTTAAACTAAAAATTTAAGTTCCTATTTTATGTTTTCATTTATGTATTTTTAATTGATAAAAATTACACATATTTATCACATACAACATGATCCTCTGAAATATGCACATACCATGAGCTGGTCAAACAGAGTCAATCAACATATACATCATCACACACTTGTCAAATTTTGGGTCTAGAATACTCACAATCTACTGTCTTAGCCATTTTCAAAAATATAATACCTTGTTATTAAGTCACCATGTTGAACAGTGCAAGTTTTGAACTTATTATCCTATCTAACTGAAACTTTATATCCTTTGACCACTATGTGACTAATCCCCTCTCCCAACCCCAAACCAGGGTCTAAGTAACACCATCCTATTCTCTGATTCTATGACTTCAACATTTTAGATTCTACATGTAAATGTGGTATCATGCAGTATTTGCCTTCCTGTGCCAGGCTCATTTCATGAAGCATAACGTCAGCTGGGTTCATCCATGATGTCACAGATGTCAGGATTTTCTTTTTTTTATTAAGGCTCAATGGTATTCCATTGTTTGTGTGTACATTATGTTTTCTTTATTCAGTACTCAGTGGGCACTTAGATTGATTCCATATCTTAAGCTACTGTGAATAATACTACAATAAATATTGGGAGTGCAGATACCTCTTCAACAGAATAATTTTATTTTCTGTGGATATACACCCAGTAGTGGGATTGATAGATCATATTCTAGTTTTATTTTTAATTTTTTTGGCCTCAATACCTCCATACCATTTTCCATAATTGAAGTATTAATTTGCAGTCCCAAAAACAGTACACAAGATTTTCCTATTTATCAAATCCTAGCGCTTATCTTTCACCTTTTTCCTAATAACTATTCTACAGGCATGAGGTGAAATCTCATTATGGCTTCATTTACATTTCCCTAATGATTAGTGATGTTGATTATTTTTTCATATACTTATTTGCCATTCATATGGCTTCTTTTGAGAAATGTCTGTTCAGGTCCTTTGGTCCTGACCCGCTTTGATTTTTTTGAATTGAATTATTTTGTTTTATTCCTATTGCATTGTCTAAAAACAATATACATACATATATACATATATATGTATATACATATTTATATGATTTTAAATCCTTATTAATTTTTGGTTTGTAAATACATTCTCATCATTCCTAGGATGTCTTTCATCTCCCTTGTTTGTTTTTCTGCAAAGAAGTTTTTTAGTTCGATGTTATCCTGTTGTCCATTTTTGTTTTTGTAGTCTGTTCTTTAGGGTCATATTTTTTGGGGGGGCAGGGGCTTGTACCAGGGATTGTACCAGGGGCACTGAGCTACTGAACCACATCCCCATCCCTATTTTGCATTTTATTTAGAGACAAGGTCTCACTGAATTGCTTAGTGCCTCTCTGTTGCTGAGGTTGGCTTTGAACTCACTATCCTTCTGCCTCAGCCTCCGGATCCACTGGGATTACAGACTTGCAAATACAATTGATTTTTCAACAAATGTGCCAATGGGGAAAGGACAATCTTTTCCACAACATTATTAAGAAAATAAGATTTCCACAAGCAGGAAAAATGCAACTGGTAAACTCCCATGATATTGATCTGGGCAAAGATTTTTAAAATATTCCCCTAAAGCCAGGTGTAATGTTGCAAAAGGATGATTAGCTAAAAATTATTGGTCTTCAAAGGAGACCAATAATTTAATATAATTAGAAGATAAGCCTAAAACTAGGAGAAAATATTTCCTAAAAATATCTGATAAAATATTTATATTAAGAAAATATAAAGAAATCTTCAAATTAGCAATAAAAGAAAACAATTTTAAAATGAAACAAAGGTTTTAATAGACACTCCACTAAAGAAGATATACAAGAGTACTGTTGCAAAATATCATAGACTGGACAGATTAAAAACAACAGGAATTGATTTCTCACAGTTTCAGAGGCTAGAAAAGCTAAGATCAAAGTGCTGGTAGATTTCCTTTCTGGCCAGGGCTCACTCCTAGACTGACCTTCTTTTCACTACGTCCTCCCATGGCCCAAGGAGTGAGGGAGCCCTGGAACTCTTATGAAGGCACTAGTTCCATTCTCATGACCTAATCATCTCCCAGAAGGCCCTGAATCCTAATACCAGCAAATTAGGGGTTCAAATACCAAAATGTGCATTTGAGGGAAACACAAACAGTCTGACCATAGTATACTCCCACTTTGTTCTTGTTTTTCAGTTGTGCTTTTCTATATCTTTGTCATTTCCATAAATTTCACAATTATTTTGCCAGTTTTTACAAAAAAAAGAAAAAAGAAAAAGAAAAAATCTATTGGCATTTAAGTTAAGATTGTGTTGAATATATATAATAACTTGGGGAAAATTGACATGTTTATAATATTGAGTTTTCCAATCTCATTAATGAGGTATATTATTCTATTTGTTCAAACCTTCCATTTCTCCCAGCAATGTTTTGAAAGCTTGGTTTTGAATTGCTCATTGATATTACATAGAAATACATCATATATATATATATATTCATCTTGTATCCTATCCTTTTCCTAAAATTACTTTATTTTATGGGTAGATTTTGTAGGATTTTTCACAGAGACAAATATGCTGTCTGTGACTAAAGACGGTTTACTTCTTCTATTCCTATCTGCATAGTATTTACTTCACTGTCTATTGCACTAGCTAGGACCTCTCACAAAATGCTAAATGGAAATGATGGGAGCAGCCATCTTTGCCTTGTGCTTAGGAGGAAAGAATTCATTCAGCCTTTTACCATGAGGTCCACATCTGAAAAAAGTGTCTTATAGAGACCCTTTATTAAATTGAGGGAATTTTCTTTTATTGATATTTTGCTAAGTGTTTCTATCATTAATGGATATGGGATGTTAGCCAAATGCTTTTTCTACATCTATTTCGATGATCATATATATGGTTTTGTTCTGGTGAAATACTTGAATTTATTGTCAAATGTTAAAGTATCCTTGCTTTTTTGTGCTTAATCCCACTGACAAGTTAACTTCTGTCAATACATACTGTATGAAGTATGAATATGCATCTTTTGCTGGATTTGGTATGCTACAATTTTCTTAAGCATTTGTACATTTATATTCACAAGAAATATTTACCTCAGATTTCTTTTCTTATATTATCTTGGTCTGGGGGCTGAGTGTCAGGTTAATTTTATACTTTTAAAATGAAAGAACAGTTCTCTCTTCTAGTGTTTTCTGGAAGAGTTGTTTTGAATTGATAGTGTTTGTTCCTTATATATTTGGTAGAATTCATTAGTGAAGACATCAAGGTGGGAATTTTTTTGGTGGGAATATTTTAAAACATAAATTAGTCAATTTTGAGTGAAATTTTGCTGAGTGAACTCAGCACCACATAAAAGTAAAATAAAGATATTATGTCCACCTAAAACTAAAAAATAAATATTAAAAAAGCGAACCCCAACTCTTCACACAATAATTAGAAATTAACTATTTCTAGTTGCTGGTGTCTATGAAAGAATTTGCCATTTTTTCTAAATTATTATTCCTATAGATTTATTTATAATATTCCTTTATAATATTTGCAGTCTTCCTTTTTCATACCTAGGTAACTGGTGCTTTGAGGGTTTCTCCATTTTTATTTATAAAGCTTAACAGAGAATATAACTTAATTCTAAGATCTTCTTTTGACTTATTTAATTTTATTGCTGATATACTTATATAAGGACTGTGAAGGTTTAGATAAGGGCCCTGCAAAAGCCCAATTTAAAAGTCTGAACCCCAGTCAATGGCACTATTGGGAGTTGGTAGAATCTATAAGAGGTGAGGCATAGTAGGGAATCTCAGGTTGCTGAGTGTGTTCCCTCAAAGGGGTCTATGGAATGACATTCTCTTTCTCTCTTTTTGCACTGGCTACAAAGTGCATGGGCCTTTGGTACATGATCCCACAGTGATATACTGTGTTACTACAAGCCCAAAGCAACTGGGTCATTTGCTCATGAACTGAAACCTCCAACATGGTGAGTGAAAATAAACCTCTTTTTATACATTCATTAATCTCAGGTATTTTGTTACAGAAACTAACTAGCACAAGGATAGTCTAGGTAAAATTGAGAGGTAAATTTTAACTATTTTCAATATCCTTGAAATATGTACCTCTCTAACTTTTCTTGCCTTTTTACCTAACAACCCTATTTCACTTAACTTGGCACCTCATAATTGTTATACTTGCCAAAATTTTCTCTCATTGCCTCAAAGCTTATTAGAAAAAAATTAGCTGCCCTTTGTCCAAAGGCCATTGCTTATTACCTGAGGTTAAATTTTTACAGGAGAAGATGGTTATAACCAAAATAATTTGCACTTTGTACCTCATGACTACTGGATTGCAAAAGCTTTATGCCCAAATTTCTCTTCTGAGACCCAGGTTCAAAGATACGTAGTCTACCAAGCACTCTTCTTGGACTATTCAAAGCACCTCAGGTTCAACTTATTGAAGCTTGAATGTATCATCTTTCACACCAATTTTTTCCATTTCTGTTTTTGAAGAAAAATATCTTCTTCCATCCAGATATGTATGTTAGAAATACTTGGTGTATTTGGGGAATCCTTCTCCCTATCCATTTTCAACGGGTGATTCATTTGTAGCCCTTTTAATTCCACTGTTTTATGGAATATCTTGAGAAACTGTCTACTTCTGTTTATCTTCCCCATTCTGCCTCCCTTCCCAGTCATTGCCCACTGTCTGTCTGGGACTACGATAACAGTTTTTCAACTAATCTCTTTGTTTCCATTTTAGTTCATATTAGAATCTATTTTCAATCCCAAAAAGCAGTTTTCTCCCCAAACATTGTTCAGATGGGTATTATTTCCTTATTTAGAAATCCTTCAATGACTTGTCATTGCTTTTAGAAAGAAATCAAATTTTATTTTTACTTGGAAAATAAGGCCTTTCTAGACTATCTTCCTTGCCCCTTCCTTCAGGTACCTGGCTATCATATGCACTCTAATCTTTTCTATGTAATATAATCTTTCTTGCCACAAAGTCTTATTTTCCCTTTTGTCTAAGACTTTGCTATGATTTGAATATCAGGTATCCCCAAAAGGTTCTGGGTAGGAATATTTAGAGATGAAATGATTGGACTGTGAAAGCTATAACCCAACTAGCCCATCCCAGTTTGAATAGACTGACTGGGTGGTACCTGCCTACAGGTGGGGCATGGCTGGAGGGTGTTGGCCATGGGGTGTTCCCTATAACCTATAAGGACTCTTCCTCTCTGCATACCCACCGCACTTCTCTGCTTTCTGGCTGCCATGAGGGGAGCAGCTTTCCCCCACTATGCCCTTCCCTCGTGATGTTCTGCTTCCACCTTGGGCCCAGAGCAATGGAGTATGTCGTGCATGGACTGAGACCTCTAATCCTGTGAGCCAAGGTACACTTTCCCATCTCTATGTTGTTGTGGTTGGGTATTCTGGTCACAGCTACAAAAAACCTGATTAAAATGCACTTTTTGTCATACCCTTTACCACTGTATGCTTCAGATCTCAGGCCAAACATCACTGCTTCAGAAAGGCTTTCTTTTTATTTAGTTATTCTTTCCAGCCAACAAATATTAGGTACCTACCTATAAGTGCCTAATACGTGGCCTGGTTCCTTCATAGTAATATCTGTCTTTGCTTTCTAGTACTACGATCGTTGTAAATTTACATTTACTATCACGACGACTGGATTAAGCTCTCTTCTAGATTGAAAGCTCCATGAGAACAAGAACTAATCTGGGTGCTGTTCTTCCTCGATACTCAGCTTAAAGCCTGTAACATGGAGGGTGCTCCACGTTCAGTAATTAAGTAGTTACTGAACAAATAAATGAGCAAAAAATAATAAAAATAAATCTGTCCAAAAGATAGAAAAAATACTTTGGGGCAAGTCTGCCTTGCCCTAAGGTACTCAACATACACCGCTCAAAAGATTGCTCAATGACTCTGTAATCATAATTCAGTCTTTGTAATTCAATCTTGTATGCATGAAAATGTATCAGAAGTTTTTTTAAAAATGTAATTTTAAGGAAATCCTAAGAGATGAAAGTTCCGAGGTCGATCAGATTAACCATGAGTTAATTTTAAGTTTTACAAATAAAATATTTAATTGTGTCAAAATGAATGAAGCCAGCTCTTATTCTATTCTAATTTAATATTTTCTTGTCAGACCAAAAAAAAAAAAAAAAAAAAGTAATCCTACAGACCACTCAGTGTCCTAAAAATTATACCTGTACCTTTTCTATTCATGAATCTTTAGGCTTTAATTGGCTCAAAATAAAGAGGCAAATGCAATAAACTTGAAATGACATGTTCAACAAAGTTCTGAATTTATAATAAATAGTTTGGTTTTATTCCATTTGGGAGAAGATTAAATAAAATAAGCTTAGCTTTGTTTTATCTTTAGAACAAGATAAGTAAGATCCCAGTACTTAATTCACTTTTTAAAATACAAGACAAATTACTCATACATAAACAAGTTTCATTTGGAATATATTATTTTTTCAAGTGGTATTAACACAAAGCTTTCCTGCTGTAATTTACCATTTTTATCTTATCTTTAATTTATACATAAACTGAATATCTTAACTCAGGTGCAAGTAGTTCATCACATTTCATCAATGCTTTAAATGTATTTATTGTTCTGTTACATTTGTGAAAGGTATCTCTAGCTGATAAGGAAAAATTTAATATGTCTCTTAGGAATCCTTTTTCTTCTACATGCATCTCGTGTCAACACTTATTAATTCATATGAACAATGCAAAAGAAAAAGAAAATTATTGTGCTGGTTTATTAAGCTCTGCTGGGAGGGGGCAGCTTTCTATGTTCATCTGACATTTCTATAATAGAATGCCAACTCAAATGCCAAAGAAGTTTGAGAGCAGTGACTGAGAAAAACATTGTTTACCTGGAAATCATTGTTTACATAAAAGACATTATGTTTTTCTCATGTATGGAGATGGGTGAGTTGATCTAAAGTGATGATCACATTCAAGGAACATTTTGTGTTCAATTAGATGTGAAATCAATATGACTATTCTTATCATTAATCACAGATCTCCTTTAAAATATACTCTATATAAAATAAATACTTTACACATTATGAAATTGAAGAGATCCTAAATGTTTTCCAAGACAGTCTCTAGATAAGTACAAAAAGATATATTTTATTTGAGCTCAATCCTTTTGCCTGCATTTCTATTATATCAGATAATAAGCTGCAAAATTAAAATAAGCATTTTAGGAACTCTAAAATACTAATGATTCCAAGCAAAAATAAGAATAAAACACATGAGTTTCTCAGAGAAAAAAAAATTCAGGATTCATTGTTTTTATTTGTAATTAAAATGACAAATGCAAGAATTCACCTGGTAGTGAGAGAGTTGAAGAAAACACAGGTGCCTAATTCACAAGCTACAAAAAAACAGTATAAAGGTGACCATCTGGGGAAAGCTGGCCGACTTAATTTTCCTATGAGCTTACCGTCTGCTCCGTATTTCTCTTCCAAACTCTACATTCTGACCTTGAAAATGCATCTACATATTTTGCAACATGCATTTCCCTCTGAACATAAACGTCAGTAGCTTTAATTATGCAAGGGATAGAAATACAACAAAGGACATACTGTGTTATATTTGATTTAATCTCAGTTTTCTGATTTATTAAGAAAGCCTTTGTTTCTGGTGATGATGTTTTTTCAGCCTTTCAGTCCTGCTGTAAATCCCCACACTTTCCGTTGATACACCTGCAAATGCTGACAAGCACAGCTCTAAGAAACAAAGGCTGCTTTGAGCAGGGTGGTTCGCCAGGAGGTGCAGAGGTAGACCTCTGGGAATGCTGTGGAAAGGAGATGGGGTTTAGGTTGTCATCCTGATGTGGACACAATGGACTGAAACAATGCCCACAGGAGGGATGAGAAGACTCAGGACCTTCTGTCTTGTCAAAGATCCCTGACTCCCCAAGTAGCCTGAGTATGTCAGGATTTGGGGAAGAGGTATCACACTGTACTGCCATGGAAGACTCTGAACAGGAAAAAAAAAAAAAAAAGAAATCATCTTTTGTTTGGCTTTCCTTATGTATCAGTTTGAATACTGATAGTACTTACTTTCAAGTACTTATTGCCATAACCCTCCTATAAGTAGTCTTTTGCCTATCATACATTTTTTTTTTCTGAAAAAAAATTCATAGCTGTTACTTCTTCAATATCCTTAATTCAGCCATTAATTGTTTTCAGATTATTCTGCATTTCTGTATACTGTAAGCTGTCTGGGATACTAAACTTGCTTCTAATCTTGAACAATTTTCCCACATTGAAGTTCCAATTTATATGTGGTTGTCTCCTAGCATCTTAAATTTCAGTAAGTACTAAGCTAAGTTCATCCATTTCATGAACCAATATGGGATCTTGATGACTTTTTCCCTTTCCTTATTTTTACCACCTTTTATCAATAAGGCATCCCATTAACATCCCTTCTTTCGGTTCCACGCCCATAACTCCTTAAATTCAGGTCAGATCACCTGATGACCACAATAATATAGCCACAAATCATTAACTGCTCCAAAGAATAATGGGAGTCCTTGAAAAAAGAATTCAAAAAAGAAACACCTATTAATTAGTTTAGAGTGTCAGAAATACTTGGGAAAACAAAAATTCTTTAATTTTAGTATAGAACTTTTGCTCAAAGAGGACACAGTAAAATCTCCCAGAGTAATGTTTATAAAGCTCTGTTCTTTCCCATATGTTTAATCCAACTTTCAACTTATTTTTACTCTAGTTAATAAATATTTATCTAAGATCATTTCACCCCCCCAAAAAAAATTCCACTCAATTTTTCTGTTAAAGAAAGCTAAGCATGTCCATCTGCAAATTGCACGTTTCACCTTAGCTTTCCCGACTTCATTCATCTTTAGAGTTCCCCAAATGACAAGCTTTTCATCTCTTACACTCCCCATCCTCATATCAGAGCAGGATGTTACATGAATGTGCATCATCATTCAGCAATGAAGTGACCTTTAACACACAACTATGGAACTATGGGAAATCTCCATTAATGGTTTCTTGTTCTTTCTCAAGTTAAATTGAAATCTTCTTTGCTGAATAAAAATACATTTGCTCTTTTTTTGTCCATTATTTGGAAAAACCATGCTATAGATGATTAAAACTACCTGCATCAAATATTTTTATCAAGTTAATTTGTCATGTTGCATGGATCTAAAACAATGATGATTTGTAGTACTTACATAACTGAGCCAGTGGGGAGCTGGTAATTAGATAGAGAATAATCATATTATCTATGATCTCTTCATTTTCTCCTCCATTGTCAAAATACATATTGTTGTCCAATTTGAAAGGAAAGGCAACATCTATTGAATATTTTTTTCAACTTTAACAAATTTTATGTTATAATTAAATGTTAACTGAACAGGCACTTATTTCTTCAGGTAATTGAGCATCTTCTTTGGGCCAAGTATTTTACTAGACAGAAAATAGACAATAAGACAGATATACTTGTGACCATAAGGTGCAGTGCTTATCATTTTTACATATAGGCATTTCAAGCCTTCTGAGTGGTCTATCTCCTTTCTGGCTTCTGTCCCATTTTTCTGCTTCCTGTGGATGCAAAACTTCTCCAAAAAGTTGCGTATACTGTCTGCCATATCTGTACCTATCCTCTGTGAATCTACACCAATGCAGTTTTTGCATGTATTTCAACAAGGTGTCTGGACCACTAGTGACCTCTGCACTGGTAGATGCGGTGGTCAATTCCCAGATAGCATCTCACCTCACCCGCTAGCTCTGCACATACATACTCTTTTCTGTCATACAACACTCATTCACTTGGCTTCTTGTCCCCAGTGTCCTTTGGCTTTCCTTCTGGCTCATCTTTTCAACCTATAAATGCTCAAATTATCCAGCACTGAGTCCCCAGATTTCATGTCCTTTCTTCCTCCAGATGGCTTTTAATGTCATCTATGTGTTGATAATCCTCATATTTATATCTTCATCCTGGACTTTCCCCTTGAGTTCCAGAATTTTATATATAGCTTCCAACTCAACCTCTTCATGGGGCGTCTAATAGATATCTCAGCATGTCCCAAATCGATATTGCTCCTGGCCATGACCTCTTTCCCACTAAAGTCTTCCCTATTTCAGGAAACTGAAGCTTCTTTCCTTCGGGCACTCAGCCAGACACTGGCTCTTCACTGATTGCTTTCCTCCTTTCACACTTGATTTCCACTCTTTCGTCAGATCCTGCTGGCCAAGTCTTCCAAATATATCCAGAATATGACCACTTCTCAACACTTCTCCTGCCACAACACTCCTCCCAACCACCATCATCTCTGACTGTGGAAAGTTCTAACCATCTATGACTAGTCTCCCTGTGTGGTCTTGCTCTCTGGTCAATATGGCAGAGCCAGTTTGTTCAGACAGAAGTCAGATCACATCACTCCTCTACAAAATCCATCTTATGGTTTAGGTATTTAGAGTAAAACCCCAAACCTGTAAAACATTAAGCCTCAGTCTTCTTCAGCGCCCCTCTGCCACCATACATGCACGTGCTCACGCTCCCTCCTACCCACAGTTCCCTTCTTCACTCTGCTCCAGCCACACTGGGCCCACTGTTGTCCCTTCAACATTTGAGGACATGAATACCTCAGGATATTTACACTTGCTGTTCCCTATGACTGGGATTTTCTTCCCCATTTAACTTCATGACTCACCCTTCAATTCCTTAAAGACTTTCTTTAAAAACATCTAATACATGATCACTTCCCTGTTGCTCTACATAAAACAGTAGTTCCCACCACCACTTCCCTGGCCCTCTCCTCCCCTCACTCCTTCTTTGTGTTTCCTGCTATACTTATAGTTAGATAAACTTAGTTGTTTACTCTCTACTGTTGGCCTCCTGTCCCACTCTACTAGCTCAGGGGGGTCTGTTGTGTTTGCTACTGCATCCCTGGAACCCAGAGTGAGGGCTGGAACACAGTGGGCATGCAATCAATATTTCCCAAGTGATAGCTGAACAAATTTACAGAGGTGTATTATAAGGTTCTATGAAAGCACAAATAGAAGGATCTAACTAGACTGTAGGAAACACAAAAGATTTCTTGGGAAATCTGAAACCCGGATGCTAAGAAGGCAAGTAGGCATTTTGTCAGGAAAAGAGAAGACAGAGGAGCTTCCCCATAGAGAACTTCATTGCCAATGCCCTGGCTTTACTCATTTAACAAATATTTATTGAACATCTACTGTGGGCCAGTCTATGTTCTAGGCATTTGATTCAGAAAGAGTGGCTGGATGCGATCGTGGATACCTGTAATCCCAGTGGCTCAGGAGGCTAAGGCAGGAGGATCTTAAGTTCAAAGCCAGCCTTAGTAAAAGCAAGGTGCTAAGCAACTCGGTGAGACACTCTAAACAAAATACAAAATAGGGCTGAAGATGTGGCTCAGTAGTTGAGTTCCCCTGAGTTCAATTCCTGATACCCTCTCCCCCATCCCCCGCAAAAAAAGAGTAGAGAGGAAAGGCTATTTACTAATAAATATTTGCAGAGGATTAGTTAATAAAAATGCTATGAAAGTTAAGCTATGATAGAGAATAAAGGATGATGGGATGGGGGTTGAAGATTATTTCACCCCTTCTAGCCACTCTAGGCTGGGACTCATTTCATGTAAATTTCATGAGTGACAGTTTGACAGTTTCCTGAACCACAGAGAAGCTTAAGGCCAGGCTCCAAGCTAAGTCATGAAATTTGGCTCCTGGGTTTAGAGCAGATCTAAAGACTCTCTTCCTGAGCTTGCATCTCTCAGTTATGGGAGTTTACTTCTAAGCTTGGGACCCACCTGTGTCCATTTCATCTTCTTCCTTCTCTTTCTATCAAACTGTCAGCTCACACCTCTACCATTCCAGTCTTTACTTTCCCTTTAATTTCTGGCACCTGGAGATTACACTTCATTTGCAACCTAAAGCATAGATAGTTTTTTAATTGTTAATTTTTTTCTGGCACTTCTTGATGTTTGTAATGGGAGAGGTTTTGTGTTAGCTCAGTCTGCCATATTACAGGCTCACCTGAATTAGTATCTAAATTAGATTTTAATTTTAAATATGAGCAATAACATAAAGAGAGTCTGCATAACCAAATAGCTGCTCAGACGTGAAAATTAGTACCCCAAATTAAAAAACACATAAAAAAAAGACTTCCTTCAAAGTCTGTCTTCTCAACTGGGAACATAATTTCTTACTCTAATAGGTGAGCATGAATTACGGCTCATAGAGGATGGATTGTCTTTGTGAAACAGTAATAGAATAGAGAATGGAAACTCTTCTAAACACACACAAGAGGTGAGCACCGGGTCACTCACCTGTGGCACAGCATGGGAAGAAGAGACATCAGGTGCTATGCAAGCGGATTAGAAGAACTCAGCTAAAAATTTTAACAAATTGATAAAAAGCCAAGTGTGAGCTAGCATAGTACAGCACTGCACCTCTGACACTAGCAAACTCTTTTTTTTCCCCCCACAAATTTCTATTGGGTGAAAGAGAGTCGATCAGGTTGGAACTAGCAGTAAAGACCCATTACAACTGGAAAGAGAGCAAAAACCTTCTACTCCAGGGGTGATGTGGGTGGAGGCAGAATGGTCCCAGTTTCAGCATCCTACATAAGACCCTCCACAGATGGAAGGCAAGGTTTAGTCTGGTGGACCAAAGAGGGGCAGGTTGACTAAGAAAAGGATGCTGGCACAGAGGGCTTCTTAAGATGGAGGTTGGGCCTTGACAACGGATGGCATCAGTGAAACCTTTTTGCCCCTAGTAATAAGCTAGTAAGTACCAAGTCTCAAGCAGCAGCCATCTGCCCCCTGAGAAAGATAGAGGGCATTGGAGAGGACCCCTCTGGCAGGGGCACAGAGAAGACCCAAGGCTGAGGGGGAACCTCAACAAATGGAAGTAAATATAAAATACACTTTTCTTTTAATGTTTTGTTTGGTTTTATTTTGTTTTGGTCCTGGGGGTTGAACCTTTACCACTGAGCCACATCCCCAGCCCTTTGTATTTTTTATTTTGAGGCAGGTCTTCCTTAGGGCCTTGCTAAATTACTGAGACTGGCCTCAAACTTGCCATCTTCTATCCTCTATATCTAAATTCTCTGGAATTATAGGAATGTGCCACCACATCCAGCTTCTTTTAATGTTTTAAAAGCAGAGGTTGACAAGCACTTTTCTTAAAAGGACCATACAGTAAGTAGTTGAGCTTTACGGTCCAAATGGTCTCTCCACAACTCAGTACTGTAGCTATAGTACAAACACAGCCACAGACAAATTGTCAATAAGTGGACATGGCTGTGTTCCAATAAAACTTTACTTAGGGACACTGGAATCTGTCCATAAGATATTTGCCCTAAACCCTATGGGCACTACAAATAATAAAATAAGAAATGCAGCAAGATAAGCAAAAGCCTCCATTGATGCTAGTAAGTATTTTTGAATATAAGACAATTGATTAGATAGAGCTCCTCTACATTTGAAAATTTTGTGATTTACAAAGAGAAAAACTTTGCACTGAAATATATTCAGGAGAAACTTAAGAAAAAAAATGATTAAATGCATTTTATTTTAAAGCTCTAAAGATAATGAAGAACGACCCAAGAGAAGAACCTTCCCAAACTTATTAGTACATGTGAGATGGATATTTGTAAACCCAGAGGGTAAAATGTAAACATAAGAAGGGAAACAAGCTATCTTAATGTGTACACATGTCCTGTTGTCTTGGATATGTCTAACCTGTTCAGCTACTTAGCACAGAGCATGGCTAAGGCCATGGTAATGTGATGATTGCAAAACTATCATAGCCAGCTGTAGCTATGGTCTGAATGTCTGTGCCTCTCCCAGATTTATATTTTGAAATCTAATCATCAACATGATGTTATTAGGAAATGGGAATTTTTGCATTTGATTGGTCATGTGAGGCCAAGCACTCATGAATGACATTAGTGTTCTACTGAAGGTGCACCTTGAGCCACCTCCTTGCCCTTCCAACATGTGAGGACACAACAAGAAGATGCCATCTACAAACCAGAAACTGGCCGTAACCAAATCTGTTGGCACCTTGATCTTGGGATTCCCAGTCTACAGAACTGTGAATGAATGAAGACAGACAAAGCACCATACACTTAGTACCTTAAACAGTGGAGACTTATTTCTCATAGTTCTAGAGTCTGGGACTTCCAAGACCAAGTTGCCAACATATTTGGCTTGGTGATGGCCCTCTTGTGGTTTATGGACGGAAGCCATCTGATTTTGTCCTCACATGGCAGAGAGAGAAAGAAAGGGGAGGAGAAGAGCAAAAGGAAGAGTACGTCTCTCTTCCTCTTGTAATATAAGGATAATCATGGGGGCCCGACCCTTCTCATCGCATCCAAACTTTATTACCTCCTCAAAACCCCACCTTTAAGTACCTCACATTGTGAGATTACAACTTCAACATATGCATTTTAGGGGGAAGAAAATTTTCAATCTGTAACATAATCATCTTAACATTTTTCCTATTGGTGAGTAATCACTTGGATGCCAAACTGGCAGCATTTGGAAAATGGGTGACATCCAAATCAATATCTTTGTGGCTGTAGAGGCATATCCAGAGGCATATGTCTATCAACCTTAACTAACTAAATAGAAGCTGGAGTCATGTAAAAACTTCTCCTTGAGCTATCAAAGGAAATATTTCAGCATTCCTTCAGTAACACACATTAAGCTTATTTGTGTTCTATTTTACTATTCATTTACCAAAAATACCCCTCTTTTGGAGAACATATGCTGTACTGCAGAAAGAAAAGTAATAAATTCTACATGCACAGGTTTAAAATGGTTAAAAAAATTGTTCTAAAGATGTAAACTTCAGATATCTGTGTTACTTAGGTGGAACATCTCTTCCACATTTAATGCTAGACAAATGTTTTACTTGGGCCACTGAAATCCATATTAAAACCCCAAGGCATGTATTTTAATGATGATGGGTAAGCAGAGTGTGTTTATGCACTTCAGGGCATTTAGAACTAATCTTGATGGAAAAAAGATGTCGCAATTTTCTCCTTAAGCCTGAAATTCAGGTTGTGTTGCATTCCTATACCTCTTCCCTCTTCCTACTTGGAGGCAAAGACTGCAGGGAACAGGCTTGGGGGGCACTATTACCAATTTTTCACTCCGTTATAGTAGCCTGTCAAAATTCCAGGTCTAAGAAGAAGTTTTTTCTGTGCATTACAGATCACTGAAAGGTAATCTGAAGGTCACGGTCATTATCTCTCAGTTCACAGGCACTGCCTAGGAAGAAGGAACAGAATAATGCTGGTACTTTCCTATAATTCTATCTATGGATTTTTTTCACCTTTAGGATGAAGACACTAATAGCCACTATAGGTAATAAGCAAAACCATTTACATAACACTAGCTATTTTCCCATAATTGTGCTAAAATTTCAAAATATATGATTTAATTAATCATTATAAATTATACATTCCTTTTTAAGCACTGTCCTAAGGCAGCATGCTCTCTTAATGTGTACCCACCCTCAAGTCTGCTCTTTGAAGCCTTTGCAAATGTTTCTGCCTCTACTGTTCCTTCCAATTTCAGGTTCCTCAGGACATGTTATAGACCTATGCACCTGCTCTTGACAGTGAAGCACAGTGCTTAAGCCGCAGGTCTCAAGAATCAACACGCAGTCACCTTTATTTAGCCTGTTTATGCCTCAATTCCTAACTCTACAAAACAACAATAGTATCTACATATTATAGATTTGCTTTGAGGACTAATGAAAATGAAACATAAAGAACACTAAGCAAAATGCCTGGTATGTAGTGAATGTCCACTGTGAGTAAGCTTTTTTCCTAATATTAAAAATGTCCTAAGTTACCTGCTTAATGTCTTTTTTCTTCTCTAGACTGTTAGCTCCATTATTATGGTTTGGACATATGGTGTTCCCCAAAAGAAATGCAAGAAAGGGCTGGGGTTGTGGTTTAGTGGTAGAGTGCTCTCCTCGAATGTGCAAAGCCCTGGGTTGGATCCTCAGCACCACATAAAGACAAAAATAAAATAAAGGCATTGTGTCCAACTACAACTAAAAAATAAATATTTAATAAAGAAAGGAATGCAAGAAAGTTTAGAGATTCAATGATTGGGTTATGAGAACCTTAGCCTAATCTGTGCATTAATCCACTTGACTGGATTAATTGGATGGTAACTGTAAACAGGTAGGTTGTGCCTAGAGGAGGTGGGTCACTGGGAGAGTGCCTCTGGGATTTTTGTTTTGTCCCTGGTGAATAGAGATCTTTTTGCTTCCTGAGCTATTTCCTCCACCATGCCTTTCCACCGTGATGTTCTTCGGCCTCACTTGAGGCCCAGAGCAAGGGAGTTGGCCTTCTTTGGACTGAGACCTTTGAAACCAGGAGTGCCAAATAAACTTTTCCTGCTCTCAAATTGTTCTTGTCAGCTTTTTTTTTTTTTGTCACAGCTACGAAAAAGCTGACTACAACATCTATCCATAGCCCTTGACTTGGCACCTGGCACACAGTAATCTCTCTTGCTTCTCCTTGAATAGCTAAGTGAAGGAAAGAAGACTAAAAGAAATACATCACCATGCATAGTGGGTGTTATTTCTGTAAAAGAATGAAAGAAATAACATTGGAGAGAGTAAGCAATATTCTAAGTTTTCGTAGATAGTAAGTGACAGAATTGCAACTCAAATTCATATCTGTCTGGGAAAAATGCATGCCCCTGGGGAGAAGAAGATGGAGCTAACCAATCACTACCGAGCACTTACTATGAATGTGGTGATGTTATAGGAAACAGTAACAGGTCAAGGTCATTTAGCAAGGACAAGGCAGAGATAGACTAAATAGGGGTCCAGCCATCTGGAGCTCCTCCCTCCCTCTGTCACATGTCTGCCTCCCTCAGCATCATGTGATGCTTTACAAGTAAACAGGAGAGAGAGAGAGAGAGAGAGAGAGAGAGAGAAGAACCCTAAGTCACTCTTGGTTGTATTTTCCTATTAATTATTTAGTAGTACAATTTGATAGTTGTATGATTAGCTTATATTAAGACAGAAGACCACAGAACATCTACACAAATTCTAATTATTTTCCTAAACAATTACATTTTTTTTTTGTACTGGGGATTGAACCCAAGGGTACTCAACCACTGAGTCACATCCCCAGCCCTATTTTGTATTTTATTTAGAGACAAGGTCTCACTGAGTTGCTTAGTACCTCGCCATTGCTAAAGCTGGTTTTGAACTCAAAATCTTCCTGCCTTAGCCTCCAGAGCAGCTGGGATATAGGTGTGTGCCACCTTGTCTGGCACAATGACTAAATCTTAAAAATTAGCTTCACAACAAATTTTACAATTTATTATTCACATTTTGCCTGTACAATTTCTATGATGTTTACTAATTCCCAGAATGTACTGATTCTAATTTTGAATATCACAAATGTGAGAATTTTTTTCTTTAATAAAAATGTGTCCCCTTATGTCCTGTGCTCAGTTACTTGTTTTACCTCCTGAAATGATGCCATACATGAGACAAACCACAAATTCATTCAGCAAACATTTGAACACTTAACTTACAAGCATTGTGATAGGCAATGGGCATTCAAAGACAATTTTTTAAAAAAAAAAAACTAATGTTTTTAGGGTGACAGTCCTATAAAAGAATAACTTCAACCTTCTATGATAACTTTTCTCATAAAATTATTAAAAAGTGCTATTGAAGCATCAAGAAATATGTGTTTTGGGGAAATATAGGTTGACAAATTAGGTGAATATACATGAAAATGTTTTGAACCCCAGGCATTTTCAAAAATGCTTCCTGTTTCTGGAAGAATCCAAAATACATATGGACCTGCCTCTTTGTTCAGCCTGAAAGAAGCAAACATTCTGTGTTTCTCTAATATGGAAGACATCAAGGACTCGGGGAAGAAGTAATCATCATGCTTAGTGGTTACTATGTGTCAGACCTTCTCTGAGTACTCAATGCATAGTAATTCATTTAAATCAGCAACTCTAAGTCTTAGTGTAATTTTTCCTATTTGCCATTTTACAGGTAAGAAAACTGAGACTCAAAATAATCACATTGCTTTTATGGATGTTGAAGAGCTAATAAGCAGAAAAGCCAAAATTCAAACCCAGGCGGAATAGCTCTGGAGTGCAAGCTTTTAAATACCATGTGACCTCCCAAATAAGACAATATTCTATAGGTGATGTAGAATACAATAACAACCAGAAGAGAATAGTATTAGGATGTCATTTTACAGGGTGCAGTAGTTACCATCCGTTATCTCACTGAATCTTGTAAAACAGGTATTACCACCTGACTACCACTCAATACTTCTGATCCATTCCCTCCTTGTTTTCTATGTTCTGATTACTATAGTCCATTGCTTGAACCCACTGTGATTATCATCTTCGCACTTGATTGCTCCTTTTCTCAAAATGCTCTTCATCTGGATCTTGGCACAGCTGCCTCTGTTCTAATGTTACCTTCTTAGGGAGCCCCCCATGATCTCACCTGTAAGAGCGCTCAGTCCCATTTCACTGTGTGTTTTTCTTTTCTGCACTTATTGTTCTCTGGAGTCATACTATTTATTTACCTGTTTAAATGTTTTGTCTGTCTATTCTGACGGGAACATAAGCACTAACAGAGAATTTGTCTATTTTGTTTGCTTTTATATCCCCATCTCTAAATATATGATAGGTATTACACTTAATTAGCATTCAAAATATTAATTGCAGCTTTTTTATTCCAACATGTTTGTTAATTTTTGGTTTTATTTATAAGTTTTCCATCAATTTTCTTAACATTTGGATAAAAGATTATTATTTAGATATTCTTTGGGCATAGGATTATTGATTTCACTTCAGTACACTTAGTGATTGTACCCCATTAGGAAACTCACTTTTGTCTCTATTAGCTTTTTCAGGTGATAACTGAATACTCTGAAGATGATAATTTTGACGGTTCCATTTTATTACTTATTTTTATCTTAAAATGTTTTTGTACTACTCTTGAGCTAAAGCAAACTGTTCTGTTTTTCTTCTCTAAATGTAACATTTGACATTGGCCTCTGAAGACTAGTTTGTCTTGTTAAGGAATCTCCCTACTTACAGGCTCATAAATGTTATGTGTTTTGAAATCACAAGTGAATGTTAGCTTTATGTCATCTGCCTTTATCAATATATACTGAGATGATATGGTTTTATATAATTAATCTGTTAATATAAAGAATTATAGTAAAATATTTCCTAACGTTGAACTATTCCATTTTCTTGGAAATTAATGGTTCTCTGCTGGGTGGTATAATACTGCCTCCAAAGGGGGAATCTGGACTTTCATCTGATATTATCAGTTAGCACAATGATAGGATTAGTGGAATTTATGCAGGCATTTGGTGTCTGGGAAGCAAACATGCTCAACCTCCTACATGACAAATGAGTTTAGGGCCCAAATTACCAATGGAGTCTCAGTTGAGAAAATATTTTTCACCCTGTGAGTTTAGCAGTTTTTTTCCCATCATGTTTTAAAACATTAATATGATTTATGTGCCAATGCAGAATGATTTCTAATTTTGAATACTACCATTTTAAAAAATAATCTCTTCTAGTTTAGTATTTTATTACATTATTGGTGTTAAGTAGTTTTATATTTAATTTTTAAAGAGATTAATGATTTTATAGTTTGGTAATTTTATCATAGTATCCACTTTGCATTTAAGTGAAATCCTCAAATACTTTCCAAATCAAATTCCCCTAAACTAAATTATCCCAGTCATAGTTGTGCCATCAAAGTGAATCTAATCACATTTTAATGTGATTCCATCTAATAAATGAAGACTACATTTATTTCCATTGCATTTTATCTTTTTATTGTAACCTGCCATTCAAGTAAGGTATAGTTTTAAATACTGATTCGGTTGGCCAAGATCTTTGCTGTTTTTCCTTATTCTATATGCCACCAGTAAATCTGATTAAGATATAATCTGTGGTGCTCACCCAAAATTTTGCTAACAATGTTGAATAGATAAAGAACTCAACATTCTTGTAGCAGCGTCTCAACCATTAGAAACCCACCTCCCAGATCTCCACATCTCAAGAAGGCTCCGCAATATTTGGGGTTTCCTGAATGTACAGTATGGCATCTGAAAGTTGGTGAGACCCGTTCTCTGTGATAACATGTACCCTCTGTAATCATCACTTTCCTTAATAAGTGCCAATATCCCATTCTTTTAGTAACATGACTTGTGTTTTTCTGTTGGGAGGCAACAGCTAATAGATTGGTCTATCATTTCCTAAAACACTTTATTATTATTATTATGTGGATGCCAGGTCATTTGTCTATGAACAGCTAGTGCTGTTCCCTAATTTTCCTAAAAAATCACTTTTAGCAGTCCCTCAACCATATTCCACAATTCTTTCAATTAGTGTTCAGTACAGTCAGCTGTCTCTTGGCTTTTTCCCCTCCTTCCATCTATTGTGGAGTTTTAAATCTTATGAACATTCTGTGACTCCCATTTTTCTATCCTTTTTTTTTTTTTTGGTAAATATGATTCTTTAATTAAAAAAAATTGAAGATCCTATCCTAAAATATAACTATCACCTCATTAGGCAAATAAAGACTAGAACCAGGTAAGACTTGAAATAACTACAGTGTTTCTAGGATAACTTACCATCTGGTTAAATTAGAAGTTCTAGTTTTCTATTCAAGACAGATATCTAAGTTCAAAATAATCCAAAACGTGGGGCTAGGGATGTGGCTCAAGCAGTAGCGCGCTTGCCTAGCATGCATGTGGCCTGGGTTCGATCCTCAGCACCACATACAAACAAAGATGTTGTGTCCGCCGAAAACTAAAATATAAATATTAAAAAAAATTCTCTCGCTCTCAAAAAAAATTCAAAACAGATATCCAAATTCACAATAAGTTTGAATCCACAAAATATTTTTTAGAAGTGGTCTTTGAAATCTTAACACCAATAAAACAAATAACCCAATCTATAAATGGTCACGGAACTGAACAGACACTTCTCAGGAGAAGATATACAATCAATCAACAAATATATGAAAAAATGTTTAACATCTCTAGCAATTAGAGAAATACAAACCAAAACTACTCTAAGATTTCATCTCACTCCAGTCAGAATGGCAGCTATTATGAATACAAACAACAATAAGTGTTGGTGAGGATGTGGGGGAAAAGGCACACTCATACATTGCTGGTGGGACTGCATATTGGTGCAGGCAATATGGAAAGCTGTATGGAGATTTCTTGGAAAACTGGGAATGGAACCACCATTTGACCCAGTCATCCCACTCTTCAGTCTATTCCCAAAAGGACTTAAAAACAGCACACTACAGGGACACAACCACATCAATGTTTATGGCAGCACAATTCATAATAGCCAAACTGTGGAAGCAACCTAGATGCCCTTCAGTAGATGAATGGATAAAGAAAATGTGGTATATATACAAAATGGAAAGTATTCAGCATTAAAAGAGAATAAAATCGCGGCATTTGCAGGTAAATGGATGGCACTGGAGAACAGAATGCTAAGTGAAGTTAGCCAATCCCCCAAAGCCAAATACTGAATGTTTTCTCTGATTTAAGGATGCTGATTCATAATGTGGTTTGGGGGAGGGGACATGGGAGGGTTAGATGAACTCTAGATAGGGCAAAGGGGAGGGAGAGGAAAGGAGCGGGTATGAGGGTAGGAAAGATAGTGGAATGAGATGGACATCATTACCCTAAGTACATGTATGAAAACACGAATGGTGTGACTCTATTTTATGTATAACCAGAGATATAAAAAATTGTCCTGTATATGTGTAATATGAACTGTAATGCATTCTGCTCTCATAATAGCAATTTTTTTAAAAAGTGGTCTTTAGGCATATTTATTTTTATTAGGTAAGTCATCAAACTCAACATAGTGCCTAGCAAAACTCAAATCATATAAAACTATCACATGAATCAGATATAAAGCATTGGTGGTAATCTGTGATTTTTGAAGATTATTTCACACTTGCTAATACTGAGTGATTTCAAATTAAATCCATTTAAATTTGTTTATCAGGTCAGAGTTGACCATTCATTGATTTGTGTGTTTTTTTAAAAAATAAACTATGCAGTTTCTTTTATGTGGGTTGAGGATGGGGGCGAGATATTCTGTAGCCTCCTCCCCACATTAAAAAAAAATCCAACTTTAGCTGTTTGGCTTAATTAACAATAAATGCAAGTAATGGATATAGGGCTATGAAGAGTAACACCAACATTCACATCTTTTCCTAGTCCTGGAGAACACACCCCTTCCTCTGCTACACACACACACACACACACACACACACACACACACACAGACCATCTAAGGTAGCTGCCATTCTTACATTATTTTAGGTTGACAGGGTTCCTCCCACAATCACTCCCTATCTCCATCTTGGGGATTGAATCTTCAGTCTTGTTCATGCCAGGCAAATGCTCTACCAGTGAGCTACATTCTTAGCCCTTTTTAAATTTATTTTGAGACAGGATCTCAATAAGTTTCCTAGGCTGGGCTTGAACTTGCAATTCTCCTGCTTCATCCTGCTGAGTAGCTAGGATTATAGGCCTATACCACCATGTCCAGCCTTTAAGTTATTTTTTTAGCATTAGCAATATTTGATGATAGTCAGCTAAGTCACTTTTATTGCATTCATTTATTAAACAATCAACAAACAGGAAGACCATGACTACTATGTGCCACAAAATGCAGTGGGCTCTCCATAAGCAAATTCAACTAGGTATTTGATTTGATAGATTCTAACAGACAGATGTCAAAACTTAAAAAAAAAAAAAAAAAAAAAAGAATTCTCTCCAAGAGACACCGATTTTGTGCATGTAACACCATACTGAACACCCAGTACATTTTCCCATTTGGTTTTTCTCCATATTATGTTCCCTTTCCCCTTCTAAATAGCTAGTCTCCTGTTGTGATTCCTGAAAAAAAATACTCAGAAGTAAAAATATTAATTTCATAAATGACTGGAGCACACCAAATATATCTCGGGTCTTGGAGCAAATTAGAAGAATTTACTAAATTACTTTTTTTTCTTTTTCTGGAAGCTCTTTCATTAATTTCTGTATTTATTCTAAATTTTAGAACTATATATAAAGCTATCCTTAAGTAAAAGATGTTTTGAGTCATTCTCTTGGCAACTTGCCATTACCAAACAAAAAAAGAAAAGATGGATGTGGTGACAAATTTTTGATTCTTAGAGAGTGTTCTTTAAATATATATCACAAAAGGAAATGATATTGAAAAAAAAGTTCAATAAAATATTTTTTTAAATATTTATCAGAGCCTCCAGAAAATATGAGAAAGCAAGCAAGCACTTAAAGTTTGTGAACTAAAACATATCTGGGTGCTGATGTGGGAAACCTTTAGCACAAGAGATGTAAGACATCATCAGTCCCTCTCTTATTCCTCCCCAGTGAAGACCACCATGGTACATGTTTTAGAGCAACATAAAAGCAAAACCATAATTTCTATTTTCCTTCCTTCTTAACATTTTTCATGTCAAATAATAAAACATAAAAAATAATGAAGAACAAGAGAAGGGGCAAGCTTTTTCGGCTATGAGCAAAAGCAATTTTCAGGCAAACACAGATTTTATAAAAACTGGTGAATAGAGCTGATTAAAAAAGCTATAGGCTGCCCAAGGCTTGAATTGGAAGACACATGAAGTAATAAGCTCTGCATGCCTTGAAAAGTGGAAAGGAAAAAGAAAAATTTTAATGTATCACAAATTTTATGGAAAGTGTGGCACTCATGGGATTCTCAATGGCATTCCATTTTTGTTCTCATGTTTTTTTTTTCCCCACAAGTTTGAAATGCACAAAATAAAAGGTCTTGGTTTTACATTAAAATTGTTAAAGGACGAAAGCCTGACATTTTTTTAAAAAGACAAAGCATATTAAAAGATGAGTTTAATCAATATTTTAAATTACAATTTACAGAAGCCAAGAAGAAGTAAAGATTTCTGTTTACATTTTGCAAGTTACCCAAATTGAATTTAACTCACAGAAAACTTAGATGACAGTAATGTCAACATTTTATCTTGTATAAACATTTAATTACAGAATGTAACCAACTGATCATGTCATCATATATCAAATATTTTAAATTTCATAACAGTAATTAACACATAGAAATGTTTTAATTATCCCTTTTTTGACACTGGATTTTTTTTAATCCATTTGGTTTAATTATGGGGGATGTTCAACAAAAGTGAAATTTTGAAAAATTCTTTTATATTATCCTTTCTGACCTTGAGATGGAAAGTAGAGTTGGTGTTACCAAGGAAAGTGACTAAAACCTTTCTTTCATATAATGAAGGATTTATATGTCATTTTAAAGGAAGGTATTAAGTATCCAGATTGTACTCTGCTTTGTTGCCTCTGGTTTAACTGAAGGTCATTCCTGGTTTCAGAGATTAAAATCTGGGCAAACCAGCCTCTCGGTGTTGGGAAGAGCTGCTGTGCACATTTTAAAATCTGGAAGAGAATGCCACACTAATCTCCTTATCACCATCTTCACTTGGCCAAGAGGGTAAATTATATGTGCTACTTCCTACACTACTATCTAACATGAAATATGAGACCAAAAATGAATAGATCTCATCTTATGACCACTTGGATTCAACATGCAGATTTATGCACAGTGACATGTAAATTACAGTGCTCAGTATATCTTTGAAAATCTAATTATAATATATGATGTTTTAGCCTAGCAATAAAAAGAAGGGAAAGCTGATCTGTAGATTTCCTTGGCATATATAACCACATTTCTACCCCAGGATACATACTTAGAGGGTAATTATTTCTTGGTAATTTTAATTTTTCATTATTTTCTGGACTTTAGACATATTAACCAGTTGTTAGCCAAGTTGTAAATGTGGAGCTGTTTTTATTCCTACTTTCTTCTCTTTGAATGCTTTTTCTAAGAATCCTGTTACCACCCTACAAACTGTTTACATTTCACTTACTCAGTGAGCATTCTTTGACCAACATCAATCAGGTCCTCCCCTATTATTCTATATCTCAATGGCATGTTTATTTTTTTTACAACACTTTGTATTCTCAACTAGTCTAAAATCTTAATTATGAGTACCATCATCATGAGCCCAGTTACCATCTCCCTGCATCTCCTCTCCTGCCACTCTTCCCTCACACTAGCTTCCTGGATGTTCCCCGCATGCCCATATGAGTTCATTTTGAGCACATTTCCCCAAACATCTGCAAAGTTTGCTTCTTCATTTTTTCAAGGTTCTTCTCAAATGTCACCAACTCAGTAGAACCTTTCTTGATGACTTCATCTAAAACAACAGCCCCCATAATTCTCCTTTATCCAGTTTTCTTCTTTCTCCCCAGCACTTATTATTGTCTTTGAATGTGTTCTTCACTATTAGATTTTATCTGTTTTGTTCATTAGCACCACCACAGTGATTAAAACAATATTTGGCAGAAGTCTGGCACTCATTACTTATTTGTTAAATTAGATAATAATATCTTATTGTTATTTGTCTTCCCCACTAGACTCTTAAAGCAAGAAACTTCATTTCTGGTATTCCCATAGTATCTTGCATTTAGTATATGATAAATGAATAGTGAATGAATGAATGAGTTGTTTGCTTGTATGTGGATGTATTTTGTAATCTCTCTCCCGCAATAGGCCCTAATTTACAAAGATTAAAATTATACCTGTTTAGTTCCTCAATGCACACCAGTCCCACAGTAGGGTCTGTTTATATAATAGGCACTCAATAAGTAAGTGACAAATATCATGGACTGGGACCAGAGGGAAAAGGAACCTACCCTGGTCAGAGCCAGTCTAATCCAACAACTTAGTAGCAGACAGAAAATAGTTTGGAATACACTCAGAGCCATGAAAGCCCTAAATCACCTGTTCAGCCTTTTGGAGCCTAGTCTAGACCAGGTCTCTGCTTCCCAGAGGGGATCCAAGGAGCAAGATGCAGACTTCTGAGCTTCCTACTTTAAGATGATATCTTCTGAATTCTGAATTCTAGGAGGACTTAATTTTTATCCATAGTTTTGATTTGTTTGTTTAGACCTTGCCCTGAAGATTCCATGTGTTTATGATTCTACTTTAGGATACCAAAGGACTTGGAACAAGAAAAACTATATTTTATCTTTAAATCTCCAACTATGTGGTAGAGTAATTTTGAAAACATCGTGTCATCATTATGTTCTCCATTTGTAAAATGAAGATATTGGAGAAGAATCAGCAGTTGTAAAATTATGGATTGTTTTCAGACTCACCTAGATGCCCTGGGGAGGCTTTGTCAAGCACCTTCTTCCCTTCCTTCCCCATGCCCACCTATCATAAGTCTTGGTTAAAAAACATAGCCTTGGTGAGCTACTATTATTGCTGAGAATCTATTGCGTGCATAGAGGAAAAGAGCAGTTAAAAACCATTGTTCTGTGTTATCTTTGCCATCCTTTACAGAGCCAAAATAAGACTCTATGAACTAAACTTCAGTTCACCACTAAATCCCTATATTTAACAGTCCTTGACTTACTGCTGTCTTTTGTTTATTTGTACAAACAGACTTTTTTTTTTTTTCCTACCATGTCGGGGATGATGACAGGCATTGAGAATTCAAAGATGTATTCGGAAATGAACTCTTCCCTTGAGGAGCTCCACCCACTGGGGAGACAAATGCAATAAGAGTGTGATAAAAGCTTCCATGAAACCAAAGCAGTGGGGAAATTTAGAGCACTTCAAAGGGTACCAAAGCAGCCTGGGAGAGGAATGATTTGGAAAATCTCCCAGTAGGTGACCAAACAGAGTCTTAACTTTAATTAGTTGAATTATAGACTGCTAAAGCTACACAGTGTCAGAATCATTTAGTCTAAACTCCTGATGTGGCACAGAGGGAAACTGATGTCTAAAGAGGTTAACTGATTCATCCAAAGTTGAGTACCAGATTTGCACCTGGGAACTAAACTAGTAGTATTGGGCTGCTTCTTTTAACAAACACTTTCCAAAAGGGAAAGTTCTAGGATCCTTTATTCCATGAATTTAATGATGAAATAAATCAATTAATTGATCATTAATGTATTATCATGATATGATAGAAAAATACATGTTTATATTGAACATGTGCATCAGTGATAACAATAGCCCATCAATCCTAGTAGGTTACAGATCCTGTGGACTGCTGGTGATTGTATTTAGATCTAGGCATAATCTAACCAAGTTCCTTTCTGAGCTCATGCATGGACCCAATCACACCAAGAAGAACAGGTACAGTTTGAACATGAACAAGAACAAACTTAAGAATAAATCCATATCTATTCAGTACCACTTCTTAGTACATGCTGAGGCATGCAAAGGCTAAGATAAATCCTCCAGAAGTGAAATATCTTTATTATTAGTAGTAAAAAGCAGATATAAAATTGCTCAGGAATAAAATCTTTGTGAAGAGTTTGATCCAAAGGTAGTTGTTTTACTTAGAATGTTTAATGACTGTAATTTAGTAATGGGACAATATAAGCGCCCATCACATTAAAATAGAAATACTTGGGAAATCCACAGTTTCTAATAGCTTGCCATCTGGCTCTTACTGGCAATGGATCTATCCTGCTTAGTGCAGAGGATGATATTGGGGCTGAAATCATGGATTATACAATGGATTTCTGAGCTCTTAACTATTTCTAATTTGTTACGTTGTAAATCAACATTTTCCAACATAAAATCAATCTTTTATTATTTAAAATAAAATTTTAAACTCTTATCCTAAGTAAGGTTGCTATGGGCACCACATAACATCTGGCGCCGGCTGATTGAGTTAAAGACATCCACTATCTCTCCAAATTAAAAACCTCAAACTGAGTTCACTGACTTTTGCATTGTACTCATTGCAAGTATGCTCTTTGGCTTTGCCCCACTGTCCAGTTTTATCCGTTAGAAAGAAAAATTTTAGAGGGCCATAGACATTTGCCTCTGAACACATCATTTCCAAATGGCCGCCCTGGGTCCTAAATCCGGCCGCTGCGGACAGGGACTAGCGGGTGCCCTCTCTCTGCAGAGCCATGGGACTCGAGCGCCTTCATAACTGGACGTCGCAAGCCAGAAAGGAAACGCGATCACATAGGTACAGGTAGAAGCCCGCCTGGGTGCACCAGAGAGGCCCTGATCGCAGCGGATCACCCATCCCTGGGCTGGCGGAGGTCTTGGGGAGGACACCAACACTGTTTCCCCATTTAAGTCAGAGGGCAGAAAGCTTGGGGTCGCAGGTCAGAAGTTAAAATTTAACCCAACCTGTGCTTTGTCCCCGTGCCTAGGGACACCGCGGCTGCACCTAGCTGGGCGAGAACAAGGTTGGCTGGGATGTGAGAAACAGAGTTGCTACCACTCTGGAGCTGCAGGAGGAGAGAGCAACGCGACCCCCAGCGCAGTCCGGACGCGAGGCTGGGAAGAGCGGGGCTCTGCTGCCGCGATGCGGCGTCAGGACCCGGGCACTGCTGCCCGCACTCCGCGTTGCCCTTTCAGCAGAGGGCAGCTCCCTGCCGCGGCAGCACAGTCGCTGGGCGCTTGGCCACCCCACAGGAGCGCCCTGACCGCCCCTGGGCGGCCTCCTGGGCGCCAGCCGCTGGACCAACCCTAGTCCTCCTACGCAGGGACAAACTTCCTTTCTCTTGGGCCGCCTGACCGTGCAGGTTGGCAGGCGACTCCCTTGCCAGTCTTTCTGCTCCCGGGCCGGGCGAGCTTCCTCTCTGTCCCTCTCCAACCCCAAGCCCCGGGCGCCTAGCGGTCCCCGCTCATCCTCTCCAACAAAGCCCGCGGCCGGGAGGCGACCCAGTGAGGGGCTGGGAGTGGCGGTAGGGGCTCCAGAACCGGACCAGCACCCCTCGCCCGGGCGAGTACAGCACGAAGGGGCAGCAGGGACAAGGCGGGGAGAAAAAGGGGAAGAAAGTATCCCGCTCTAGGCGCGAATGCCTTCTTGGGTGTCCTCGCTCTTCCTGCTCGCCCTGCCCGAGCGCGTCCTGCTGTCCCGGTGGGAGTTGTCAGGGGCAGAGGCGGCAGCAGAGGGGGCGCAGTGGCCTGGCGGGCGAGCCGCTCCCTTACCTCTGTCCAGAGTAAGCGGCTGGACCACTGTCAATGTCGCCATGTCTGCCGTGGGAGCCGAAGTGACGCTCAGCTTCAGCATCAGCAACCGCTTGTAGTGAGAAAAAGAGGAGGAGATTGGGGGCGGGGGTGGAGAGGGAAGACGGAAAGGAGGGGGAGGAGGGGGAAGGCAGGAAGGTGGTGGTGGAGGAGGAGAAGAAAGCTCGGGTGGGTTGGCAGCCAGATGGAGACGCAACTGTTCCGTGGCAGCAGATCTTCAGACGCGGCGCTTAGTGGAGCAGGTATCCGAGAGCGACTGTATCGCCAGGCTCTGGGAAGGAAGGCTCTGCCCTAGAACTTTGCTCTTCCACCCCTAGGAGCGCTGAGTGGGTGTAGCTTTCTTTGAACTTTTCACTCAAATGGTCAGAATATACGTGCTTGGGGGAGAGGGGATGGAAACCCGGGATATGGGAGAGGGAGGTGGGGAGATGGGTTTTTCCTCCCCAGATCAAGAGAGTCAGCCCAGTAATCCCATTTGCTTTAGAGAGAAACTGCTTCTAGTGCCAGAAATGTTGGGATCTAATTGTAGTTGCTGTTAATTTCTGTTAAAGTTTTTTGGAATGTTGACATATAGCAGTCCACAAGATAACTGACGTAGTGCCAGAATTCCTTCAATAGGACTTGGGTATATTGCCCAGAAAATAACTTGCTTTAAAACCCAAACTTGTTAAAAATGCTTTTTGATAATAATAATAATAATAATAATAATAATAATAATAATAGATCCGTTTCTATCATTAAATTTGAAAAATATTTATCTTGCACATTTTCACGTCTATCTATAACCAGCCTTTATTCAGAGGTGTCACTTATTGATTAATTAATGTGTGCCAGGAATTGAGTCAGGAGTGCTACATGTTGTGTACCATACTCTGCAGATTGTGATACAGTAGGTGATGTTATTAAAATGTCTACTTTAAAGTCAGTTGTTCAGGGTTCAGTTACTGGAGCCTACAAATACTGGCCATGGTTCCTTTCCCTGTCAGACAGTTGGCTTTCACTGGCTCACCACAGTAAGGACTCATATTTTCTGATTGGTGTGAACATACTTTATATACAGAGATACAAAAAATTGCAATCTATATGTGTAATAAGAATTGTAATGCATTCCACTGTTATAGTATATTTAAAAAATAATAAAACCTAGTAAGATACTGAAAATATAAATTTAAAAAAAGAATTTAAGAAGTATAGAGAAACCTTCTGTAAGTATAATGGGATGCCATGGGTGCAGGATTGAAAATGACAAATGGCCTCCATCCCCTTTCCTGTGATAGAGCTGAGTTTTTTGGCTAGCAACAAACTTTTAAAAGCAGACACTGTTTTGCAGCAAAATATTTGCATATAATCAATGCCATTTTATTCTAATTATAATATTGATTATGTCTGAAGGTCTTTTCCATCTTATGGTAAACCGAAGAGAGAGAAAAAAAAGAAGCACGTTTCACCAATGATTGAGAAAGTCAAAGATGATTGACTATCCATATATTTAAGAGACTCTAAAGACACTCAGGAATAGCTCAATAGGCCTATCTTTTAATTGTTTTAGAGAGAACACTGATTTTGAAATTCAAGTCTTAGTTGTATGGTCTGCAGAAGTCACATCTCTCACTGATACTGTTTCCTCATCTGGCACACAGTACAATTATATCATTCAATCTCATAGACACTGTACAATGAGAGGAAACAAATTCTACCCTGCAATTTCACTGAGTTTGCTGGGGGATCTTATGGGATCATACACATTTTGAAAATATTAAGGAATATACAAATTTATTTGTATATACATATAATATACAAGCACATAACTCCCCAAACAGTGTGGCAAGCTCTGTGCTAGGCACTGGCTACAACTACAGAATGAAGTTGAATTTTGCACGAAAATATTGGAGAGTGTTCCAAAATTTTGCATGAAATGTTAAAGCTCAATCAATAACTTCTACGAAAAGAACACACAAATACCTTGGCCACTGATGTATTTCTTTAAAAACATACTTTATTAGTAGCTTGATTCATAAATCTAAACATAATAATTGTACCTATTTCAACACAGATCTCAGATTGTGAGGTTATGAAAGCAAGATTTTTGACTTTGTTTCCTAATGGATTCCCAGCCCCTGATATTTCATAGCATGTTTCTTATGTCTTGAGCTACCTAATTGAAAATTTGTTCTATCATTGTTCCTTTGTGTTGACTCTGTAGGTCTTTCTTCCCTTTAAGGATTAAAAGGGAAGTTAAGGGGAAGCACAAATCACTGTACATTTACCTGTTATTACTTCTAGTTGTAGCAATTTCAATATTTTTAATATATGTCTACACAAATGTAGAAAATGATCAGTAAATAATAGTTAGTTGGAATTCTTTTCATTAAGTATGAATAACTACTATTTCTCCAATAATTTGTGAATTCCTTTTTGAGACATTCAGATGCACAAAGAAATTTTCTTAATCTCTTGTTTTGCTTGGGAGACGTGCCCATGCTTAAATATCATGAATAAGCCTGGTCACTCATATATCCACCATAAGGTTTCATCAAGGTGAATATACTCAAACTAGTCACACACTGGGTTGCTTTGTGGTGTGTTGATTAGACAGTTGTTAAAATATCTGTAACTATGTAGCTATTTGGTTAAATAATCACCATGCTCTCTTATTAAAGGTTATGTAGTAGTTTACATCAGGGATAACTGTATTTTCAATGGAATTAATTATTCCATAAATACTAAGTGCCTTATATATTTCAGGTTTGATCCTTGATTAGCCTTTTTCACCCTTTCTTTCCAGGCTAGAAAAGTATGTATTCTTATCATATTTTGGAGAAAAGTAAACTGAGGCTCAGAGAGGCTAAGCAAAGTGCTTACAAAAAGTAGAAACTGAGCTGGGTGCAGTGACACACTCCTGTAATCCCCTTGCCTTTGGAGGTTGAGGTAGGAGGATCACAAGTTCAAAGCCAGCCTCAGCAACTTATCTAGGCCCTAAGCAACTCAGTAAGACCCTGTCTGTAAATAAAATTTAAAAAATGGGCTGGGAATGTGACTCAGTTGGTTAAGTGCCCCTGGGTTCAATCCCCAGTATCTCCCCCAAATAGTAGAAAGTGGATACAAGAATGTCTGTGCTTTCCAATAATATTAAACATGTATGTATGTATATACATGCAGATACATAAGTATATGTGTGTTTATATGTACATATACACATATGCACACATGATTACTTATCCCTTTTCTTTCTTGCTGTATTTGAGATATACACAAAGAGAGGAATGCATGAAGGAAAGCTAGGTTAAAGGACAAAATAACTAATTCCAACCTATATAAATATAAGTTAATATTAAAAACAACTACTTTGGAATATAAAATCTGTTCTCATTAGAAAATTCATTCAAAGCCAGTTAAGGTCTGTTTCACTTAATTGAAACTTTTAAAATTCTGTGACAAAAATCAGGAGAGGGTTTGCATAATGCATTAGCATACCAGGAAAATGTGTTTTGTTAGATTATAAATGTCGTATAATAAGCAACATTTTATATGAGAAAATTGCACCTTCATGCTGGAATTCTTTCAGCCTGGGTGTTAAAATTTTTTTGAATGATTCAAGATATCACATTATCTCTTAAATTCATTCAACTTTGTCAAAATATCACAAGATTAAGAGGAAGTGCCAACCTATACTTTAAAATATAAATGTTTATGTTTTTAAATTCATTGTAAATAGAGCATCTTACTATAATCCTTACATTTGTTTTGATAAGTACCTTTGTCTGTTGATTAAATAGATTCTTAGTATACTTACTCCATGCCAAGTATTATTCTAGGCACTGAGATATTGAAGTGAATAAAAAGAAATCTCTGTACTTATACAAGACAGAAGGAAAATAAACAACAAACAACAAAATATAATTAGTGAATAAGTACTGCACAAAAAGTGAATAAGTCGACTATTAAGTAAAATATAGTCAGCAATTACAAAAAACAGAGATAGGAAGAAAAGCATTCTCAGGAGTGGATGAACAAAGCCAAGATTCTTGGAAGAAGAGACAAAATCAGTAGTTGAATGTGGACTGTCAGAAAAAATAAATGAGCCTAAGGAGGGCCATTGAGAGTCAGGTGGTGGAAGGTAATATAATTAACAGAGATCTAATGAATCTTTTAAGAATTACTTTGTGCCCGTCATAAAACAAAATGTATAAATTTAATCCAGGCTAAGAAAAAATGTGCTGTAGCATCTGTGTTAAAAATTACTAATATAGAAGCAAATGTAGAGTTACTAATTTAGAGTTGAATGTTAGAAAACTAAAGATGAAAATATTAAAAGTCAATTCTAATTAATTTTCATTTTCTTCAAAAAAGTAAAAACTTTGAAAAGAGGAAAGCTGAATCTGAATAATTATTCTTCAGTTGTAGGGTCTTATTTACATTATCTTACATTGCCAATTATCATGCAAATCATAACAGTAGTAATTTTTATTCTAATTCTGCCATAGGCAATAATATATAATTCATAAGTGCAAAGACTTCTTTGCTTCTTGATTAATTTAAACTTATTTAACTCATGAAATATAAAATGATATTTTCTTTTGTTTTAAAGTGGACATTTTTTCTATTTTCACTGTTGGAAGTTATGATTAATCTTTCAGTGATAAAACTTTAAATTTAAAGCTTATAATCTTTTTTCTTTTTTCTTTATGCATTTCAACCTCACTTCCACCCAAACTCATATTTAAATCTCTAAAGAAAACCTATGAGATAAAAAAGATACAAGACAAATTTTTAAAAGTGATACATGAGTCATCTCTTGTCACATTTTCCCAGGAGATTATTTTCAAATTATTAGAACACATACCACATAACAATTTAAAACAATATTTTTATTATCATTGTCACCTTAAAATTTTTATATATTTAAGCCAAAAGTTATACTTTCATCCAATAAATGTTTATTAAGCACCTGCTGTATGCCAGGCACTGTTCTCTGCCTGGAGATTAGTTTTGATAGAAAATAAATATAATCAACAAATCAATCTTAAGTAGCGGGGAACACAAACATAAGTAGCATTGGTGTTCCAAAGCCTGTTCACACTGCTACCTGGTTATGTGCATCTTGTCCTAACATCACTTTCAGTGACACCACATTGGAATCTTTGAATCAGCTGCCATGGGAATATTTATACCTTTTGGTAATTGTCAAGCACTATATATGAAGATTTTCTTTTCTCCTCTAGAAAGCCACTTGCCAGCACACCAAAGTCCATGAGGAAAATAAAACAAGTTGTGATGAAATATGTAGGTGGAGGTGGTTACTTTAGCATGATCTCCCAAAGGTCACATTGACTTTGATGGGAAAAAAAAATTGAATACAAAACCTGTACTGCACTTAATGTGTACTTAGTGACCAGAGCACTTGACCTGGGGGGTGTTAGAAATGGAAGACACTCACTTTTTTTTTCTTTTCTTTTTATCTCCTTACTATCATTCTTTTAAAATTTATTCTAATTTGTTATGTATGACAGCAGAATGCATTACAATTCATATTACACATATAGAGCACAATATTTAATATCTCTGGTTGTACACAAAGTAGAGTTACACCATTTGTGTCTTCATACATGTACTTAGGGTAATGAAGTCCATCTCATTCCACCACCTTTCCTATCCCCATGCCCCCTCCCTTCCCCTCCACCCCTTTTTTCCTATCTAGTGTTCCTCTAATCCTCCAATGCTCCCTGCCAACCCCATCATGAACCAACATCCTGTATCAGAGAAAACATTCTGCATTTGGTTTTTTGGGATTGGCTAACTTCACTTAGCATTATGTTCTCCAACTCCATCCATTTACCTGCAAATGGCATGATTTTATTCTCTTTTAATGCTAAATAATATTCCATTGTGTATATACACCACATTTTCTTTACCCATTCATCTACTGAAGAACATCTAGGTTGCTTCCACAAATTAACTATTGTGAATTGTGCTGCTACAAATATTGATGTGGCTGAAGACACTCATTTTTGATCACTTATAGAATAATTAGAAAAGAAATAGAAGCATTGATTAATAGCAAAATGATATATCAACAAGTTTAAATGAAATTAAAATCTGTATCTGTTAAAGACAAAAAAAAATAAAGGAAAATTTGGATTGTGAAGGATTTCTGAAAGCAGTTTACAGTTGTTTTCAGAAGAAACTAGGAGCTATTTTCTTTCTACATGCACATAATGAGGTATTTTACCTTTGAGAAGAAAGAGCCACTTTTTGCAATTTTAAATCAGAAGATTGCTAACCAAGTGAGCCAGGATCTTCTAAATAATTTCGTGGGGAACCAAAGAAGTAAAGACAAGATGATGATTACAATCAGATGTCTGTGTTGCTGAGGTGTCTTGCCATGGTAACCTTGATCCTCGGGACACAAAGATGTTTAAGGGCTTGTTTGGGAGTTTGGCTTCATTTAAAACAGAATTTATGCTGGGCATGGTGGTGCATTCCTGTAATCCCAGCAGCTCAGGAGGTTGAGTCAGGAGGAGTATCTCAAGTTCCCAGCCAGCCTCAGCAATGGTGAGGCACTTAACAACTCAATGAGACCCTGTCTCTAAATAAAATACAAAATAGGGCTGTGGATGTGGCTCAGTGGTTGAGTGCCCCTGAGTTCAACCCCAATACCAAAAACAAAAAAACAAACAAACAACAACAACAAAAAAAAAACAATAGAATTTACATGGCTTTCTCTGGAAAACCACCTCAATTTCTAACCTGTATTTCTTTAAGTCCAGCTTAACTTATTCCATTCAGCAGTATAATTTTTCACTAATTTTGGTCCTATGGAATTAATTAGGGGAATTAGTGAGAAACAGACAAAAAGGCCATTTTCAAATTCTTCCCACATTCTTACATAGTACAGTAATTGAGATAGCAACAGAATTTACTCTGGACATGCTGAGAAACATACATGTCAGTAATTAGCAAGTTTAAGAGCTAAATACACCATTAGTATGGACAGCACATTCAGAAGAGACTTTCACATTCTCGTTAGTTTTTATCCTCGAATGCTCCAATTTAAAGCCCAAAATGCTATAATTTTAATTAGTTCACATTTAAATATGATCTTTTTGGGCCCAACCTGAAGCATAAAATATTTCTCAAAAATTTATTAGTGCAATCAAATTATGCTCTTCTAAAACTGAGTTTCTTACTTAGCACTCTGCTTCCTTGGCCTTTCTGGTCCCAATGGACTTATACACACCCTCCCTGCAGGTATCTCTTTCTGTGCTTCCCTAGATGGGCAAGGTAGATCTGTTTCCTGAAATGCAGTGTCTCTAAGAAGTTTCCCTTCTTTCCAAGATTTCTTCACTACACTTCTTGCTGAAGACATTTACTGACATAATAAATGCAATAATGATTTTCTATGGCCTTTTAGGTATTTAACCAGAAATGGAAAATAGAGAGCAAATGAAGATCTTAACACTGCACAAATATCTCAATGTTCCTGTCACCAGGAATGTTGCATAGATCAATCATAGCAAATCAGGTTAAATAAATATTTTTATCTAGATCCCAAATCAGAACAATCACCCAAAAGTGGAGACAATAAGCACATGTTTGTCATTTCTAAGTAGGATATGCACGTACAATATTCTACTGTCTTTTACATATTTTCTTATCAAATTTTAAACATAGACAATACAAATGACAAAAACAATTCAAAGAATATTACAAAAGCCTGCTCACCATGAGTAATCAATGTTAATAAAGATTTTTTAGTGTGAGTGTATGTACACATATATAGGTTATATATATAATTACATATGGGTTTATATATGTAATATATAAGTATTTATGTAAGTACCTAAACACATGTGAATATATCCTTTTTTAAAACTTAAATGTATTATACAATTATAGAGAACATTTTTCATCTTGTTTGTTTTTATGTTAGTGATATTTTATATCAATAGATCTATATAATTCTTCTTAACCACCCCATAGAATTCCATTGAAATAATCTCTTATAGGTGATGTCTTTCAGATTGTTTCTAGATTTTTGATATCTCAAACAGTGCTAAAATCAAAACCTTTCTTGTTTATGTTACCTTTATAAGCATGAATTTCACTCAATTTTGGCCTTATATTTTTAAATAATTTAATGTGAATGCGGCTATTTTTAAATGTATACTTCCAGATTATAATACCTGTGACCATTTTTTCCTGCTTCATTGTTTGCATATTATCCTATGCCAGTTGATTTGTGATCTACATGAATTCCATATTTGTTTAAATTTCTAAATTCTAAAGTAATTTTTTAAAAAAACTAGTTGCCATAGACTGATGACCATTTTTCTATTAAAATATGCATTATCGTATCATGCACTTTCCAGCAATATGATAAATCAAAGAACATTTCTATGATTTTCTGCTAAGGAAACTAGAAGTATACATGTCTAATGAAAAATAAAAATTAAGTCTACAAAATGCACTTAAATTTTTTTAAACTGAGAGATAAAATTATATGTATTTATTATGTGCAATCTGTGATGCTTTTAAGCATATATGTGTTGAGGATACACTCTCTCACACACACACACACACACACACACACACACATATATATATATATATATATATATATATATAGAGAGAGAGAGAGAGAGAGACTATGGATCAATATATATATACATATAGATATGTGCATATATATATATTATGGTCAATATACACATTATCTCACATGTTTATGATTTTAATGATGCAAACACTTTACAACCTCTCTCAACATTTTTAAATAATATATAACATTAATAACTATAATCACCATGTTTGAAAATAGGCTCACTTCCAGATTTCTTAATTAAATATTTTGTTTCCTCCAAATGAAATAAAATAGGAACACACAAATGATGATATAGGAAAACACAGAGAAGGTATAGAAAAACACTTTATCTTCAAGTAAAATGATACCTTAGTTCATTAGCTGAAGAAAAGGCTAAAACTTAAAATGAGAAATAATATACTTTTATTAAATTTTGTTAATAGTAATCCAAAGAATATTTTTAAAAGCTAGTGTCTGTAGTGCTCTCTACTGGCCTTATCTTTATTGCAACTATAATCAGTGTCAAATTTGTAGTTATATATGGCCATGAAAATCATCTATCTCAAAAGACTCATGGTGTTTTAATTCCTATTTGATTTGTGCTTTATGGTTGTTTATGTGAATGTGTGCATACGTAATACTCATTTTGAATCTCTGTATTGAAGGCAGTTCTAATTATGTAATATAGAGAAAGTACAAAAAATGGACATAGACTATGAATATAAGGCATAAAATTTTTCAGTTCTGTCAATAAACTGTGGCAATGGCTAAGGTGCTTGTTTTCCCTATCTCTGGAGAAGATAAGTGAAGGCCTCCTGGGAGCAGAATGGTGGCCATGTATATTCAGCAATTTAGTAAAGGCAGTGACCTCCATCATGGGCTTACTTTTTCCTGTCCTGCCTCTAACTCTTCTGTTCTTTCAGTGCTATCCTCCAAATACTCAAAAAATGTCCCTCGTGCTATTTCAAAGTATAGGAGAAATTTTATCATTAGTGGCTATGAAAACCATTTGCTTCAACAGAGGATGGTAAAGAGAGAGAAACAAAGAGAGATGCATTTTTCATCCATTCTAAATGATGAAATGTCAAGGGGCTACTGTGGGTCAAGTACTGAAGTTAAATGGTATTCCAAATCTTCAATACTCCATTAGAATTATTGATATTTGTGGAATTATTACTACTCAATTAAAATAGTTATAAATGCTACCAAGCAAAGCACATCATGCAACAAGAGCTGATAACTAGCATGTAAATCAATCTGAGGATTAAGAAAAACTTTTCCAAAAAAGTAATATTCATGGTATAATGTAAATAATGAATATTATATATGAACTAAGCAAAGCTGATGACTATAGAGAGCATTCCAAGGTCAGTTGCTCTATAAAGGAGGCAGAGAAGGGTCAATATGGCTAAAGCAAATAGCCATAGAGTTTACCAAGTTAAGGTAAAAATAATGGGTCTTGAGAGTTACATAAGGGGTTTTGAATTTCATCCCAAATAAAATGGGAGTTTATAAAGTTGTCTTAAATAAAATGAAATAAAGAAATTTGTATTTTTTAATTCTTTGAATACAACATGAAGAGTTTGGGGATACAGGAAGAAGATGTAAATTAAATGGGAGACACATTTAAGAAGCTACTCAGCATTCCAGGTAAGTAAGTTATTGTGACTTGAACCAGGAAGATGGAGTTGATATTTAGAAAAGTAGATGAATCCCAGAATGTTTGGAGGAGAATGATATTGACAGCCCTCGTAAATAGGTTGGATGTAAGTAGTGAAGGAGACAAGATATCAAAAATTTATCTCAAGCTTCTGACACATATATATGGATGATTGGTGCTAGGAAACATAGAAGAAGGAGGAGAAAAGATAAGTTTAGTTTTTAACATATGAAATTTGAGATATAGAATGGTTATGTCATCTTTGGTGATGTATGAGTCTGTAGCTAAGAAGAGTTCTGAATTAGAGGTAGGAACTTGGGAATCCATTTGAAGTGTAATTGAAATCATTAGAGTGGAGAAAACCACATAAAGAAAGACTGCTGAAAGAGAAGAGTGCCTCAGATTAAACCCTGAGGAAATCCTACATTTAAATTTCATATAATGCAACAGGATCCACGAAGGAAGCAAAAATAGGTGGAAGGGAAGCTGAGAGGCTAATGGCATACATGTCAAAGGAACACCTAATAAATGGGTGATGGTGTCACAAGTGCTGCTGAGAGAGTAGGAGCAGATTCAGAAATGTCCAGCAGATTTAGCAATGTGGAAGGTCATGGAAGTCCTCACTGAATGCAGTTTGGGCTTAGAGGTGAAGGGGAAAGGCAGTTTGAAATGGGTTGCTTAGTGAAAATCAATGAAGTGGGTGGCAGAGAAGTGAAGACTGTGAAGGAATAAAAAATCTGTGTGTGTGTGTGTGTGTGTGTGTCTGTCTGTCTGTCTGTCTGTGATTGTATGTGGGGGGGCAGATACTTGAGTATGCTGAAATATTGGGGAGAAGCACCTATCAGAGATGGAGAGTTGAAGACATAGGAGAAGTAAGATAGCATGTGGCTACCAAGAAGGCAGGAGGGGCTAAGAGGTCTCCAGTGCATAGGTGGCAAGTCAGGCACTGGGGGGAGAAGATCTCACATGGAACCAGAAGATGAACTGCAGGACACTATTGCAGGTGACTTTGTAGAACTCGTGAAGAGGTTGAGAGAACTCCTGCTGGAAGAGTTCCAAGAAAGTAGGATGTAAGGCCATGTACCGAGACCAAAGTGGGTCTCAGTAGAAGAGTACAGAGTATTGAAACAAATATTGAATAGACTTGATAAAAGTAGATAGAATTCCAGGTGTAAACAGTCTTTGAAGGGTTTTCTTCATTCTCAGATCCTTTAAATGACAAAATATGAGTGACTGTGAATTGCTTCTTTTCATAGTCCTCAAAGTATATGGCAAACTCTAGTGTCTATTGACTAGTGTCTTCTGTTACTCCTTAGAGCCCTGAAGAAACTTGGGCCAAGTCAGTTTTCCTATTGTGACTGCCTGACTGAATAAGCACTTACAGATTTGGGAAAACTTCTGGTCATAATTTTCAACATGTCCATTATTTGTCTAAAGAAATACACTACTAATCCTATAGTTTTTATTAATATATAGTAAATCATGCTAGGCCCTACGAAAAGATTTGTTTGAAACTGCTTTCTATTTCTTTACAACTCTTTGATATGACTTGCTAAATACTCATTGTATTAGTTCTGAGTTTGGTGCACAGAGAGGAAGCAATTTAATTCTAGAAAAAGACAGCTTTGACATATATATATATATATATATATATATATATATATATATATATATATATATATATAATGAATAAATCACATCTACCTGCATAAGTTGCTCAAGAGTCAAGATAAATATAATAATATTTTATCCATAAAGGATAGTAAATAACATCAAATTTAACCAACAGTGGTAAATGAGACCCAGAAAGATTATAACTCCTGCCTAACTTTTCTTAGCTAGTAAGGAACAGGGCTCAAATTGGAACCCAATTTTCAACCAGTCCAGTGCCTTTTATATTACACTGTTATTACACTAGATTGTGAATTTCATAAGTAGAGAGGCTATGTTTGTTTTGCCACTGTATACTCATTGCTTAGTATATAACTGATATTCAAACATATTTATGCATAAAAGAATGAAAAGAATAAGTAAAAGAGCTATACTACAAAATCTTCATTTTAAGCACATTTTACAAAGGGAAATTAGTTCAAATACATTAATTGATTGCTCTTTGTATAAGACATTTGCTCTACTATGTTCCGTGACATTTATATTAAAAAAAAAAAGATAAATAAAATGTGGCCCCTGCCCTACAGGCTCTTACAATTAACACAATTATATGCAAAACAGTGTAGGACATGGTAAGTGCCACAACATAGGAGTCACATAAACAAAGTATTGCACGGAACATGGAAGGCTTCATAAGAGTGGTGGCATTCATGCTGGGTCTTAAGAAACGTCAGGGTTTTCAAGCAGGGGTGGGATTAAAAGACCTTTCAACTGAACTGAACAGAATGTATGAATCTTCAGTCAGAAAAGATGGCACATGCAGTTCACTTGACTGGAACATGGAAGAGATGAAGGAAAGTAATAAAATAGTTAAGGTAGAAAGAAGCTGGTAGGGAAGGGCGATGGTGGTACTGCAGGGGGCTTGACAGTCATCCTAAGGAGTTTAGAATTCAGTTGGAAGGCCTTTAATTCTTTTTTAGCAGGAAGATGATATGAAGTGCTTGACAGTGCATAAAAATTTATTATAGAAAAATGATTACAAGTTCTACATGGTGTAATAACAAAGTTGAAATTATCCATGTCAGCTGATGATAGCCTAGTCACATAGGAAGCCAACACGTCCATTCTAGGCCACTGTGACAGGCCCTTCACACTCAACGACAGCTTCGTTCACTGGTTGTATGGCACTCAGTGGCATTTTCTTCCATGTTCATCATGGTAAACACAAAAATATATACATTTCCCCCTCCTATCCCCCGAGGGATTGGTTCTGGGCACCTAAAAAATATCGAAATCTGCGTAGGGCCAAGTCCTTTGTATAAAATGGCATTGTGTTTTGCATAGAATGCACACACACTTCCTGTCATACACTTTAACTCAGTTCTGGGTTTTGTTTTTTTTAACAATACCTAATACAATGTATATGCAATGAAAATAGTTGTTATGCTATATTAAAAAATGACAAGAAAAAAATTCTGTACTTGTTCAGCAATTATTTTTCAAATATTCTCTGAGATTTGTTGAATCCATAGACATGGAACTGATAGATGCAGAAAGCCCCAACTGCATTTTTTTTAAAGGCTTATGAGTTTTACTATAGAAAAATTGATAATACATAATGAAAAGCATATAGAAGCCTAAATTTGAAATTCTGATGACTCAAGATCTCTTAACATCTCCCTCCTTTCTCAAAATATTCCTGTACATACCCCAAATAACTCTACTCTACTGTGAACTCCTAATGTTAATAGATTATCTTATCTCCAAATAGTATAAAAGCATGATAGCAATTAAGTTTCAAGACGGCTTAAACATTACAGACTTGTAAATAAAGGATAATAAAATAATGAAAAACAGTGAGAGCTTTTGACTTGGCTAGGATATAAACAAAATATTTGTTTTTTTTCTTTTTTTATTGGTTGTTCAAACATTACAAAGCTCATGACATATCATCTTTCATACATTTGATTCAAGTGGGTTATGAACTCCCATTTTTACCCCAGATACAAATTGCAGAATCACATCGGTTACACATTCACATTTTTACATAATGTCATATTAGTGACTTAAACAAAATATTTGTATTGCATCGGGAATAAAATGTTCATTCGGAGAAGGCCATTGGGAAGTATTGAGGGGAACTCTTCATGCAAGATGAATAGTTTCATCTTCATTTCAAAATTAAGATGAATTCTGAAATAATGATGATATTTTCAGGCAGTGGAAAGGTTCTGAAGAAAATGAACTAGGTTCAAGAGATTTAAATGGTGACATGTGAGGCATTTTTAATGTCAGTTCTGCTACAATTAGTATTGACACCAATTTTAAAATAACAAAGTCTGGGAGAAATGGAAATATGACTGAACCTATTGAAATTATAATATCTAGTGTGAATAATTTTATTTTCCTACCTCAAGTTTTTATATGGACAATATAGATGTTTATTATTATGTTGTTTTAGTACATAGTGACTGAAATTTTTACTGAGATTACTGGATTTGTAGGACAGATTTATATGTGTTCAAGAAACATTTAAGCATATTCATGGTATTTATTTATCATTGTCTTATGGGATGTATGTAATTGTTAGAGTTCTTGAGAGAGAGTACACTTGATGTTTGTGGAATTTTCATATTAGTAGATGAGCTAAAATATTTAGGGAATAGGAGAGATGGTAAATGAGCAAGTTAACAATTTCAGGTTATGTGCAGCTCATAATTGTAGTACTGTGAAGAGCTCCTACTGAGTCAGTGGGAAGTGTGGGTGGAGGTTAGTGCCAGGTTAATTGTCATATTCAACATCGTTCAGGAGAAAAAAATGGAGATAAAATTGCAGCATTTATGTTTCTGCTTTCCATTTTCTTTCATCTCTGTACTTGTTTTCTCTTCTTTCCTTATTATTATTTATATCCCATATTTGAGTTTTGTTCTTCCCTTTTCCTTGGTTTATTGAGAAATTTATTCCATAAAGTTAACTTTCATGATAGTTTGAAAATAAAGAAAATGCCATTCATCTATTCATTTTCCATATAGAGTTGGAAATGTAGTTCCATGGAATGTATTACCAAGTAATCTGATTGAAAATAGATTTTTGTGAGGAAAGAGATATGTTAGTAGACGTCTCTATGGCATGCTTGGAACTGTAGTATACCAGCCATGCTAAGCCTGCAGGTAATTTTAATTATCATCTGACAGGTCATTTTTCTTTTGTAGTGGTTTTCTAGCCCTTTGGGATCTACTCCCCTGAATGACTATAGATGTTTCTTCTGTGCAATGAAAGAACTTCTGACTTCAGATATGCAGTTTTAGAAATTTGGCTTTCATATTTCCTGTGAATGCTCATTTTTACAATGTGATTTAGGGATGAATTATAGTATAATCATGTGTCAAGAATACTATTGCCTAACACACAATCAACTCCAGGTTGAAATTCTCTTTAAGTTTAAGGATTCAAATTGTATCAATATTTTTTCTTACTTGTTTGTTAATTCAGAAAGTAAGCGTATACATTAGACAATGATGCATTTTTATTTCTCATCTACTACCTATTCTTTTCTTTATGCTCTCATTCTTCAAATTGTCCCCTTTTATGTTTGCTTTTATTTGCATTCTTTGAATTGATATTAGCATTGACTTTTCCAATTTTTATTCTCTGAGACATTCCACTGTTGAATTTAGAAACTATTTATAGAAATCCTTAGGGAATTAAAGTTAGGAAAAAAAAGCAACTTTTTTGTAAACCGTAAATTGTCATGTTTATTAAATAAAGTAATTCATTATGGGGGTTAGGGCAGCAGAACACTTTTCCAGCATGTGCAAGGCCCTGTGTTTGGTCTCTAACACTGCAAACTTTTTTGAAAATATTCAATTAACACATGATAATTGTACACATTTATGGAATTTAGTATGATGTCAATGCATATGTACATTGTATAATTATTAAACCAGCTATTTAGCTTATCCATAATCTCAAACATAAATAAAACTTATGGTTGTATCTTGGCTTTTGAAAGAAGGCTTTGGCAAACAACTTTTCATCTGGTTACAAATTTTATTGAAATAAACTTTCATTATATTCGTAAGCTTCTGACATATATGTACTTAAATTTGTCATTACTTTGCTTGACTCACAATAAAGTCTTTGACAACAAATCATATTTTGATAAGGAAATAATTTAAAATTGTCATTTGTTTTTTTTTACAAACCTGTGAGCCTTTTATGGTAGAAAGGATATTTGCTCATAGGCTTATGGGTAAGTTGACGACTTCTTTTTTTATCTGTATGGAAATCCTGAATATTCAATCATTTTCCTGGATATACAATTCTAAATATTTTTTAAAAATTAAATCAGTGAAAATACATTACGATGTATTTCTGAAACATCTTTGTTTCCATGAGGTTTTGTTTTATTTAAGATAAATATTACCTTATTGAAATGAGGAAATATAAATGTATTTTCTTCAGAATGACATCTAGTCTGAACTACTTCATCATCTAGACTGAAATACCCACTTCCTAAATGATTTAATAATGTTCTGGTGTTACTCATGACTTAGAAGTTTTTATCTGGACATAATAGCAATAAGTCATCAAACTGTTTTCTAATTCTATTTATACCGTTGGAACATTTGAAAATGAAAATCAATGGGTTCTTATTTTAAAGGTTTAAAATATGAAAATATAAAAATAGAATGTGGACAACTGTAATTCCCCTAGGTTGATAACAGATGGGAATTTTATAGAAAAACATATTATTTATATTATCTAGTCATACAAAGAAAATATCACAATGACAAATTCAAACTGGATTCTTGTGATTCTCATCTTTGTACCAGAATTTTATCCATTAAAATTCTAAAATATAAATATCAAAATATATTTCTATGCATCTTAAATTTCGCTATGGTTACAGGCAAAAGACTCAATTCTACTGATTAATATTCAGCATGTTTTAAGAGTTAAACCTATACTGAGCAGGGTGGAAGCACCTTACTCATTAAAAAGGCATAAGCTACACACGGTTAAGATCGTGTCTGGGCTTTATTTTGTTTTGTTCATAAGCCTAATACACACAGTGGTGAATGAATAACAAGTAGATGTCAAGAAAGAAAGTAAGAAGGGGAGTGATGAATGAATACATAAATGGAGTGATTAAGGCTAATTAGGTAATAATTCTAATAAAAGTAGATGACAATTCTAATAAAATATAAAATATAAAATTAAATATGTATTTCTAGATATTAATTTTATTTCTTAAATTTTGTTTACTAACTGCCAAACCATAGGCAGATGAGATTTATCTGAAATATCTGAGCCCTAATAAGTTGATAAGTTATCTATAATTAGCATAACCATACACACTGTTAGGAAAAGCTGGCTTCTATTTACATTGTATTTGCTTTACAGGCTGTATGGGATTTTTTTTTTCTTTTTGTATGGGATTTTTCAAATCACAGAGAAGTTACTTCTTATAAGGTTAAATTCTAAAATCAGTTCGAAAGGCAAAAATTGTCCTTGAAATCCATTATATTGCCCATAAAACTTGACTTAGGTGTCTGTACTTTTACATAGTAATTCATAAATGCATTAAACTTGAAGAGTATCAGGAGAAACTTGGGGAAAAACAGAGTCAAACGCTGGGTTGTAAATGACCCACTGCTCAGTGACAATATAGCTTTGGAAAAGTCCCTGTTTTGAAGTTAGCACATTGACTTTGAATCCCAGATCCATCATTTAGTAGCTGTATGACCTTGGCCAAAGGCTTAGTATCTCTTGCTTAATTTCCACATCTGGATTGGAATTGGATTATAATTATACCTATATACTAGGTTATTGTGGGGATCAGATGAGATAATCTCTGTAAATGGTATGAAACAGTATCTTGCATGTGCTGAGTGTATTTGCTATTCCTCCTGACTTTATGATAACTATAAAATCCCTAATAAAGAACAAATGATGGATGAGAATTATAAAATGTTTCTGATGCCTGAAGGATTTACTCCATTCTGTTTTAATAAATCAGCCTCTGTAAACTTAATGAATATAAATAAATTGTTTCCTGGGAGGAGGTAAGGAGATAAATGTCACCCGGCTCACAATAGGTAATGCTTACTGGATTTTAATCTAAATTTTACTTGAGCAAATCGACATGCATACCACTCTTGGAAAAGATATGGAGATGACCTTGGCTGCCTGTATTCTCTCTTTTCAGCCTGATCATACATTTAAAGGCCCTACTGAACAGGAGTCAATCTGATGCTTTTAGGCATTAGATTCAGATTAAGTGAGGAGTAGATTCTAAATCCAGCTCAAAAGTTAAGTGTATCTATAGAATAACTCTACTTGCACCAATATTGACCAGTTTTCTCCTGTGTAAATCCTTTTTGGCTTTTTGACCAAAACATCTTCACTATACTACCTGGACACACATCAATAGGGTATCCAACCCCAACTCGAATCCTGAAAAGAATGATTGCTCTAGTTGTTCTTCCCTGGACCCCCCAGCTCACATGCACACATGTTCTACACAGCCATCAGACACTGGGGGAGTCCCTGCTTCTGCTTAGATAGTAAATGCAAGCTGTATCTTTTCCTGCTGAAGCAGTGGTGGCAGATGCATCCTTATCATACACAGTCCAAACAGCTCATTCATTCAACCAATATCCAGTAGTACAGCACACTCGAGATTATGTGGTACACTAAATATACTAATAGGTGAACAAAATACACTAATTTCATGACACTTATGAGATGGCAGGGAAAAATTAAAATTATATAAAGAAAAACTTGCCATAATCTTTGCTGCTGATGCAACTCTGATGTAACCACCTTGCTTTACAGCTTGTTAATAACGGTACATCCCACTCAACATTGCTGGTGGGACAGAAAACTGGTGCAACCACTCTGGAAAACAGCACAGATATCCCTCCAAAAACTTGGAATGAAACCATCATTTAACCCAGTTATCCCACTCCTTATTATATACTCAAAGGACTTAAAATCAGTATACTGCATCGTCACATCAATATTTATGGTAGCTCAATTCACAATATCTAAACTATGGAACTAACCTATGTGCCCTTCAACAGATGAATGAATAAAGAAAATGTGGCATATATACACAGTGCAATATTACTCAGCCAGCCATAAAATAAAATGTCTTTATGACTTTTTCTGGTAAATGGATGGATCTGGAGATTATCATGCTAAGGGCAAAAGCCAATCACACACACAAAAAAAAAACCAAAGGTTGAATGTTCTCTCTGATACTCGGATGCTAGTACACAAGGTGGAGCTGGTGGAGAATAGAAAGTCAGTGTATTAGACAAAGGGGAATGAAAACAAGGGAAGGGGAATGGGAATAAGAAAGACAGTAAAATGAATCAGACATAACTTTTCTATGTTCATACATGAATACGTGACCAGTGTACAACTCCACATCATGTACAACCACAAGAATGAGATCATAATTAGAATTAAGATATATTTCATGTATGTATAACATGTCAAAATACACTTCACTTTCATGTGTATCTAAAAAGAACACATAAAAGGAGAAAAAAATAACAGTACATCCACATAAATAGGAAATATTTGTGAGCATTCAAGTATATGCACTATTCTTACTTGATTGACAAGTGTAGTCATTTGAAAAATAATAATTTTCCCTGGTTCTACTTTTCATCTGTGAATAAAAGGAGGTCAGAAAGAGTCTGACAATTTTCATTCATTTTTCTGATTTTACTTTATATAATCTCTTTGAGCTGGATCTTTATTTTTTTAAACTGGAAAATGAGGAATATATCATTGCATAAGTGCTGCATCTCTGTGCCATATTTAAGTAGAGATGGTTATTGTTTCTTTATTATCATTTCTCATGTGAATATGTTCCTAAGACATTCAATTGTGTTGGATAAAGCTTATCATAATGATTAGAAAACATTTGGACATTTTATAATGTCACACACAACAAGATAGCTTTTTTTCTCATGATTTTTATTGTTATATTGTAAAATAATATTTATTAATAACAGAAATAATGATAATTGAGTAACCGAGGATCCACTTTATGTGCCAGGCCCACTAATAATATTTGCTAGCATTGTTTTGTTTAATCTTTCTTACATCTCCATTAAAAAGATACTATTATTACCGATTAAAAAGTCAGTACACAGAGAGGCTAAGGAACATAACCACTCTCTTTGATGAGTCAGACTTCAAATCTCATCTTCCTTACATTCTGCCCTACCCCAACTTTTGAAAAAAACTACACCTAAAAACCAATTGGACCACATAACAGCTTCTTACTCACCGTTCAAAAGTTAATTCACATATTGTCATCCCACACTGTTCTTTATTAATTCTTTATATATTAATATTCAAGATTGGCAGTTGTTTAAATACCAGCAGGTTACCTTGCCAAAGGGAATATGAATTGGCATGAATTAATATCATGTGTAATGGTTTATTTGAATTAACAACTGATTGGATTAAGAGATGCCAAGGATTAAGAGGGTTGTGGGTGTGTCAATGAGGGTGCATCTAGGAATGACTGGTATGTGGGATTGCCAATTGAAATGGAGACCCTCCTTAAGTGTGGGCAGCACCGACCAGTAGGATGATGGCTTGGAATGAATAAAAATTGGAAGAACAAGGAAGCAGCAGCAGCTGCACACTCCATTCTTCTTGAACAGTTTCTTGATGGAGCTGTGATGTCTGAGGATATCAGACTCTTGCTTCTTCACTCTTCCAAATCGAACTCTGACAGTGATTCTCCAAAAGGCTTAGTACTCAGATTAGGGTAGCACCATTGATTCCTCTTTTTCTGGGGCTTCAGCCTCTTGGACTGTGCAGCTACTTGTTATTTGGGCTCTCCAGCCTGCAGATGACCATTGTGGACTATCCAGCTTCTGGTTGGGTAAGCCAACCTAATTAGTACTCTTTTAATAATTATGCTTCCCGTTGATTCTGTTCCTCTAGAGAACCCAACTAATACAGAATGTTTCTTTGACTAACACATAAGATACTATAAAACAAGGAAGCTACAGACTGAGGTACTAGATGTTACAATGTGTTTCTTGAAAAAACTATGCAATCAATCAAAATATTTTCTTTAGTTTTTCTCATAGATGTATTTAAACAGCTCTAAGTATGATGCAGTTGTTTGAATGTACCACATCCATGGAAAGGAATGCAATTTCTTACTTATTGAAATTTCTCTAACTATATAAACTGTGACCATCTTTAGCTTCTCTTGAACAACCTTCAAGCATTATCAAAGCACAGAACCAAGGCCTAAAATATTATTTGCATTTTATATATTTGGCTACTTCAATTACTGGAAGCGACTCCCTTTAGTTTTTGCTCTCTCTTTAGGCTTTGTTCTGTTATCCACATGCCTTTGAAAAGTTTGAGAAATTTGGAAAATAGCAAAAGACCATATGCTTTAATCTTAGCTGGTTCCTTTTATCTTAATAATGTTTCTTGTCTGGTTTCAAAGAAACTTTTGACATATTTTTGTTCTCCAAAATGATAGCTTTAATCCAGTGTAAGCCAGGGACATGAATGCAATATCTCTAAGTTATTTTCTCATACAATCCCTGGACTCCATCTCTCCCCCATTTATTTTTAATATTATTTTGAAAGATTGTACTTTGTAACTTCATTATGAAATTTTCTATTTAACAGCATATTCAAAAAAATATTGACAGAAAACTTTCTAGTTTGCATCCAATATTATAATCTTTTCTGTAAGCATCAAACACTATAATTTCTTATTCTGTCATTTTTATGTTTTTATAATGATTTTATTGAGAAATAATTTATATGCTATAAAAATCACCCAGTTGAAGTGTTCAGCAAGGGGTTTTAAAGTTTACTCATAAAGTCATACAATTATTATTGCTATCTAATTTTAGAACATTTTAATCATCCCCATAAGAAGCCATGCCAATTAACAGTTAACTCCCATTCCCACTGTCCCCAGATCCTAACTGATCAATTATTTCTCTCTCTAGATTTATCTGTTTTGGATATTGCATAAAATCATAATATATGTGAAGCCTGTGCCTGGCTTCATTCATTTATCATGATGTTTTCAAGGTTCAACCATGTTATAATTAGTTTCAGTATTTCCCACTCCTTTTTATGCTGAGCCATCTTCCTTTGCATAAATACCTTATATTTTTTAATGCAGTGTTCAAATGATCACTTTGGTTGTTTCCACTTATTGTCATTATAGATATTGCTATGAATATTCATGCATGCGTTTTTCTGTAGACATAGGTTTTCATTTCTCTTGAGCACAGGCCTAGGAGTGAAATTGCTGTGATCTTATCAAACAATTTTAGGAACTGCCACATTGTTTTCTCAAATTGTTGCACCACTTTTCAATCTCACTGGCAATTTTATGAGAGTTCCAATTCCAGCCTGTTTGTTACTGTCTTTGTCTACTCACTTTAGCCATTGATGTGCTAGTGAAGTGGTAGCTCATTGTACTTTTGATTCTCATTTCCCTTAATAATTAATGATGTTAAGCATCTTTTCATATGCTTATTGGGCATTTGTAGATCTTCTTTGAGTAAACAGCTATTTAGATACTTCATCTTTTTAAAATTAGAATCTTATCTTTTATAGTTGTAAAAGTTCTTCCCATATCTGAATCAATTCCCTTATCAGATATATAATTTGAAAATATCTTCTCCTAATTTATGTGTTCTCACTTTACTTTTTTTTTTTTTGTACTGAGGATTGAATCCAGGCACATATATTATTACTAAGCCTTATCCTTAGCGCATAACTTATTTCTTTTTATTTTGAGTCAGAGTCTTGCTAAATTGCTTTAGGTCTTGCTAAATTTTTGAGATTGACCTAGAATTTGGGATCCTCCTGCCTCAGCATCCCAAATCTCTGGGATTATATGCATGCGCTCAGCTCTTTTTATGTTCTTGATGATATCTTTGAAAAGTCAAAAGTTTTCAAATTTGATGTGGTTTCAATTTATCTGTAGTTTTTTCTCTCATGTTTATGTTTTTGGTTTCACATCTAAGAAACCATTGCTTAATCCAATGTCACAAAAATTTACTTTAACATATTCCTCTAACAGATTTATAGGTTTAGCTGTTTCTGTTTTAGTCAGCATTTTCCTAGTGTGATGGAAAAGACCCAACCAGAGGAGGAAAAGTTTACTTGAGGTCTCATGGATTCAGAGGTCTCAAACACAGAAAGCAGGCTCCATTCCTTGGCAGATGAGTATAGTGGAGGTAAGTAGCTCACATAATGATCAGAAGGCAGAGAGAGAGAGAGAGAGAGAGAGAGAGAGAGAGAGAGAGACTCTACTTGCCATAAACAAAATATATGCCTCTAAGCTATGCCCCCAATGCCCACCTCCTCCAGCCACACTCTACTCTTACAGTTACCACTGGATTTAATTCTCTTTTTTACTTTGTGAAAGGAGAAAGAAAGAATATATTTCTTTTTAAATATATTTAGAGGTTTAAATTTACCTCTGACCACTATATTAGCTGCATTCCATAAGTTCCAATATACTGCTTTCTTGTTCTCATTTTTCTCAAAGTAAATTCCCTGAGGATTTCTTTTGAGTCATTGGTTACCTAGGAGTGTGTTAATTACTTCTAATTGTAAATTTCCTGTGTTCTTCTTTTTCCTTCCTTCTGATCCATTCCATTGTAGTTGAAAAACTTTGTATGATTTCAGTCCTTTTAGGTGTACTGAGGGTTATTTGATGGACTGACATATGATCTATACTATTGAAAGTTCCATTCACATTTGAAACAAATGTGCATTCTGCTGTTATTGGGTAAAGTGTTTTGTAAATGTCTGTTCAGTCCAGTTTGTTGATTCTGTTTTTCAGGCCTTCCATTTCCTTGTTCTTTGCCTGCTCTTCAGTCCATTATTGATAGTTGGATATTGAAGTTTTTGTATTTTTCAACTCCAGAATTTCCATTGGTATTCTATTTGGTGAAGTATTCTCACATTTCCTCTAGTCATTAAGATATGGTTTCTTCTAGCTCTTTGAACATAATCATAATAGCTGATTTAAAGCATTTTTCTAGTAAGTCCAACTTCTGCCTCCCCTCAGGAAAGTTTCGTGATTGATTTATTTATTTTTTAAGTGTGTAGACCCTACTTTCCAATCCCTTCCTGTTTTTTGCAATTTTCTGTTTAAAAACTGCATATGTAAAATAATATAATGTTTTAATTTTGGAAACCGAACAACTCCTCTCTACCTGGGGCTTGTTTTTGCCATTGTTTTTTGGTTTTGCTTATGCTATTGATCTTTTGCTTGTGTCTGCTCTTTGCTTAATGACTTTCTTGTACTAATTTTGAAAATTCTATGTTCTTCATGCAACCGGTGAAGTTTCTTCTCAGTTAACTTAGTGATCGGTTAATGACTAGACAAATTTCCTTAAAGGCCTTGAACCATTAAGTCTTCAAATCTGTGCCAAGAGGTTCTATTTGTATGATGGGATATCTTCAATGCTCTAGCACAGTTCGAACTCTGACTTAGTCTTTACTTCCTGTTTAAGCGGAGTATGGACATCAGTCAAAAAACGAGAGATCAGGCTCTTTTCAGGTCATTCCTTGCATGTGGACAACCCTTCCTATGGGCATGTCTATCTAGATTTTCAAGAATATATTGGACTTTTTCAAATTCCCCAATAAGTAGCTCTTTCCTGCTTTCCCTTTTAAGATCCTTGGTCAATTTGTTATTAATTATAACTGGTATCATTGCTTCAGCCAGCTGCAGTGTTCAACAATTTTCACTCAATGTCTTCCACAAATAACATCAGATAAGAATCACACAGAGGGAGTTTTTAATTAAGTCAAATAAAGGCAAGCCCCAAGCATGGAACTTTTTGGAGTTGCTGATTGAAAGTTCAAATAGTAGTACTTTTCTGGGAAAAGGGCTTTTAAGAAGTTCTAAATCCACTCTGCTACCTTTCTTTACTGCTAGTTTGCTGATTTTTACAGCTATATTGTGAGCTTATTGGTTCTGAATGCTATCGTGGAACCAAGAAGAAGATGAGGGAGTAGTACTAGATAAAATGCCACAGTGTTCATGGTTCTTATTGAGGTTCAGGCTTTCTTTTCTTTCTTTTTTTTTTTTTTTTGCCTTAAACTTTCTGTGTTTATGGCAAGACGTTGATTAGCTAATTTCCATAACTTTTAAGCAATTATTGACTTTCATTGCCAATGTGCTCATTGTTTTTGTGGTAGGAGATTTTTCAGAGGATTTTTACTCTGCCATTTTGGAAATGCCATCTCTTCTTGTATGTCTCAGTACTGTCTTAACTCAGCCCTCCAAATAGAATCATTCTATTCCATGTCATTCTCTCCCAAATTTTACTGATATTCTTTTGTTGTCTATTTCAATGAATAACCATTTTATGTATGCTTTACTAGCCCAAAACCTAGAGAATTTTTTGACTCTCTTCTCTCTCTCTCTCTCCACCCCCTTCCCTCCCTCCTTCCTATTTCCTCACTTCATTTTCAATGCATCACCAAGTCCAGTTCATATTATTTCCTATGTGGTCCTCAAATCCATTCACTGCTTTACATCCAAGGAAAACATCATCACTGAAGTCCTCACTATCTGACTCGTGAATATTTCAATGACCCTTTTTAATTTTTTGGCATCCAGGCAGCCCCATCTACCCCTTATCCATATTGTAAACTACATGACACTTTTATATACAAAAATAGTCATTTCACTTTCATTTAAAACTTTTAAAACCCTTCTGATCAAAAGTATTAGCATACATTCTCCCCTTTTTGTACACCTTCATTCTCCCCTTGATCTAGCCGACTTTTACTTTCTCTTTTTTATCTTATTTCAAGTGTAACTCCCTCAGTGGAGAATTTTTCAGCTCTCTTGAGTAAATCTGATAGCACCATTCTCCTGTCTTTTCTAGAAATAACTACAAGATCAGTTTCACCTTGGTTTATGTGATTATTAAGTTTAATATCAGTCTCATCTATCAAACCATTAGCTCCATGAGGGCAGAGAGACTTTCTGATTTGCTTATACTTATGTCCAGAGATTTAGCATAATGCCTGATAGAAATTTTGGGATCAATAAACATTTGTCAAATAAATGGATGTTGATAAATGATCTGTCCTAAGTCTATACTGGGACAAGCAAAATTAATTCCTTCCCTATTAGCCAAGAAGTTAAACAGTATAACTGTCTAGCAATTAAAGGAATCAGACTAAGTCTGTATATTTCTTCTTCAACATTTTACTCTTTTTTTCTACTTTTCTTTTTTAAAATTTTTTATTTGTTTTAATTAGTTATACATGACAGTAGAATGCACTTATATACTTTGATATATAATACATAGATGGGATATTTTCTGAGTACACATATTGTAGAATCACATTGGTCAACATACTGTGCCGCAGTCTGGCTGGGCACAAAATCACGAGCCACTCACAGCCTTGTAGATTCAAACAGCAATTCTTTATTCCCGAACTCACACCGACACTCTACAATCACGTTCTGGGGAAATCCACGTTCTGGGCAAAATCCACACACACAACCGGGCTCTGAATCCCAAATACTCTCTGAATCCTGCGAGAACTCAACGGGAACTCTAGGAGCGGTCGCGCCTGAGGCAGCAGGATAAGCCCTATTCCCAGCAGGATACACCCTAAACCTGGATCCGCTCTGGTCCTTGAGCAAGGTCACCTTACATGCAATGTCCCTGCAAATGACCTGGGTCTAATATGGAGAGTCCTTTCTCTAAGCAACATTGGGTAGGCTGACAAAGAAATTGCCATGCATCATTCCTACTTGGCAATGGCTCTCAGCATCACTGAAATATTATGCTTTTTTAAATTCAATGATATCTGGTAAAGGCAAAAGTGGAGAAATTGTGTACTCAATTTAGAGTTAATCAACATGACCACATTTTGAAAGTTCTTTTGACAATTGCATATTTTATTGACTTTTACATTTATGTATTGGTATATAGAACTAATAAGCTAATAAATATTTTCTATTTAAGAGATATTCTTGGATTAGCATCATGGAATATATAAGTTAAATCACATTATTGTCAAGTTATTTGAGGACTAGTAGTGTTTTTAAAAAGTATTTTCAAAGCAAAGTTGGGGTGATTTTAAATGCTTTTCTATTATATTGGCAAAAGCTTTTGAAAGAATTCATCCATGGTCAACTATATTCACAACACTGAGTCCTTTAGTGGGAATATCATCAGTCTCCTAAATGATTGAATTGCTTCCTTATACTGTATAGATTAAAAAAAATAAAAAAAAAAAGGATTTCCTGAGGATTGAATCAGGTTCTATTACTTTGGGCCTAGCACCGGAGGCCCAGGGTGCCATTGCTACCCTGTGCTCACATAATCTGACACAGTTCTTGGACACTATCACTTTCCATTCCAAAAAGATTGTTGACATGGCTTGATTTGTCTCAGAATTGCTATTTTAGAACTAAGTATGTTGGTGTAGGTTTAAAATGCTTCAGATGACAGCTTTATATTTCTTTGCTTAACTTTTTAAAGCATTCCAACTTTAGCAATGCTGAGTATGATCTCAGTGTCAATTTTAGATTTATTCTTGGCAAGAATTGTCCTTGCATTATAAGCTGCATGTTTTCTACCTGGAAATAGTTATTTCTTAGGAAATGTGTATGGTTTAGAATATTTTTTCTTCAAATGCAGGAAATGTTTTTCTTTCTTATTATGCTGATTTTCCCTCCAAATATAAAAATGAATTGCCATTTCATTGTGGTGCTCACTATAATTTCCCAAACACTTTACTAATGTTCATATTACTTTTGGGTTTTTCCCCCCCAAACACAATACTTGAATTAAATGTGTCCCCAATAGATTTTTACCCTTTAACTGTATCCTTCTCTCTTTTTTTGCACTGTTATTATATACAACCTCTGAATGACTTTATTATATTCAGAGCATGACTATTATTTCCTGCTATTTTTGTCTTTTCTACTTGAAATAGAGGTCTTTATTTCTCTAGCAGTTTGTAGGATAGGAGCCCATTAGTTATAAAATGCAAAGGGGACAAATTTTTTCAAGTGAAATGATTTAGTACAGAATGTTGTTATGAAAATAAATATATTTAGAAAAACATTTTTGCTCATTTTGCTTTGCTTTGCTAAATTGAAATAATTTCTACATAGAAATGTGTAAGATATGGCAATCTAAATACGATATTTTTTCATGTGGTTTCTGATAAATTTTAATGTGAACCTTTGATATTAGAATGGCTTTAGATTTATAGAAAGATTGCAAAAATACAGATGACATCTACATCACACTTTTCCCTACTAACAACTTTTATTATAAATATGATAAATTTGCTACAATTAATATGACAAAACATCTGCACATTATCACTAACTAAAATCCTCATTAGAATTCCTTTAGTTATGTACATAATACCCTCTATCTTTTCTAGGATTTCCACCCAGGAAATCAGTGACATTAGTCATGTCCTAGCCCCTTCTTGGCTGTGATAGTCCCTCTGACTTCCCTAGTTGTTGATATCCAGTTTTGAGGAGGAGTAATGGTCAGCTATTTTGTAGAAGGTTTCTCAGTTGGGATTTGTCTAGTGTTTTTCTGATAATTAGTCCTGGGTTGTGTATTTTGTGCAGGAAGACCACAGTGGCAAAGTGCCATTTTCATCACATCTTATATATCAAGGGCTCACACAACTTGACTGACTTCTGCTGTTAACCAGCGTCACCTGGTGGAGATAGTGCTCTTTGGGTCTCTTTCCACTGTTAAGTAACTCTTTCCCCTCTTTTTCCTTACTGTACTCTTTGGAAGTGTGTGACAATGCACAGCCGTGGCTTCAGGAGAAGAGAGTTATGTTTCACTTCCTAAGGGCAGAGTGGCTGCATAAATTACTCAAAATTCTTCTGCACTTGAAATTTGCCTATTATCCCTATTTTTTCTTTCAATCAGTTCTTTATATCAATATGAACTCATGAAGATTAATTAGACTCTGAGCTATCATCCAACACAATTTTTATTTGTTCATTTATTGATTTTTTTCAAATTTCTCTAGCTTTGGCCATCAGAAACACTTCCATTTCTGTTGACATTCATCTCCTATTGTTTTCTTTTTCATTTTTTAGCCCTTTACTTTCCATCACTGTGAGATGCTCCAGGCTCATTTTATGCATTTCCTGTCTAGTCCTAGAATCAACCACTGCTCCGGGGAACCTCAGCTCCTTTGCTTGAAGAATAGTGTTAGATACCAAGCTCCAGGTACTAGGTAGTCAATCATATTTTTTCCAGTTAAAGGAAAGTAATTTATCTTAAGCTTCTACTACTGCCCAAGCCAGTGATCAGCAAATTTTTGCTGTAAAGGGTCAGATCATAAATGTTTTAAGTTTTGCAGCTGTATGATCTTTGTTAGTACTACTCAACTGCTTTTGAATAAAAAACTAGTCCCAGACAACATGTAAACACATCATATGGCTGTCTTCCAATAACACTTTACTTTCAAAAACATGCAACAGGCTGGATTGGACCTATATTCCAAAGTTTGCTGCCCCTAATATAATGTGTATGTGTGGCTTGTGTGTATGTATGTGAAGGAGAAGGTAAGAACGAGAAGGAGGATAAGAACGAAGGAGGAGAGTTGGCCATGGTGGTGCATGACTGTAATCCCAACAGCTTAGGAAGCTGAGGCACGAGGATGGCGAGTTCAAAGCCAGCCTGCCTCAGCATTGGTGAGGCCCTAAGAAACTCAGTGAGATACTGTCTCTAAATAAAATATGAAAAAGGACTGGGAATGTGCCTTAGTGGTTGAGTGCCCCTGGCCCCTGAGTTCAATCTTCGATACAAAAAAAAAAAAAAAAGAATAAAAGAAGAGGAAAGAAAAGGAAAGGGAGAACACAAGGAGTGGGAGAAAACTTAAGAAAGAGCCATAGATTGAGCTCAAGTGTTCTTCATTATAAAACCAGTGTTATTTTTATTTTGCTATACTGTCTTCCTGTCAACAACTCTTCAAATTATATTCCAGTAATTCCTTGTATTTTCTTTTTTAGTCTTTTAGATACTAGTAGACTAGCTCATATATAGACTAATCAGATGCTCCAAGTGACAAAACTGTGACCATGATGGTGGTTCTACCTGTCATACCTGGATATTGATCTTTATTTTCTGTCACATATTTTATAGTTACATATTATAACTTACTTTTAAAAAAAGAGAGCCAAGAAAGGTTATTGTTGAAAATGCCATGGGAAAGAATCATTCAAAGCAAATACATTTTCTAGCCAGCATGGTTCATGACCAGCTATGTATCTGTGTACGGTGTAACGAGGGGCTGTTTCTTTGGCAGCAAAAGCCAGTGCAGATGACAAATTCAACAATTGTGCCCTCCAGCGTCTAACAGAGGAAGACAATGAAGAAAGATAGATATGACAATTTAAAGGTAAAATTAAACCTCAAAGGAAAGGGAAGAATGAGAATCAAAGAAAACCTAACATGCTAATGTGAACCAAGCTGATCCCTTTGATGATTTAAGTCATTGCTGGGCCAGATTCTTCCCTTCTACATCAATTCTGCCTTTCCTGGACCATTGTTTGAATAATTCCCTAGCGTTAAGCCTTTGCATTTACAAAATCTTCTATGAATCCTGGATACTAAGTTAATGTATTAAAATTCCTCTTACCAAAGACCAGTTATTAGCAATAAACTACCTCTGCCCCAACAGTGGAACAAGGTTACCTGTGGGGTAAATATGTTCTCCTTTAAATGGACATAAGTCAAGAGGAATCAATAGAAAGCTGAAAAAGATAATGTATTAAAGGTAGATCACACAATATTCGGGATGCATCTGCCTTATGTAGGATGTAAGAAGTCTCCTATTATTGATTATATATTTTTCTAATTGTTCACAAGTCTGTCCCCCAAAATATCAATGATCTTTCTTAGACTTGTTTCAAATAAATTAAATCTCTCCTCCCGTTAGGAAACTGATAGACCTACGGTGGAGTAGTTAAATAAAACACCAGTTCATATTACTATTGATTTTCACTATATACACTTGGATCAAGGGCAAAGTCTGTGGGGAAGAGAATTAGTGTATTAGAAAAACTGAATGGGAAGGTTGCACTTTAAGTCATTTTGGTCCCTAAATAATCTTTCCAAAAATAGTAATATGACTGATATTAATAATAGCAATAGTTTTGTTTATAGTGAAATAAGCAGAAACTACTTTTGATTACTCAACTGCAGAAGGACTTAATGCAGATGATGGATTACAAAGTTGTTGGAAGGGCTTTGTGAACAGGAGTACAGGGAGGCATCCACTGATCCAGAGCTGTTATTACTCCTGGGCTGTAGCCCCCCACTTTTCTCTTCTTGGCTGAAGTCTCTGCTGCTGCTGCTGCTGCTGCTGCTATTTTAGCAGAGCAAGTACCTGGGGGCCCCTTCCACTGAAGAATACATCTGGCACTGCTGCTGCTACTTCTGCTAAAGGCAACTTCAAAAGGATAGAACTGTCATCGTTTTAAATATTTTAAGATAGATATGTAGATAGGTAGATGTTCATTTGATTTTCATAATAATCCCTGTGGTAGGTATGTTTTATCTTTATTTTACTGATGGAGAAAATGAGCAACAAAGAAGCTAGATAATATGAATTCAAATTCATATAGCTATTAAGCAATGGAATTAAGATTTGAACCCATGTAAAATGATTCCGGAGTTCATATTTGCAATCATTGTACTACAAGTCAACAAGCACAAGTGCTCTATGCCTTCATTGATTTGTCCAAAGGAACATCCAGTCTTTTCCAGGTATCTTTCAAGTGTTTTTGCTATGCATCCACTCAGGTGTTTTATACAACCTGATCTTTACTTGCTTCTGTTAGTGGCCAAACTGGACCTACCTAGCTCCTGCTCTTTGTGTACTCAACAATGTCAATAAGTAATTCCACCTTGTTTTCCTTCCTGGGTCACTTTCCCTTAATATTGTGGTTACCTCCATAATGGCCTATAGTGAGAATAAAAACTGTTCCTTCCTTTGCATGGCCAATATAAAGACCTTAGTCCAAAATGGAACTGGCACTTGCTTTAAAAATCTGTAACACAGTTAAAGATGAAACTATGAACACTTTGCAGTGATTTGCTGCGGTTTGGAGACAAATAAATATTATAAAGCACAGAATAAATTACATTTATGACAAATAAGGCTGCTTTTGGAGTGCACCAGTCTAAACCCATTCTCGAAGAGTCCCAGTCATTGACATCGCCTTCCCTACCTCTACTGTAAGGCTGGGGCCCATTACTCTGACCCTATGGAATACTTATGAGCCCTTGTCTGCTACAGAGGCTCCAGCCAGGGATGGAGTTCTTTCACTCCAACTTAAAACTGAATTTCCCAAACTTATTGCTTTCTCCTTTCTAAGAAAAACTATCCAAATCTTGGGATGCAAAAGGATAACCACATGTCCTTTCTGAAGACTATACAATGCCTTGCCCAAGCTTATTGAATTCTCTAAAAGGATTCAGTTTTGTTTGATTTACTATTTACTATTGATAAAGTTCCAGACTGTGTAGTTAGACTTAACCTTTAGAGGACTGTTAAATTGCAAATGATTTTTGTCCAGTTGAGATGCAAATGATTCTGATAGAAAAAATAACCCCAAAGGTTACTTTTTATGGTCCTGGAGGACATTAAACAGTTTTGTATTTAATTTTGCATGTCTTTGCCACACTATTTTTCTTTCTGTGATTTTACATACTTTTTGTCTTTCCTATATTCCACTGGACTAGTTTAAGCTTCAGTTTAATCCCTCATTAAGGTTTTGATATGCACTCACTATATATTTTTATGAGTAAATATTTTATTTAGAAAATTATACCTTTAGAAAATTATACCTTTTAGAAAATTATACCTTGATACTCTGATTGGTTTCTCCATATGATTAGTGAAAACAGAAATGTCCACTTCCTTCAGAGCAAATCTCGCTACCAAGTTTATACCTATAGGTGGTATCCAGAAAACATGATAAGTGCAGTCCACATACAATGTAACCAAATACCTAAATGTTATAAATCAGAATTATGGACTGTCAAATAAAATGTATTCTATGCTTCTATCTTGACTTCATAATGAATACATTGAAAAATATGTATTAAACTTCAATCAATAATTTTATGATTAGAGGTTAATAAAAAATCAAAAATGACCAAACTTAATTATTATATAACTTCTTCTTGGTTGTTTCATTGAAAAGAGAAAGGTATTTAGATGATTATGAAAATCTACATAAATTACTATGTACTCCTATTTATTTTTCTTGCATTCATGTCAAAAAAATTCCTTACGTATTTTTAACTGGGGCTTTTATATATTTAGTATTCTAGTGACAATAATGTTAAATTAGACAGCCCTTTCTGAATCATCATCATGCTTACAAAGGGGTTTATTCATTTATATTTTTGAAACAGGATCTCACTATGTTGCTAAGTCTGATCTTGAACTTGCAATCCACGTGCCTCAGCCTCCTCAGCAGCTGGGATTACATACATGTGCCAACATGTCCAAATGGTTTATTTGCTTTAATAACTTTATTTAAAAACTGTCACAATACTTAGGAATAACTCTACAAAATCATATTCAAACATTGTAATAGAAATAATATTTGAAAAATTAACATTTAACAAACTATTATACAAAAATCTAATAATTTTATGCAAGATTTTTATAATCTCATAATACAACATCTACAACCATACATGTTTCTTGATTTTTTTCCCCTAATTTTTCAATGCTGGGATATTGTAAAGAAAATTTAAAATAATAATAGAAAGCTTAATTTGCTCAACTTTCTCTTCATTCAGGACCATATCTTGAATTTATAATAGGAAATAATGTGTATAGAAATTAATTCCAGTATTATTATATGAGAATTTTCTCCTTTATAGTCGCACAAATATTTTCCTTTTCTCAATTTCTTCATATTTCATTGCAAAGTGAGTTGCGTTACATATTTCACATATAATTTAGGGGGGTAATGGGGATTGAATTTAGGGACACTTAACCACTGAGCCACATCTCAGCCCTATTTTGCATTTTTATTTTAAAGAAAGGATCTCACTGAGTTGCTAAGCACCTCGTCATTGCTGAGGCTGACTTTGAACTCACACAATCCTCCTATATCAGCCTCCTGAGCCACTAGGATTACAGGCGTGTGCCCCTGTGCCCGGCTTCTCAAGCAATTTCTAATGAAAAAAATTCATTTATCTTTAAATTCCTCAATAGTTTGTTTCAAACTGTCTAAAATTGAAATAGTCAGGCTTATATTTGTTTACCTTTCCAATTTTGCCAAAATTATCATGGGTAAATATCAGTTATACCAAGTAACTTCAGAGAGCTCAAATTCAAGATTTATTTCATTTTCTTCAAAAACCTATAGTTTACAATTTTTGTCATTCAGAAGATAATTTTATATTCTTAATGCTTTATCCCATTACTTACACCCACCCTAGTAGAGATTTGTAATACATGATAAACTTTTTCTGCAGTTGTATGTGCAGCACATATACAACAGCTTGATCAAGACTTGAGCTTCACAGACAGAATGAAAACACGTTGATAAATATTGTAGCCTAAAATTCCAATAGCAAAGAAGAATCTTTATGCTATTTCAAAGATATAACCTAAACTTAGACATATCCCATTGGAATTTCAGACCCGTTATGGAGTTGGTTGAAGAAGAAGAATTTTGATTCTGTGCTTTAAACAGATTCTTAATAATCTTGGGTTTCCAGAGCAAGGCACAGACTAATCAACACCATTTAGCAAGATAATAGTTTGGTGCAATATTTAAATAACATGAAATAGAGAAATTCCACAAATCCCTTCAAAAACAGAGCAAAATCTTCAAACATTCCCCTTTCTCAGCATTCCTAGGGTTTAGGGTGTAGTCTTGCCATTTGTTCCTCATTTGAGAACCTCCTGCTGCTTCCCTAGCTCCTCTGGTAATTTCCACTTAACAGCACGCAGTTGACCTTTCCATAGTGTTCCTGAGGGTGGCTAAAAGGTGTCATTTGGTATTTACTTCATGAAATAGATGAAAAAAAAAATTTCCATTATTGGCATAGTTGAAGTCATTTCTTTGTAAGAGCTCAAAGTGGGCCCAAACAGCACAAAGACTGATCCTGCATTTTTTACTATATTTCTAGAATATATACATTGCTTCTTTTGCCTCATTTTTTTTTATGATTCGCTATAGTTGTACATAATGGCAGGATTTGTTATTGCATCTCTATACATGCACACAATATAAGAATATGATTTGGCCAATATCATTTCCCAGTATTTCCCATTTCCCTCCCCTCCAGTCTCTCTGAATCCCTTTCCTCTACTCTTCTCATCACCCTTTCTTCTTTAACAGAAGATTTAGTGCTAGTTCATGAACTTGCCCTTGACAGCCTTTTGAGCAATTTAACAAAATATAAAAATGTGACTATTTTTACATATTTTTAAAACTATTCCATTTTCTAATATTTAATGTCCATCTAGGTGCCCCTGTGAATATTTGGTATCATACTAAGTTTAAACAAGCACCATCTAAGAGAATATATGTTGAGAAATATATGCCATTTCAAATTTTCTAGTTATCACAATTAAAAAATGGCAGAAATAAAAGGAGAAATTAATTTAAATAATATATTTTATTTTACCTAACATATGAGAAAACAGTGCCATTTCAACATCCAATCAATATAAATATTATTAAAATGTGTTATATTCTTTTTTTCCATAATAATCCTGTAGAAGCCAGTGTTTATTTTGTACCTTTCACACTTTGAACCAGCATTGGTTAGCTGCTACCATATTGAACAGTATAGAGATAGACCAACAAATGCTCAAATTTAAGAGAAATATGAATTCCTTATATAGGGGCCTCTATTAGCCATCTTTACAAATGCTTCACATTTTAAATGTGCCTCTGAAACCACAAGTTGGAATAGAAAGAAAAAAGAAAATGGTTTCTCAGTACTACCAGGAATGGTGCTTTGTTAGGCAAGTCCTTACTGCTTACAAAAAGAGAAGGGATTTTATAAGTTAGTCTGTCTTTCCTCCTACCTTTTGCTGTTTTTCACCACTGAAATCATCTCTACTCTTGGACATGAGATCTATTTTAACTTTCAGTAGTGGCACAACACAGGAAGCTTCGTACCTAATAGGGATTATCTTTGTTTAAAAATCAAATAAGGATGTGAAGGGGCCCTTACTGGAGCAGTGTTTATGATATGTGCAACCATCTAATGTGCTAGGCCTGCCGTTTAATTCCTGGTTGGAGCTCAGAAAATCCTGTCCCAAATGTCTAAGATTCAGCTCTTTTTATTTTATGAACAACTGTGCAATAAAAAAAATACCATTTTAGCAGATGCAAATGTGTTGCTATTGCAGGGCATTCTGCTGCATCCATATTGAGAGAGGGAGAGAGAGAGAGGGAGAGATTTTGAAGAAAAAAATATATATATATATTCAAAAATAGAGTTCTGATTAAGAAGGTCCAAAGAAATTTCCCCAGTTTCCCCTCAAGAACAAAGAATGGGAGGCAGAACATTTGTTTTATTTATGTGTAACTAAATAGCCTAATAAAATGGTTCCCCTTTCCATCAAAGCATTTGATACTCTAAGCTAATATTCAAATTACACCATTTTCTCCTAAGTTCCTTTCTAAACCTCCTTTTCCAATTTCATTTTACTTTAGAATATGACTAACACTTTTAAAAACTGAGATCTAAAATAGTTAATAAATGATTTTCCAACTCATTCATTCATTTATATAATCATATTTTATACTGCACCTGTACCATTCTAGCCTCTATTCTTAGTCAAGAGAGGTAAAGTGTCTAATCCATGCTTTTGGCCTCTTCAAATGATACATCATTTTCTGGATTATTTATTTGTCCAAGTGGAAATATTTCAGCAGACTAGGTGCCTTGGGAGCACAGAAGAAGTCTCTATTAGGCAATCTGGCATAGCATCTACCCTGGTGCTATTTCTCCAGGGTAATGAGAATTAAATTCAATTCCCCACATTAATCTGTATTCATCCTCTAACTATTGGTGACCTGGAAACCATGAATAGTCACAATTCAATTGGGGGGTTGGACCCAGCTGGAACACCCCTCCAATAATTCCAATAATGTACTAAAGCCACAGAAAGGAATAAATTCAACCCAATTACAGTCACATCTTTATAATCCACCCAACTGTCCCTATTATTCTGATGGAGGGATCAGTGGGTTGTCTGTTGTTTCTGATAACTTGCTTGGTTACTCCTCTCTATTGATGGGTGAAATAGTGGACTGAAAATAGCACCATTAAGATTGAAGATAACAACACAATGGCTTTTAGAATAATGTTAAGAATATAATTTGTTAGCTCCAGACAGCCATTGACTTAACTGTTTAGAGGGTAAAAAGATGTGAGCAAGTTTCTGAGTTTAGGCTCAATAGTCCAGAAAATATGTCAGTGAATTCTGGCTCAAGAGGACTTACTAGAGTGATCAAAAATAATGAACTCAAGAAGAAAAAAAAATCAATAGTATTTATTCTGAATTACATAAACCATACATAAACCATAGGGTATGGCAAATCTCTGATTTCTTTATTGAAAATGTTTATAAAATTGTATTTGAATTAAAGAATAAACGTCTTATTAAATGTTCACCCTATAGTCCTTCAAAAACAATGCTGGTTAAATGTGTGTGTGCGTGGTGTGTAAAAATACACACTCTTTCAAGTAGCTCAAAGCTCATTCACATATATTATTTGACTTATCTTCACAATAGTCCCTGTGAGACAAAAGGGTCAAGATTATCACCTCTATGGAAATAGGGAATGTGAGGGAACAATAGGTTAAATGAATAGAGGCAACCAAAAATTGATTTATAGCTTTAAAGCACTCTAAAATATAATCATGCTTAGTTTACAATTTATTTTTAGAAACAATGGTTTCCCAAATGTTTTATAGGCAATATTTATCGACTTAGACTTTATCTGATAATGGTAAAATGTAGTGGTTTGGGGTTACCCTAGAGGCTCATATTTTATTTCTCAAGATTTTATCCACCCGAGAAAATAATGTCTGAATGATGCATATCTAAATATTAAGAGAATTTTGGTCAAAAATTAACTATGGAGAAAATTTAACAATTTGGGCCTATGCATGAATACTCTGAATACTATTAATTATGGATACACCTAAAAATGCAATTCACATTTCCTGATAGGCTTTACCATTCTAAACATACCTCACATAATCATTCACTTTCAAATGTGTCATACTGGGAGGTTTCAGGAGGATATAAAACAGCTAATATACAATTCAAATTACTTTTATAACCTTGGTTCAAATGAAAAACTGGAAGAAAAAAAAAAGTCCAATAGGATTTAGTTACAAAAAGAAGTAACAATAAAAAACCAGACAATAAATAAAACAATCTCTTACCTGGCCTAATAGACACTCTGATGGTGGGCGACAAGCCTTGGGGAATGGTGTATTTATGTCCTTGCCTGAGGGCAAAGCCAGGGAGGCTTTCAGCCCAGGTTCCATTGTTGGGCTCCTCCCTTCATCTCTCTTCAGTATTGACATTCTCCTTTCTTTATTGATCTTAACATATAAAAAGTTTTTTTTTTGTTTGTTTTAATCCAAGGCACCATAATACATTCCTCTTTTCCCCCAGTCTTTGTTCTTTCTCTTATATTTTTATTATTTTTTTTAAGAAAGTATAAGGTCCTTGCTTAACACCTGGATGGCCATTTTAAGTGAGCCACCATTTTAAGGAAAAAAGTTTTGCTTTCCCCCCCCCAGAGGCAATTCTGAGAAAGGCTCACCACTCCCTCATACCAATCCAACCCCTAACTGTCTTCACTAGGACATGCCCAGCTCTGATTCCTGAGCCTGCCCCATAAAAGTCCTGGAACCCAAGTCTGTTTTGCCTCTCTCCTATAGAGAGATGGCCTTTATTTGTCAGCTCTGACAAATAAACTCTCGTGTGTATCTCTACCTGGTCTCCATCTTTCATTTCTTGCTTACCCATCTCTCGTTTCTCACTTTTCCTTCATTTTGGTGCGAAAACCTGGAATTGGGTTCCCCAATATGCCCACTCCCCTCTTTGAGGGTCACTGAGTGTCCCCAGGCCTGATCCAAATTTCATCATGGGACCAGGTCCTCCATTCTTCCAAATGCCCTCTCCGCACCCACCACCACATGTTCCAGGTAAGACCCCTGTCTCCAGTCAACCTAAATGATCAATGGGTCTGGGAAATGACCATTGAATGTCTAGCATTCCCAGGGTTACTGTGTGGTCAGGGGTGTTGTGACGGACAAAAAGTGTGACTTACGCAGTCAAGGGGGAGAAATAAAGAATGTCCATGGGCTCCTGCCCTTTTCAATGCTTTATTCATTCAAATCACTTCATACGATTTCACTCTATAGGTTCTTAATCACGAAAATGACAATCCTTAATGCTAGGCTCTGCAATAGACATAATCAATTCACAGCAAACAATTCTAGATTAATTCTAAGCTGCAAACACCACTTAATCATGACAAGCTCATGACAGATATTCCCTCAGCGTGCTAAGCTCAAGGGCCAGATCTAAAGTCTCAAGCCTTAGGTTTTAAGTCTAGCAGATGCACACTCACTCAGACCATGGTAATCAGATCAGGAACCAAGGCAGGCTTCTCCGAGGGTGAATCTGAGGGCTGCCTGAGGAGGCGGTGATAGGGAGAAGTCCTTCTCTCACCAGAGTCAAGAGGCTGCTGTAGAGTTTGAGAGCAGTGAGCACGACACAGAGGATCAGGCAGATGAGAAGAGTTGGGATATCAGTCTAGGGCCTCCTTAGGCTCTCAGGCTTGTGTGCATCAGTGTTGGCTGGCTGAATGTCTGTTCATTTGCTCCAATATTTATACTAAATTTGGGGGTTTCTACCACTCTTTCAATCCCTATCAGCTGCTACCAGATTTCTCAGTGATGTCATTCGTCCTGAGGTTAAAACATCTGGTCTGGTGGTCCCCACCCTGATTTTCTTGCTTCTCTCTTACATGGGCAAGCTCAACATGCCAGAGACTTCAGAAGTGACTTGTTTGTGCCTGAGGGCTGTACTGGCTTTCACAGCTATGGCTGGACCCTACTGTTGACTGAGTCTATAGGTGGCCTTTTATTTGGGTCCTGGGTTTTGAGAAAAACCACGGAGGGTGATTGGGAGTTGTTCCTGGTGAGACTACCTCTCGGCCTTGGGTTTATCTCTAAAGTTTCTGCCCCTACTACATGTCCTGGCCGGGTGCCCAAGTGCTTCTACGGGCTCCTGCCCTGACCCTTACTCAGCGGTGGTGATGACCTCCCGAGTGTAACTGTCCTTTTGACTAGGTGATACTAGAAACTGGGGGATGCCCCAACTCTAAACTCACCTGCTACATCTCACCATGGGCGGTTCCTCATTCATTCCCTCACATAGTGCCCTAGGCTGCGTCCTACCTAACCTAGGCTCTTTCTCTCTCATCCCAGACCTAAACCCCCCAAAACTTATCTGCTTGTGCAATCAGATCTGGCCTCAATATCCTTTGGATAACGACTCTAAGTGGTCACTTAATGGCACTCTAGATCCCAACATTATCAGGGATCTTCTCAACTATTGTGAGCATTTGGGAAAATGGAAAGAGATGTCATATGTTCAGGTCTTCTCCTCTCTATGTTCTAAGTCCTGTCTGAAACTCTTGCTCTCCCACACAAGTCCTCTCAGCTCTCATCTCCCCTATGCCTGCTTCCAAAGAAGATCCTACCCAGGACTCCTCCGCCTTTGACCCAGCAGACCAGCCCTTGCCATACCACAATTCTCTTTCTGATGAAGCTGCCATAGCAACTGTCCCATCAGCCCCTCCTCCCTTCTCTCCTCTTGCCATACACTCACGGGCTTTGCCCGACCCTCATCTCTATGTCCTCTATGCAAGGTGGCTGGGATAGATGGTATCATTTGGGTTCATGTGCCTTTCTCTTTGTCAGATAGAAAAGTGGCTTGGATTCTATACTTTAAGTCCCACCACATATATCAAAGAGTTTCAATATCTGACTCAATCATATGATTTGACCTTCCATGATGTTCATATGATCTTGTCTCACACCCTCCTGCCTGAGGAGAGCAGGTGAGTTTGGGAGAAAACTAGAAATTACGCTGATGAGGTACATCAGACCTCCCCTGACCTTCTGATTGGCAATGAAGCAGTCCCTGATCGGGACCCCAATTGGGATTATAATTCGCCTGGAGGAGTATCTAGTAGAAACCAATTCATTACTTGCTGCATGGCAGGAATTAGAAACGCAGCCCATAAGGCCATCAATTATGAAAAGCTCCAGGAAATTATCCAAGATAAGAATGAAAACCCTTCAGCATTTTTAGATCACTTGACCAAGGCTTTATTACAATATATCAATCTGGATCCTAAGACTCCAGATGGGAGACAACTACTAATGACCTACTTTTTCTCCCAGAGTTTCCCTGATATTAAGGTCAAACTAAGATACCTTGAGAGGGTTCCCCTAGATTCCCAAGCTGAGGTTCTGGGTGGGAGTGGTCTTTAAGGAGTATAATAAGAGAGACAAGAAGGACTACAAGCAGAAATATCAGATGTGGTTGAGGCCTTTTGGCTAGCCTCACCATCTGTCCTTGGTTCCACTGGCCTGAGGAAGGGTCCCTTGGGACCGCCTGGACCCTGTTTTAAATGTGATCAGATGGGTCACTGGGCTCACACACGTCTCAATCCTCACAAGCCTCTGGGCCCTTGTCCTAAATGCCATCAGGAGGGATATTGGGCTGTTGACTGTCCCTGAGCCCATAGTGGCCCTCAGCCACCCAGCGCTTTTTATTTAATTTTCAAACTCTTGGGACTGGCTGCAGAGAACTGATGAGGCCCAGGTACCATCCCTCTGTGGGACCCAGAGTAACTCTGTGTATTTCAGGTAGGCTTGTCTCTTTCCTCCTAGATACCAGTGCTACATATTCAATACTCAAGGAGTTCCAGGCGTCTACTACTAATTCTATGACCTCTATTGTCAGGGTAGAGGGTAAATCTTACCAACCCTAATAGACACCTAGCCTAGTTTATGCTTTTGGCTCTCTAATTTTTACCCACTCTTTTTTGGTCATTCCACAGTTCTTTGTTCCTCTTATGGGAAGGGACATCACAAAGTTGGGGGCTATGCTTTCCTTCTCCCCTCATATACACTTCCATCCAGATTTACTTGCTGCTCCCCTGAACTTCACCCTTAACTTAGGACCATCTCCTATTCCATCTGTTAGTATCCTCCCATTACTCTCTTCTGAGGTGTAACCTAAGGTCTGGGATGTTTCAAGTCCTTTTGTTGCCTCACACCATGAGCCCATTCACATCCATCTCAAAACCCTCCTTCATTTTCTAGCCCAATCACAATACCTGCTCTCCTTCCTTGTTACTACTGTTTCTCTCTTTTTGCAGAGCAACCTTGTCAGGCTCCTGACAATAAACCCGCTTCTTACCCCAGGTGTGTGTGTAATTAGTCTTGCCTCACTTTTCTTTCACTGGTACCAGTAACTCAGATCACATTCTCCCAGTAGCTTTGCTCTTCCCTTTGTGGATGCTTGGGGATTCTGGCCTGAGGGCTCAGGACAATTACCACACACCTTCTTCCATTCACCTAGCTGTCTTCTTCTTCATCCATACACCAGCCTCATTTGGGTAAGTGACTTTGCCCTTCCCCTGCCCTCCTCCTCACAAGTCTACTCCCTAGAGATGGCAGTGACAAGCCTCCTCTCTTAGATCTTGGCCCAGCACCAAGATTCTCGACCTTCCCACTCCTTCCCCTTGGTAGGATCACTTGGGTCTTGGTTCTCAGCTCCTCAGCAGAGCTCACAAAAGCCCTGGCCAGGCAACCAAGATTCTCAATGGCAAAGCCCGGGACTAGGGAAGTAGTGAGTGATGACTACCTTCTCTCAGTCCCAGAAAGGCTTCAACCCCAGGGGCCAGTGAATTGTGTGGGATGACCCCTTTTCATTGCTGTCCCCTTTCTCACTCTGGTTTGGCCTAGAGCTGGGGATGCCTACCTCCAGCCACTCCAGCATTCCAACTTGCCATGGGGAATTCCCAGTCCAGAATCCCATCTGACTCACTCTCGGCTGCCTCCTCTCCCACTTAGCCCCACTCCATTTGGCTCCTGATCTAAAGGTCCATTGACTAACTCAACTTTCCACTCAGTCATGTCCCTTCTATAACTTGGACAATGGACACCTAGTGGCACCTTTGATCCAAATATTTTATGGAATCTTCATAACTTTTGCAAGCACTCAGGAAAAATGGAAGGAAATCCCTTAAGTGCAGGTTTTCTCCTTTCTTCACTCTAAGCCTTCCCTTTGCTCCTCTTGCTCTGCCTCCCAACTTCTACTTGCCACTAAACCTCTGGATTCCTGAGACCCTACTCTAGAGAAACAAGGTCCCAGAACTGTTCTTTCTTCTTCTATTGGTGTAGTACTTTGTAAATCCCTAGGCAGCAATCTCCCTGGACAAAGCCACACTGAAGTTGGCATTAAAATACAAAGGACATACTCAGCAGGCTTGATAAGAGGCCTAAGACCCCCCCCCCCAAAAAAAAGTGTCAATTAAACTTTTCCCTTGGCTACAACACAGACGAATAACTTCAAAATCCTCTCTCTCTTTCTCCCTCTCCTTCTCTCTCTCTCTCTTTCTCTTCTCTCATATTGCTTTAATGAAATAATTAATGGCCATATCATTTTTCCTAGGATTTTAAAAATTCTATATTTTTTTATCTCTGACACTCTGTTTTGCTCAGAGACCAATTTACAAAAGTTGGCTCTTAATCTAATAAGTTTTAAAAGCTATAAGGCCTTGACTAGCTTTTCTGTGTATTGTCTTATCTATGTGTATATGCATCAAAACCATCATATAGAGGGCTCATAAACTAAAATTCAAAAATGGATCCTAAAAATCTCTAATCAAACTATAAACCAGCTTTTGTTACAGCATTCCCTCACCATTCAACCTCCCTCATCATTACAATGACATCCCTCCCCCTAATGAGGGATTCAAATGCTGCCCCTTCCCAGCAGGAAGCAGTTATTAAAGTTTGGCCTAGTCCCTGTTCCCTAAGGGGCCCAATGAAAAACAAAAAAGGGGGTAATATTAGGTCCTTGCTTAGCATCTGGATGGCCAACTTAAGTGACATCCCCATTTCAAGGAAAAAGTTTTGCTTTCCCGGCAGGCATTTCTGAGAAAGGCTCACCACTCCCTCATACCAACCCAACCCCTATCTGCCTGCACTAGGACCTGTCCAGCTCTGATTATTGAGTCTGCCCCAATCCTATTTTGCATCTCTCCACTATAGAGAGATGGCCTTTATTTGTCAGCTCGGACAAATAAACTCTTGTGTGTATCTCTGCCTGGTCTCTGTCTTTCATTTCTCGCTTACCTGTCTCTTGTTCCTTGTTTTCTCTTCAGAAAGAGATTATGTATGTATAATTTAAATATGGTTAAAGCAGAATCCTCCGTCTTCTGAATGTAGTTTCTGGGCGAGGATTCTTAAGCATGTACCTTTAGCATTTTAGGAGCATGTAGTTCCTTCTCATGGGAGAGGCCCCACACTGCTGCCCTGCACTGACAAAACTGAGACTGCTCCAGCCGTGGAGGCTCCAACTCTGTGTCATGTCCTAGTACCTACTGTACAATGACTTGAACATAACTTAAGATGTACGTCCAGGGCAGGGGTTGATGCCCTAGTGAAGCAATTCAATTGTTTCTGAAGGACACCAGGGGTGTAAAGTTTGCCTAAGTAGCACATGGAAACCTCGGCTACTTTTTCTTTCCCTTTTTCAGACTGTAGACAGCAGCTAAGCCACTGTCCAGCTTGTTGAGTGTCATCGACTGCATTAGCATGTGTGAGAAGGGCCGAGGAAAATTTTTTAGCTTTCTGTGAAATGAGGCTCAAAAACTCCTCTCCCAGGCTACAGTGAGAGGCTCAGATCCACTGAGTATTAAGGCTTGTTGACCGTATTTAGACTGTACTCTGTTAGCTTTTCTAAATGGCTATTTCATTTGCTTTCAACACAGAACAAAATGTCTTTGGTACTGTAACACACTTGAGCTCTTTCTTATTGACTCTTTTAAAAATAAGATTTTGATAAGAATATTTCTCCTTCTTATGTCTGTCAATATGCAGTGTGATCAGAATGAGGATGTTGAATGAATGTAATGCTGATGACATTTTTAGATCTGAAGTGAACTGGCTTCACTTGTCTTCATGCCTGGAGTACCACTCAAAGCCAAAATCAGAGAATCAGATGGTGATGTGATTCACCATATTCTCAAATCCATGTTAGTCTGATGGAAATTAGTTAAATTGGACTTGGACTAGGCCTGCATATTGGAGGTGGAAGCTACGGGAAGATACCAAAGTAGAGGGAGCTGATGAGGTTCTTGGTCTGGAGTTTATTTGGTTTACTATTTGGTGCTTCCCAAATTCACTAACAGCTTTGAGAGCAATTTTTTTTGTTTTGTTTTGTTTTGGTTTTTTTGCCTTTTTCTACTTTTACTTTTGTTTTATATGGAACCTAGTACAATATGAGCTCATCTGAAGGAACCTACTAACATTTCTCAGTCACACTAATAACATGAGGAGTGTCCCCTGAACCCCTAATGTCCCCTGAACCCCTCTCCCAAACACTGCTTAGCCTATCACTCTCATTTATAGCCCTCATTGCTTTCTGACATTGTCTACTTCGTTTGGATTTCTGGTGTCCCCATGAGGACAGGGTCCCCAATATATAGAAAACTGCCTAAACTATTATGGCCATAAAATAAATATTTTCTGACTGAATAAATAAAGAAAGAATGCTAAGGTTTTTAAGAATTTTTTTTCTTCAGGAAATTATCAACTTAGTTGTGAATTTTAGACACATGTCTAATAAATAGTTAAATAGCCCTGCTCTTACCACCCCCTTGATTCTCCCAAAGAGGAGAACAGAACCACTCAACTTTCTACATTTTTTAAAATATATAAGTAGCATGAAACAGAAGCCAAAAGAACTCTGGAATGTATCAGATCTAGGATTTTATCAAGAACCAAATCAAATTAGATATACAAGGGACCAAACAAAATTACACATGAATAGCATTTATTTTGAGGAAGCAGAGTTACTCATTAAAAGGGTGCAAGATGAGAAAAAAAGTCTTTGAATCATTAGGATCTCCCATTTATCAGGAGAAGAGTTTAAAGAGATACCCACAGAGGCTGTTCTACTTGTGGTAGCTACGCACCATCAGCCAGATAGTTTTCCAGATTATTACTTCATATGAGTCAGGCAGCCTAGAAGCTCTTTCTTCTAATTCCAAAGTATAGATGTTAGTAAAAAAATTTCTGCCAAAATACTGAGAGGATGATCAATAATGATGTGAAGTCAGACTGTAACTCAATGTAACCAATGACCTCTGTAGCCAAAGCAATCAACCTGATGAGAAATACATGTCTAGGAAGCTGTTCTTCTCTGCAGTCGAGTTCATATAATTGGATTTTTTATTGGATTGAAGGACCTAATGTTTATTTTACGTCCCCTTGTCTAAAGAACAAAAATATATTTGTATTATTTAGAATATTCATACTCAATATTATTTAAAAGGTTGTATTGCAAAAGAAACACCAAAACTCTTAGTTGTATGCACTAACCTTTGCTTCTCATTTATGTTACATGCTAGTATGAACTAGCATATAAAGAAATTTCCCTAGCTTGCAAGTAAAATGTCTACTTCAGTTTGATGCTTCTATGTTTGCTTGGACAGGGAAGGAGAGCACAAATGTTTGTTGCCCATTCTAAATACTTCTTTTGAAATCAGGCAAAAGCCAGGCACAGTGGCACACACCTAAAATCCTAGCAACTAGGAGGCTGAGGCAGGAGGATTGAAAGTTCAAGGCCTGCTCCAACCCTAAGCAATTTAGCAAAACCTTGTCTCAAAATAAAAATATAAAAATATCTGGGGATGTAGCTCAGTGGTTAAACGTCCCTGTGTTCAACAATCCCTGGCACCAAAAAAGAAAAAAAAAGGCAAAAATCAGCCATCATTCCTTCTCACATTTAATGGGCATGAACAAATCACAAGGCATTCTCATTTCAGAAAGAACAATTTCTTCTTGTTCATCCACAAAAGCTTTAGCACTGAGGATGCAAAAAGGGTTCCAGCAGGAATTGGGTGTGCTACAATGCAAATGGGGCAAAGAATAAGAGATTTTTTTTTAGAGGAAAATGATCTAGAGATATTGGAAAAAGGAAAATGAGAAATGCATATAATAAAATCAGAAAAAAAGGAGAAATGTTACGTAAACTTCCATTCCTTTCTCTTATTTCTTTTCTCCCTCTTTGTTTCTTCCCTCCCTCCCTCTCTCCCTCCTCTCTCTTCTACCCAGTGTCTGGTGTGGGACAAGAATATTGCTGACAGTTTGAAGGTAAAAACAAGAAAAGGGTAGTGGACTAGTAATGCCTGATAATGTTACTCAGGTCACAGTCCTGGCTTCCTGTCTTTCTCAGGTTCTTTTATATTTTCAGGTAATAATGATGAGAAACCTCCACATACACTCACTTCCAGGCTCAGAATGTGAAGCTACTCTGCTACTCACTGAGGGCACAGGGCATGAGCTCCCTGAGAGAGGCAGTAGGAGCTAGAAGTACATCTTAGCAGTCTGTGTTTCTCCATTTCATCATCTTCTTCCTGTCACTGAGGATGTGTTATCCTTAGTGACACACTGTGGCAGCTAACAGAGCAGGCAGAAAGCCTGTGTGGTGCTACCAAGCCATCCCAGAATGAGATCTAGTGCCTCCACCTTCTAAGCAGCTGAGCAATTGAAAATATGGCTCTCAGTCATCACCATCGACACTCAGCCAATTTACTTCACTTCTTCCCAATCACACTTTTAAAAATACAAATTCACATGTACATTGTTATAACAAATTGTTTGGTGGAATAGAACTTTCTTTCTCTCTCTCTCTTTCTTTCTTTCCCTCCCTCCCTCCCTCCCTCCCTCCCTCCCTTCCTTCCTTCCTTCCTTCCTTCCTTCCTTTCTTTTCTTTTCTTTTTTGGTACTGGTGATTGAACCCAGGGGAGCTTAACCACTGATCCATATCCCTAGCCCTTTCTTATATTTTATTTAGAGACAGGGTCTCCCTGAGTTGCTTTAGAACCTACCTAAGTTTCTAAAGCTGGCTCCTCCTGTCTCATCCTCCCAAGCCTCTGGGATTTTAGGTGTTTGCCACCTGTGCCTGGCTTAGAAACTTTTTCAAATTAGGTTTATTGACCATCTAAACAGAATTGCAGCAAAAGGCAAAATTAGTCATTAAAGCATACACAGAATATTTCTAGAATTTTTTGTGGTCATAAGCACTAATTCTAGCTAAGAGTTTTATGGTATAAAATAGTAGAATGATAAAAAAGGTTATAATTTGAAAATTACAGTGTACTAAATCTTATATATTTGGATGATGCTTAGAAATAAAAATATAAAAGTAATAACTGATTTTTCTGAGCATTTCCTGTGTGTTAGGTGTTTTGTTGAGTCTTTTACATAGATGATCTTATTTAATCTTCATAAGATACCTAAGTCAGTGGATCTGTTGTCATGACTCAAGTGACAACTGAAAAACTGAGAAAAGAAGCATGGAGACGAACCACATGCCTTGATCTTCATCCAATGCTTTGCTTTTACAAATGTTCCTGAACCAATAAGAATGGAGGCAAAGTTTTATAAAGTTCTTCCTGAAGCAATTGGATCAATAGCATCTCCACAGAGAAGATGATGTTTTAAGGCAAGACTTGATTACCCATAGGAATTTTCTGATCATATAAGCATTTCAGGCAGAGACAGAAATATGTTAGAATAAAATAAAGTTTAGAGAAGGCACAGGGAACTAACATTCAGTAAGTTAAAGGGGTCAAATCACAAGGTGCCTTTTGAGCTCAGTGTGAGTACAGATTGCAGAGTCGGTGATAGGGAATTATTAGAGAATTTTGAGCAAAAGGTGACTTTGTATTATTTGCTTATAAAAAAAAATACCCCACAGCAGTGAAAGATGGATTGAAAAACTACAGAAGGGAACTATCAATTTGTGTAACATATTGCCTAAATATAGGTCATAGATTCAACTGGAAAGAAAAATATGGGCTTCAGAGTCACAGAGACCTGGATTTGAAACACAGGGAAGGTTAGGACTTTTACATACTAACCTTGTGATCATAAGAATATTATTTAACATTTTTTAAATGTCTGTTTTTCCAGTAGAATGGGAGTGAAAACAATTTCTACATCATAGAATTATTAAATGGTTTAATAAGATAATGCTTAAAAATCCCTTAGCCTAGTGCTTTGAACATGTTGTGTACTAAAATTGATCAGATATCATTGTTTTGAAAATGTTTCATGCAGTATCTGACACATAGTATGTCCTCAGGAAATGGTGGATTTTGTACAGATATCAACATCTTTATCAATCCATTTTTTTTTTTTTTTGCATATGTCAGTTGTAGTTGCAGAATGGGTTAGAAAGAAAGAATTTAAACAGGGAGCTAAAAAATGAACATAAAACAAGTTAAAAAATAGAAATTAAAACCGTGTTCCCTCCATGCACTCCCTAAAAGCCCCAGCCCTACCTTAAGAAATCCGAGAAGGTCTCATCTCTTGTTCATAAGGAGACATCTGGTGAGAGCAAGAAGAAAATTTTGCGGGCTGTGATTTTTAATGGGGTATAAAATAAAGCTCTCTATATCTCAGGGCAGTAAGACAAGTGGCCTTGGTAAAGAGCATAAGCAAGCGATTCTCCCCCTATCATAGATATCTCAGATGAAGCTATAGCAATTTTAAGGCAAGGAAGATGGCAGCATGAGAAAGGAAAATGGATTTTGATACCTTCCTGAAAGAGTTAGTGTTTAAAAAAATCTCTTATATGTGTACATATAATTTTAATTCCATAATATTTAAAAATATACGTGTGGTATACACTCCAACATAAATATGTCAGTTAAGCTTCAATTAGAAAAGACATAAACCACTCTAAGTAATCCAAGAAAAAAGAGATTTCATACAAGGAGTTAAAAGGTTGGGAGATCCTTGGTATGTTGGAAGAGACAGTAAAGATGGTGTTTTCCTGAAAACACCATAACTCTCAGGTCCACTACAAGCTTTCTCAGCAATTTCAGGACATACAGGGATTCAATATCTGTGTTTATAGCTGCTGGTAGCTCCAAGGCAGACAGCTTTGCAGGACAGTTTTCAGAGGCTGCTGCAAAACTTCACATCTGCTTTAGCTCACGTATATCCTGCTGCTGCCCCAAGAGCAAGAAGACATTTTTAGCCTCTTTTCTGCTTTCCATTTCTCACATGAGTGCCTCTTATTGATAAATCTAGGCCAGAATCTAATTGACAAGCGAAAAAGACAGAGAAAAGGAGGATTCGAGAATGGTGCTAAATTGCCAACAATCAGAAATAATGGAAAAGAACTTTTACACTAATCCAGGTAGTACTTTGTCTCATGACAAAGCAGTTATAGAAATGTTAGCCTAGGACTTTTTATTGTGTCAAAGAATGATGGAATTTTTTTGTACATAAGTGCTTTCACGATTTTACTTATAAATTATATATATGTATTCTTCATAGGTGAGTAACAAGGAAATAGAAGTGTTACTTGTTGACATCAGCAGCTAGGAGTCTTTTCAACATACGGTGCTGCAAAACTGGGCACCCACATACAGAAGAGTGAACTAGAACCCTCCTCATGTCATACACAAAATTAATTCAGAGTACATGAGATATAAACATTAGAGCTAAAACTATAAAAATTCTCAGAAGAAAATTTAAGAGTAAAATTTTATGGCTTAGAATTAGGCAATGGTTTCTTAACACAGGACAAGGAAAGCACAAGCTACAAAAGCAAAAATCATAGTTGATCTTTGTTAAGATGAAAAACTCTGACTTTGAAAGGAAGCAGTGATAAAGTATAAAGATTACCTAAAGAATGGGAGAAAATATTTTCAAATCATGAATCTTGTAGGGTACTTGTACCTAAACTATATCTAAAACTCTTACAATTCTACAATAAAAAGGGAAATGAGCTAATTAAAACATGAGCTAAAGATTTGAATAGACATATGTCTAAAGAAAACCAACAAATGAAGATAGGTACTTATGAATAGAGGCTTAACATCAGTTGCCATGAGGAAAATGTGAACCCAAACCACAAGAAGATATCACTTCACACATACTAGAATGACTAAGGTGAAAAGGACAGATAATGCCACCTGTTGTTAGGATATGGAGAATTAGAGAAGTTGAAACACTCATACCTTGCTAGTGATATTGCAAAATGACACAATCACAATGAAAAGTAGTTTGGCATTTTCCCAAATGTTAAACATAGAATTATCATATGATTTAGAATTTCCATCATATACATATGATGGAAATATGTATATAAAATTCAAAACATATGGCCATACAAAACTCATATACAAATGTTTATTACAGTATTGTTTATAACAGCCCAAATGTACAAACAATCCCAATATCAATCAATGGGTTGATAAACAAAGTATTTCTGTACAATATTTTTGTTCATTAAAAGAATAAAGTACTAATTTGTACTATGATGGGAATGAACTTTGAAAATCATTGCATGTGAATAGAATCCTATAAAAAGTTTGTATAGTATATGGTTACATTTATAGGAACAGTCTAGAACAGGCAAAACCATAGAAACAGAAATAAATGAGGTGTCTAGAGACTGAGGGAAAGGAAGGATAAATGGTTGGTGAATGCTGAAATAATTCTTTTGGGCGTGATGAAAATGCTCTAAAATTTGATAGTGGTGAATATACTGGGACCCACTGAATTGTACACTTTAATGATTTAATTTTATGGTATGTGAATTATATCTCAACTATAATTTAAAAAAGTAGAAGTGCTGAAATCTTAAAAAAAAAAATAAAAAGCCCTGAGAATATAACACTAGTGATTTAGTCTTGTATGCTAATATTATTAACCTATTAACATTATTAACATTGTTAAAAGAAATTAATAAGTTATGAAATAGATAAGTATGAAATAATAAAATGAGGTTATTTTTATTCATAGGTGTATAAAATGAGAAGAGATGTAGAACAGTTTATGAATGAAACTATACATTATCAGATGACAATAATTGGGTATTCTTGGTACTTCACTTAACATGGTGGCAATCCAATGTAAATGCCTAATACACATGTTTAAAGAGGCTTCTCTTTCAATCCTAACATTGTGAATTTAGGAGTGTGTAATGCTAACATATGGACATAATGAAATTAAAGACCCTGAAAATGTATTGTAAATTTTAAAGATCAATTATTATATGTCATAAAATATCTACCTTAAATATGTACCATAAAATAAAGGTAAGACAATATCATAAAACAAGGTAATAAAATAAAAAATTTTAAATTTGAAAAGAATTAGTAAGTAATGTTAAATTGGAAATAATTGAAGGGAAAATAAAACATTTTTATGTATTCATTATGATTCAGTTGAAGTAAAGAAAGTTACTTCTAGGGCCAGTAATGACTTTCTAATTTACAACAGAAGCACAGAGGTGACTAACTCTACTAGGGGAGAATGATTGAATTCTTCAACAGAAGTACTTTAATTTTTTTTCACAACAATAGCAACTAAGAAAATGTATTAAAAAAAAGAAATAGCATAGCTAAGTTTTAAATATCTGGGTAAAGATAAACATTAGGCAATTTTAAATTTCAAATAAAATCTGATTTTTGACATAGACATTGCAGCAAAAATATTATTTTTCTTACATACCAATAATAAATGTTTTAACCACTGTGGCTGTTTTACCCTTCATGGTTGTTAATTTAAAAAGAAAAGTAATTATGATAAATAGAATAACTAGTGAATGAATTTTTGTAGCTTTCTATATAATTAGTGCTTCTTTTTCTTTGCTTTAGACATTCTTATCCTGCATTTTTATTGTATTTCTAAAATGTGTCTTTATTTCCCATGCCATCTTGCTGTCTCTTGCTATTTTATAAGGTTACCTATTTTTTAACACAGTGTTCATATTCTTAGATATTTTTATTCATCTGTTTTGTTTTATAAATCTGCTCATTAGATATAAAATATTTTCCTTTCAATTTTAATTCTTCCTTAAAATACTAGTTCACGCAATTGAAAAATATATCCTGTCATTGCAGTGAAGCCAATTAGAAAAGATTACCAATAGCAATTTTCTTTCACCTAATAAGATTATTTAATTTTCTTCTCAGATACTCAATAGAAATCTTGATCATCTCTCTACCCAATAAGGTTTTGTATTCACTACACTGATGACACCCTCTTTGAATCTTGTTGGCAAGAATCAACAAATATTCGATGTGCCTTGATATGACTCATGTTATACCAGATGGCAGGAGGTAATCCTCATGAACATTTGGGAGTCTGCTACCTTGCAAAGTTTCTAAAGTTCCAAAGGTCCAGATGATGTTAACATATTCCTTCCTCAGTGAAAGATGAGTTTATACACCTTGTAAGCCCCTACCCCTGAGAGAAATAGCCCCTAAGGTACATGTATTTCCACCTCTAAGACTGTACCTGAGATCTTATGGGGAATTTCCTATAATCAATTATATGAGAAGGATAATTTTCAAAGCTGGTCTATGTGTGGATAATAGATTTCAACAGTTTAGAATTACACATTTGTAAGATAACAATTTCACTTAATTGGGGTTCTAGAAAACAGTAGGGAAGAGAAATAGTAGTGGGCAGAACCTTGGGCAGTGCAATTAGTGTGTCATATTCCTGGTCATGAAGATTCTCATTTGTATGTATATATACCAAAATAATGGATGGTCTCAATGGAATTACTGAATAGTTATGAATATAAAAGGAATATGACTGGAGGATTAGTGATAAGATGGTGAGAGGAGGAGATAAATGAGAGATTTGTTGAGGAGGAACTCTAAGGTCATTAGATATTTGTGGTCATATGGCCACTGATTCACCAACAGAAATGCACTGCAAAGGAGTCTCAATAATGAGATGGACAAGATGACCTGCTGTGTGGATGTCAGTCTCTTTCAACAGCCACCTTCATGCTTTCTAAATCAATTCAAGAACGCAGTGTTCCAATTGCCTCAAATGGAAGTTATGCAGGAGTTAAACTATATGGGTGTGAACCTCTCCAAAGCTAATCTGCCCAGGGAAGTTGCAGAGTAATCAATTTACAAAAAGCTGAGATGAGAGCTGAGTCTCTGATATAGTAGCATTCTCCGGGACCTTCCTGTCATCTGTTTGCAAAGTGGGTGCCTTGCATCTTTATATTGTGTCAAGTGTAGTAATTTATTCTCTTTGGAATAGAAACTGTGAATATGGATTTTCCTTCCCAGTCCCTTAATCTGCCAGCAGTAGCATCCCTGGACTCACTTGATGCCTTACTCACTGCAATAGTATCCTAAGTAGTATTTCTGACCAAGAACCTCATTTACTATGAGAAGAGAGAGGGGATAAACTAATATGCATGGGATCACTGGTATTACCAGGTACTCCAACACCTAGAAGAGTGATAAGAACAAATGGGATTGGAACCAAGAGAATAATTATGGGAGTAGATCATCTCATTACTAATAATTCTATCCTAGTAACTAATATTACTGATGTTCCTGTCTTAACAATTATGGGTTTGCTAATTTCTAAGTGGGAAATTCTTCTTTTATGGTATAAAGCAAAATTTCTCTGAAACTGGAAGATGAGATTACCTCCTTAATGGTTCATGATAACAAACCAACAGGCAAAGACAGTTGAACTGAGAAATTGGGGATGACTGCTGATTACTAAGGGAAAATAAGGTTGATGCTATGCAATGGTGTGGTCTGTGAAGTAGAAGAGATTCTCTGTGAAGCTCTTACTGTTTCCATCTAAAGTAGGAGAATAATGGGGACTACAGTAATTGAATTCAGATGGGACTGCTAAGGTTAGGACACTGTTTTAGTCAGCTTTTTCACTACTGTGACTAAACAACCTGACAAGAACAATTTTAAGGAAGAAAAAGTTTATTTAGGGGCTTACAGTTTTAAAGGTCTCAGTCCATAGATGGCTAACTGTATTTCTCAGATGACAGGAAATCATGGTGGAAAAGTGTGGTGAAAGAAAGCAGCTCACAAGATGATCAGAGAGGAGAGGGGGAGGGAGTGTCCACTCACCAAATACAAAATATATAGCCCAAAGGCATGCCCCTAAGGACCCACCTCTTCCAGCCACACCCTACCTGCCATCAGCCACCACCCAGTTAATCCCATCAGGGAATTAATTCACTGATCGGGTTAAGACTCTCATAATCTAATCATTTCTCCTCTAAAACCTTCTTGCATTGTTTCACACATGAGCTTTTGGGGGATACGTCACATCCAAATCATAACAGGTACCCCACCAGGTAAAGGACCATAAGCAGTTGAGACAGCAGTTGAGAACAAGGAGACAAAGCACCACTTCCCGAAAAAGGAAGCTATTAATAGCAATTATTACTTTATCTACAGGTATTGAAATCACTATATCACCCATACACACTTTCTGTATGCCAAAAATTTATTTGTGTATGTTAAACTATATAATTTTTATATAAAGTAGTTTAATGGTGGGTAACCTGTACTGTTTAGATGGGTTGTTACTAAATTAAATTATGAACATCATGTTGATTTGGATAAAGTAACTGATGGAATTGGGAGTGTAGGGATTTAGTGAGTTTCTCTGAGACAATAGAAAATGATTGTAGTGTGTTAGTGTATGTTGTCATTTTTATTGCTGTTTATAAATTTAAATATAGGTAGAAAGATTGTATATATACTGAATGTTCAAAGGAGTAACTGTGCTACATATTATGTTCTCAAAAGCAATTAGCATGCACCCTTATTTCTTATTTTAGCTGTTTTCCTAACACAATGACTGGAGGCCTAGGAACTACGTTTCCCAGAATGCTTTGCCAGCTGTTTCTGGTTTAGAATCCACCAAGCAGGGGCCACAAAGTTTGACAAGTCAAATATAAAAAACTATTATTCTTTGTACAGTAGGGAAATGTTAGGGGCTTTAACAAATATTATTTCTTATATTTCCTCTACATCACTGAAAATTATTCATCTGGAGCTTTGGTGTACTGAAATCATTGAAGGGAGTTTGCTGTCATTCCTGGAATGACAATAAAACTGAGTAAGTCTGCCTTCTCCAGGATCACTGCTTCTCCAGCCCTTCCTGTGGATCTCTAAATCACCTAGCTCTCTGTATTAAATTCCTTCTTGCTCAAAATATTCGAGGGTTTTTTTTTTTTTCCTTAACGTTTCATCTTGAATATTGCCTGATATCATGACATTGTTTAAATTAATCTGGAAAATTTGAGATTTGGCAATATTACCAGATTTGGCAAAAACTTTTTCAACAAAACTTTGAAGGATTTACTGTTACCACACTGTGCAAAATCTTTAAACAGGCTTTGTACAGTATGAGAAAGGAGAGGGGGATGGTTGATTCATGGGGAGTTAACAAAAAAAAAAAAGAACTATAATCTATAACATAATTATACTGTACTAATATTTCTCAAGTGCTTATCTTGTGCCAGATTCTGTTCTGAGAGCTTTACCTGTATTATTTATTATTTCATTCAATTTTCAAAATATTTCTATGAGGAAGCCACTGTTATTACCCCAATTTTAAGTAATCAGAGGTTTAGGGAAAGAACTTGTGTGACACAGCATAGCTTGATAATGGTAGAGAATGCACTTGTACCCAGGCATTCTCCAGAGACTTCACTTTCTGTTGACACTGGCAGACAAGCATTCTATTTACTTAAACAAGGGAGCTAGAAAGCTTTTTAAAGGAAGATATTTCAGAAAGTCGTTCCTGTGTGTCTCTTTCTCTGAGACACTTTTCCCCTGAACACTGCAGTGAGCTGTTTTGTAATACAATAAACGAAAGGTCAATCCAAACTAATGCAATCAATAAAAATGATTACAGTGCATCATATAGATGAGGATAGGTTTTATATAAATTAAAATGTTTTCAGAGGCTGCTGGTGTGACACGAATATGCAACTTTCTGTCTTCCTGACCTCCTCCCCATACACCCTTCCACTACTTCTCTGGCATTGGTCATTTGATAAAAATAATGATGATAGTTATGTTAATAGCAAACATTTGTTGAGCAGATATTGGCCAGACACTGGATCAAACACTTCACCTATATATTTCATCCAATCCTCACCACAATCTTATTATTACCCATATTTATAGAGTGGGAAGTTGAGACCTATGTAATTAAGTCATTTTTCCGAAGCAGGTGATGATATAAAATAATAACCCAGTCTAGTCAGTGTGAGTCTGGCACTGACTCACTGGGCTGTCATGTTCAGAAACTGTCACCATGAAGGAAATGTATTCATGCTCCTTGGAGAAAGCCCTTATCTCTTCAATGCATTGGAGAAACCCAAATTTAAGGTTCTCTCTCTTTTCTTCTCTCTATAAATACCTTTGTGAAAATAAACTCATATCCAGGACCTAAATTAAACTAAAGTGGCAAAGAAAACGAGGACAGTTACCTAAAATAAAATCTACTTTTTGCTTTGTGGAGGACTCTTTCGCTTCTCAAGAACAACTCTGGATTTATTTCCAGCAGGTGAAAACATTTATGCTCCTAGTTTAAAAGAAGATGGAACTAACCAGAAGAAGGAAATGTTCTGCACATATGAGGCGGGAGATTTCAGGTTACTTTATGTTTTGAAGTAACTGAAGGCATTTATTTGCCTTTGCATTACTGTCTTTTTTAAGTGATGTAAATACTTAATAGAGGCTGTTGGAAGAAGACACCTGGATCAAGTCCTTTGAGGTTTCAGGCACCAGAACTCCAAGAGAAAGGAAAGATTAGTGAATATCAGCAGATTGACACAACATACTTTACCCTGTGCTCCAGTTTGACACACATTAAACATATCAGCCTCCATCAACCACCAGTCTTAATATGATCCAGTTTCCATCTTTATATACCTCTCAGAATCTACTGTTATCCTCAGAGGTGTTTGTCTGCCAGGTGCCTCATGATGTGTTAAACTTTGTGGCACTTACCACTATTGTTATATAGGTGTAAAACTATTTATTTTATGTTTGTCTTCCTCTTTGGCCCAGAAATTGCATTGTATTGTAGACTAGAGAAGTTGGCTGTGTTGTAATTGCTGTAAATTAATAGATAAAGGTTATATTCACATGATAAAATAACAAGGGGGAAAGCAGCACTTTTGTCAGGAGATAAACTTGTGAAAGGAATTTTCTTTTTTGGGGAGGGGGAATTTTCATGGATACAGCCCTGCACAGGAGATCAAAAATAAAAAAAATAATTTAAAATCTCTCAGGTTCAGAGTTTATTTTGTTAATAGTCCCCATTCTGTTGACATGTAAATATTTAGGGTGAGAGCTGTCAAATCACTGGATTAAGAATGTACCTGTTGGGGTTGTGGCTCAAGTGATAGAGCGCTCGCCTAGCACTGGGTTTGATCCCCAGCACCACATAAAAATAAAATAAAGATATTATATCCACCTTTAAAAAAGTTTTTTAAAAAAGAATGTACATATACATTCAATTACGATGTTGAGCATCGAGAATTTTAAGCTTGGAAGCTACCTCAACAATAGTCAAACAACCTGATTTTACAGGTGAAAAGGTCAATACTCAAAGTCACACAGTTATTAGTTTCATAGTTCAGATGAAAGATAGATTCTTGTGAACATCAATAGCCTTTCCAATGAATGGGGAGAGATTACTAGGTTTCATGAAATTACATCAGCCAGTGAGTGACCTCTGTTGCTAGCAACAGAAATGTACACTGGCTAACTTTAGCCAGAAACAAAATTTACAGAAACATTTCAGGAACCTGTGGTCAATAACCTGTGGGATAAAAAGACTATAAATCAGGCTTCAATGGGGTCAACAAAGGGGCCGACTTGGATCAAAACCCCACCCAACTTCTAACTGCAACAACTCTCATTTTTACTTTTCGATTGCAATGACAGTGTAGGATGCTGGGAATTAATGTTGGCCCAAGGTACCAATTCTCTGAAAGATATGGGTGAATCTCTACCTCTCAGGTATGATTATATAGGTTACTGTCATAAGTCACTTTAGGGAAGCAAATAATTAGACCCAGTGATGAGCTAACATTGAGTCCTGGGTCTCTGAGATGTGTATTCATATTGGTACCACTTTTAACTTATACTACTCCCTTCTTTGTTAGCATCTGTTTTCACTCATATTCCCACATACCTACAGGCATAAATATCAAAATTCTGAAATCCCTTGAGTCAGTAAGCCATCCCTTCTGGGAACCGCTGTTGATAATGGTTCTAGTTGGAACCCTGGGGGCAACAAAGAGCACACCATGCGTATGAAGGGAATTGACTTAATTCCCTTGATAATACTCATATAAGGAAGTTGCAGTATTTTTAAGCAAATGGGAAGGAATTTATTTGTCTGGAAAGGTGTTAGTGGAATCGAGGAATGAGGGTGTCTTCAAGTCCTCCAGAGTTTGCCCCACATTCCCATCCCCATCATATCCTCATTCTTTCTCATGTAAGGACAAATTTGGGTATTTGACTAGTTCAGTATCAGTGCTATTCAGAAAAGTGGGATTTTTGTTTGTTTGTTTGTTTGTTTGTAATTTTTAGCTTTTGAGCATGATAGTAGTACAAGAGTTTCGGATTGGACCTCAAGTTGATTATTTAGGGAAGTGCTATTAAAATAAATATAATGTGAGGAGCAAATGCAAACCTTATATATAATTTTTAATTTTCAAGTAGTTACATTTTGAAAAATTAAAATTAAAAGTTAAAAATTTTAAAAGTAAAAAGAAACAACTTTAAAAGTATTTTTAACTTAATGTACCATAAAAGTGATTATGTCATTATTTAAGCAACATAAAGTTATTAATAAAATATTTTACACTGTGCTGGGCATGGTGGCAAATGCCTGTTATCCCAGTGGCTAGGCAGGCTGAGGTAGGAGGATCATGAGTTCAAAGCCAGCCTCAGCAAAAGCACTAATCAACTCAGTGAGACCCTGTCTCTAAATAAAATATAATAGGGCTGGGGATGTGGCTCAGTGGTCAAGTGTTCCTGAATTCAATCCTGGTACCTCCCCGCAATAATTTGACACTCTTTTCTTACGCACTAAGTTTTCCTAATGTACTTATCATAAAGGAATAGTGGATACTATAATGAACAGCCCAGGTTTATTCTCTTTCCTTCTAAGCTTTGTGATATGATTGTAAATAGTCATCCTACCCTGAATTACTCACCCTTGAATACCTGAGTTACTGTATTTTGATCTTTCTATAATTGCTGATTTTCATTTCCCTCAGCCATCTTTATTCTAGACTTCTTATTTCCTTAAGCAGCTATTGCAAACAGTCTATTCCCAAATATCAATTTCTCCAGTTGATTATTTTTTAATAAGCAACACTGACTCTGAAGAACTTAAGCAGAAATTACTTTCCTATATGAAGACTGATCAGTTCAAAAATTTATAGAAGAGCTAGAGAATCTGTCTCAGAAAATAAGCAGGTGCCAAAAGGTGAAGAGGTAAGGAAGACATCCAAGATGACACCACTCTGGGCAACTTTACACATGTTAATAATACTACTTCACAAAAGTTGACTGTACCTGAAGCTTGTCATCACTACCTTAAGACTCAGGGTCAAAACTGAAGCATTTAATTGGTCAAGCATAATGATATCCTACTAGGGGGTCAGCAAAAGCAGTGTCTGTATGCATCCATTTCTGTAGTAGAAGGCAGAATTCTTTCCTTACTAAGATCAGGGGATTCTTTCCCAAATAATATGGGTGGTAGGAAACTAGGTAGAAAAAAAAGATCAACTCTCCAAAAACTTAAGAGATACATTCAGTGAAATAAATGCATCTCTGTCAGGAGCCACCCTGGACAGGAGCTATGTACAAACCTTTAAGTTCTGAGTAAAGAAGTACTGAACAGGTATTGCACTTTACCTCTGCTTGGGTAAAGAGGAGCAGTTCCAGAAGTGGGCATCACCTGAAGGGGTTGGATCACACTCACTTGTTTGCTCAAACCCTAACCCTAGCCTCATTCGAATGGCTTCTCCCTAATAAAACCTGGGTTTGGGTTCGAGGTGTGCTCCTTCTCTTTCTTGCCTGCCTTGCCCCCCTTGTGGGAGCTGTGGCTGAGGAGCGGTCACTGAATCAAAGAAAAGATATTTTCGGTAAATGTGTCTTTATTTAGTCCCCAAGTTCACTTGGAGTGACCCTGACTGGTTTAATCTTGTGTCGCAACACATCTCCATATTTAAGGAAAAAAAGGTTTATAATCATTAATTTGCTCACTAAAAATTAGGGACTCACTAACTTCTTTGTGTATGTGATTAAATTTAAATTGTTAAATATTTGAAATTTCAACAAATAATATTTATTATTTCAATAAGTCAAATAAAGAAAGAAGTCATACTTCATCCCAACATTGCTAGTGTTAATAGTTTGGTGTATTTTTATGTACCGGGTATGATATTTTAAAACTCTGGCCATATTATTTTGAGATGGTAAAGAAACCTCCCTCTCCCCATAAATTCTGGTATTTTAATTTATGTTCATTTTATTTTAGAAGAGTCTGTAAAAATATTACAATGCTGTAAATATAGTGATAGCAGCTGAGAAAAGAAGGTAAATTTTTGTTGTGGTAGGAAAACTTAACATGAGATCTACCATCTTAGCAAACATTTAATTGTGTAATATGGCATTGGTAACAATAGACACAGGGTTGTACAGAAACTAATTTTGGTGTTGTCAGATCCTTAAAGTCCTTAAGAAAAGGAATCATTTAGTTTTTAGAATAGCTTAAACCAACAGCATGAAAAGCCTTTATTATAAAATGCAGGCAGTCGTAATCAACATTTGCTCTTGTTCCTTTTTTTTTAATAGAAAATGAATACAGTCACAGAACTCCAACAAACGTTTCTATACTAAGATTTAAAGCACATTTTTATTGCCATTTGTCATGTCCTCAGTTTCACAGGTTAGAAAAATGATGCATACTATGCTTCGATCTTTCCCATGTTTCATTTTCTCTATGTAATGAAATGTGAAAATGGCAAGACAGTTTAAATGAACTCTGTGGGATCAAGGGACAGTATAAAACCTCATCACACCAACCAACAGAGTCTCTTAATCAAGAGGAATGTATGCATGATACAACACAGCTGAATTCTGACACGGGGGCTGGCAGATTCACAGCAAAGAGAACCAGGGAAATTTAAAAATGAGTTTTAATCTAATTTTGATTGACTCTCAATGGAGAATGACACAAAGAAGAACAGGTGCTGACTGTTAAAAGTTGTAATATATTTTTCTGAATTTTCTCAGCTGATGCTCAGTACCGATTTTAAGCTATTCACAAACATTCACTGATCACTAATAGAGTATTTGATTAGGACAATATTTAAGTCCTGATGTAAATGATGAGTCTAACATTATAAAAATTCAGCTATCATTTTATTCTATTCCCCCATATATTATAATTAACATTTTTATTAAGCTCCTACTATGACACATACTGAACCATAATACTAAGCCATATACCTAGGTGATTAATTTGACTTCTGTATAATGATTTGAAATGCCAATTTGGTAAATGTGTCCCAGCTGATTATATTGGAAGCAATTTGATGTAATCAGCCAGCTAAGTGACTTATCTCCACCTGGCATATTGCTGCTTTCTTCATCCTGCATCAGTCACAAGTGCCAGAATGATCTATGACTCCAGCTGCTTTGGTATGAATGCCCCCACCTATTTCCTTATAAAGTATTTTCCTTCCTTAGACATGGGGGAGCACCTTAAATAGTAGAACCACCAACCATATTTGGGAGTTTTATTTATTACTGTGCATGTCAGAGGATAGGGAAAAATCAATAAAAACCAGAAATATATATATTTTGTGTGTATATATATATATTATATGTATATACATAATGTGTGTGAATATATAAACACTTTTTCTGCAAAGTATTTTGGAAATGAGAAGCAAGTCACGATGAAGAAGACCGAATGAGACACTGAAACTGATGGAAAATGGAAAGCAAACCATTACTGGCATATGTGATTCAGTTTTCTAGCTTCTACATATTCTCATCATCATGAGGTGAGCAATGCTCACCTCGTCAATTCACTAATAACTTAACATCTGCATTGGAACATGAATCCAGAGCACTTAGAACTTCACTCTTCTTTTCTATTTCAAGATTCAGATAAATATTATAGCTCTGCAAAACTGTATATGTATTATGAGGCAGTATACAAACTCACAAAACTTACTTTTGTTGATGAATCATATTAATTCCCATCCTACTTAATATAACAAAAATAGTTCACTTAAACATTACTAACTGACCTCCCATACATTATGCATACATGGCTTCTATAATGTGCATATCATTCTGGGATTTGTTTTCTGTGTTTTCAACAAATATGTATAAGAACTTATTGCGTTGTAGGAACTCTTCTGGAATCAGAGGCTAGTAGATGAACAAAGATAACATTTCTGACAATTATGAAGCTTTAGGTATATTTAAAACAAACAAATCAGTAAAATATAAAATATCAGAGAATGATGAGTGCTATAATGCAAAATATATTGGGGCAGGAGGCAGGGTATATTGGACTTAGTCTTACACTTTCAAGTAGGATGGCCAGGGAAGGACTTGCCAAGAAGACGGTGTTAGAACCAAGACCTGAAAGAAAAGAAGGATCAAATTTTGTAGAGAGCACAACTAATTCATTAATAAGTTATTAACAAGGAAGTGGATGACGGAGTTTTCTGGAGGTGAACTACCTAAAGATGTACTAGTGTCAGCTTCACTGAAATTATTTATGGAGTAAGAGCAATACTCTTATAGTACTTTTTTCAGAAGTACTCAGTTTTACTCTTAGAAGCATATTTCATCCTGCACCTATAAACTGTTAATCAAATAAAAATTGGAGATTAGAATAAAAACTGCAAAATTAGAATGCAAAAGACCACAAAATACAGTGTGTTCAAAATCATGACCAAAATATACTCCTCTAAGTTAAGCAAGCAAAAGCCAGCAACTTATAAAGGTAATGATTTATGATCACTTGAAATATGCATGTAGTACAATATTAGAAGACAGTTAGTCTTCATTAATATAAATCCAGCACTAGAATTTTTAGAGACAATTCTGTTAGCTGGAGCAGAGACTATGCAAATACATTGAATTTGAAGTTCACATTAGAGGGCCATAACTTAGATACAAGTGGGTTTTAGGTGTCGATAATCATTTAGAGTCCATTGCCAAAAACATGAAAGTTAGGAACTTGGTGATACTTCTTTTTGTTAAGATATATTCCAAATGCATATTAATAGATATTCACTTTCTCTTTCTCTCTCCCTCCCTCCCATTCCACCTTGCCGTCCCCCTTTCTCTTTTTGATTTGGAAGGTTTTTATTTTATATTTGAAATCTAATGGAGTCAAGACTCAAAATTTGATTTGATCAGGTGCATGTAAACTAATTAGATCAAACTCATAAAATAAATCAGAGAGAAGTTCAGGAGGTCATATGAATAATTAATAAATCATTGGTAAGAACTCAGACTATTCTAGTAATTTACTTAAGCTTTTAAAAAATTGAAGGTATTCAAATAGATAACTCATAGTGTTTTTCTTTAGATTCATTTTATTTTTTATCATGATTCTATAAAATGTCTTGTAATCCTGCTACCTTGTTGATATAATTTCCTAGGCATAAACTTAATTTAACTTCTAAAATTTTAATTACACATTCAACAGGCACAGGACACCTAAACATTAATTTACTTTAAAATAGACTAGTTGATGAAGAACTTTAACATTGATTTTAATGATGAGGAGAGGCTATAAAAAGTATATTCATATATTTGAAAGAGCAGAGACTTTACCAGAGAGAAAATATCTTTCTGCCATAGTAGATTTAAGTCACTATAAATATTTTACAAGTTCAGTTGCCAAAAAAAGTAGCAATGGCTTCACTGCCCCGGCCTCCTAGAAACCATGTGAAGCATCAAGGAGAATTCAGGCCGCTATGGAGAATTCACTAGCATCTTCTACAAACCTAGGAAGCATGGCAATTCTGGAAATTATGCATACATACAACAAAAGCACAAGACACCCTGGAACCTGAAGGAGAAGCTGCTGGGTATAGTGTCACAGAAGAATGGAGAGTTCTGACTGTGAACAACAAATATTAATAAGAAATAATCTCTCCCAGAAGGGAAGGGCCTTACACAAACTCCCCAAGGAACTGATTTATTAAAAAAAAAAAAGATAAAATCTGCATTGATAAAATTCTTATATATAAAGATAAGTAAGAATTTGCTGCATACAGCCAAATGTATGCTCAGAGGCAAAGTAATATAATTCAAACATGCCATTATTTTAAAAGGACAGAAGAATAGTAAGTAAAATATTTTTTAAAAGTTTACAAAAAGGTAAAAAATGGAAATAAATGGGATCCAAATAGATGATTGATCATTTATAAAATTTTATAAGAGACATACAATTGACAAACAAGTCCAAAATTTGTGGGTTTGCATGTGTGTGGAAGGAAGAGATGCAGGAAACAAAAAATAAAAGTACTTTTAGACATAAAATAGAAGACACAAATAAGGCAGCTTTAAAAAAAAAAGACTACTTTTCCTAGATCTACTAATAAATTTGAAAACATTATTGAAATAATTTTCTGAAAAATTACCAACATTGATCCTAAAGTAAAAAATAAATAAATTCTAAATACACTAATTATCACCAAGAAAATAAAATATAGTACTAAAGTTATTAAAAAATTCTTCCCTTAATGATTTGATTGCAGATAAATCTAATCTTATATAAACTACCACATAATAGAAAATGGAAAGGGCTTTTATATTATTTTCATACTCCTTAGAACAAAATGAAGTAAAATTTTCGTTTATGCAGATCTGCACATAGATATTGATATGTATATATTTTTATTCCATAGAATAAAAAAACTCATGAAATTGATTAAAAATCTTGGTAAACTAATAATCCTTTATAACCACAGAAAGGCTTTCAGAATTATTTGAAGTATATATTCACACACACATACCTACATAAATTAAATGCCTAGGTTGAAAATGAGACAAATGCGGTGTTACAGAAATGAGAGAAAAAAGCTTTCAATATCAGACTTGGTGGTATTGATACTAAGATTTGGAGTATAAGCACAGAAACCAAATAGTACACCAAGAAAGGTGGAAAGGTTACAAGAAATACAAAGGAAATCATGGAGATGTTGATGAATGCAGGTCCACAGAATGCTGGAAGCAGAAGACACACCAGTAAGAACTCAGAGTAAGGACAGAGCGTCTTCCAGTGCTTATCTATGAGGTCAGTAACATTTTACAGCTGCAAAATAATTCCCAGAATTCTTTCTTGCAGGCCACAGTTTAAGATTTTTCCCAGCAAAACACACGCTGATGGTTTTTAAATCGTGTTGTGTCTAGAAAATCAAGATAAGCATATTTAAATGCTTTATCATGATAATGTGTAACATCTCTAAATAAAAGGGAATTATTTGGGTGCTTCAGGTAGTAACAAAATGAAACTGTAAATTTTTTAAGAAAAATTGTTGGCTATTCAGAGGTTTTATTTGGATACCACAAATCCCATTCTTTCCATGAAAATTGACCTAATTTCAGCAAAACTTTTGGATAGTGCAATGGGATTAAAATCTTGAAATGCTGAGATAGGAAAACAAAAAGTGCAAAAGCAAAGTTGGAGAATAAATTATTGGTAGTTCAGATAACTGGTACAAAATCACTTTTTAGTTTTTAACTAAGTGCAAACACAGATTTTTTAAAAGTCATTCATTAAGTCTCTACCCTGATGGATATACTGTGACCTGAAGGATTAAGAATAGTCTACCTGGTCACTTTTTATAATCTAAATCTTCTGCATCTCTTGCAGTACATGTCTCTTAGGTGACTTATCTCTGAACTTATCTGAAAAAATAAAATTTTAAGGTTTTTTTTTTCTGCACACAGAATCCTGATTTCTTTTAGTACATTAAAGATGTCATTATTTTTGTTCTCTATTTTTTCTTGTTCTTATGATACTAAGTGATACTAAGAAATCAGTCAATGAAATTAATGATTCTACCCCTGAATGTTATGACTTTCTTTTCCATCCTTGTTACTTTAGATAATATCCTTTGTTATCCATTGGTAATTTGATTATAATGTCCCTAAAGTATACTTTCTTTGTATTTATTTTGTATGGAGTTAGCTGAGTTTCTTATTTTCCATCAAATTTGTTGAAAAAAAAATTCCAAATCTTTTCTGTCCTATTCTTTCTTTCCTCTTTTTTTCTAGAATTCCACTGCCATGCATGTCAGACTTAGTATTTATGACAGTTCACTGAGGCTCTATTCATTCTTTTACAGCCTTAATGTCTATCTTCAGATTGAATAATTTCAATTAATCTATATTTAAATTCACTGATACTTACTTGTTCTATTTTATTATCAGACTTTGTTATTAATCTCTTACTGTGTCTAATTTGTAAATTAAACTGTATTATTGGTTTGTATGTGTAGGAAATGATATACTATACTTAGGGTTTAATGCTACTTATGGTTTCAGATACCTTCTGGGGGTCATGGAATTACATCCTTTGAATAAGGGAAGACTATTACACATTTAAAGTGAGAGGGAAGGGAAAAAGGAAAGCATGCCTGCTCCTCCTCATTGCCCATGGATTATATGCAATTTCCTGAGATATTCTCATCCCAAAGGATCTTTCCAGTTTTTACATTCCTGTTTTATTCTACTAACACCCAGCAGTAAAACCTAGCTCACTTAAAAACTCAGAGCTTTTGCAAATGCTTTTGTTTTTTTTCCACAGCAGGGATACTCTTGTAGCTAATATTATTTTAAACACTGCTTACATGTTATTTCTTCATAAATCCTGGACTAATTATACCAAAGTTACAAGCTGCACCCTGATATTTTCCACAACATTTTACTTGTGTCCATTATAGATTTTATTTCACCATACTTTGTCTCTGGAGAAATATTTCATGAGCATTAATTCATATATTCAACAACTCTACTCTGTATATACAATGTTCCAGGCTGTGGTCTGTGTACTTAAGTAGAAGTGATAAAAACAATAAAATAGTTTCTGCCTCAGACTCTAATGGGTGGTACATCCAAGTTTTATCATAAGAAGCAGTGCTAGATGGTGGCTAAAGAAATGCATGAGGAGAACTAGAGGGTATTGTTTGAAACCCATCTCTACCATTTATGAACTATATCCTTGAACAAGTTACTTAAACTCCCTGTGTCTCATTTTCTTCACCTGTTAATTGTAGGTTGTATTTCATAGTATTTGTGAGCATAATATGAGTTAAAACATGTAAAGCATTTAGAATGTGCTTGGTACCTATGAACTGAATAAATATGTGATATTATAATTTTTGTTTCTCCAATATCTAGTATTATATCTAAAACATAATAGGTGATAACTACATATTGTTGAATGAATGAATGAATGAATGAATGCATAAAAGGATGAATGAATATGCTTATGAATTTAAAATATACATAACAAAATCTTATATTGCTCTGTTATCCTTGTTTTTAAAAATGTTTCTAATTGTGTTTTGAATAATAATAGCTTCTTAGCTATGTTTAGAAAATATTACAGGTAAAAAAATGATTGAACTGCATTAATTTCTTTTGTTAAAGTAATGATTGAATTTACCCATTTCCTACTGCAACATTAGTTTGCTCATTTATTCCTTGAACAAAAAATATTTTAAGTTCATACTCATTGAAAAAAAGAAATAACAGAAAAATTACAGTCTTTTTTAATCAGAAGTTTACAAGCTGGGTGGGAAAGTGATATGTATTTAATTATATGCAATAAAATTGAGTTCACAATAAGAGCAAGAAGGAATCAAATGAACCACATTTGAATGCATGTACCAACTACTTTAGCATATATTAATTTAAATTACATGAAATTACTAACATTTTAATATTTTTGACTATCCGGATGCCCTTGGGCCCAGACATTGTAGATAGCACCCCAGGGTCTAAATCTCTGAAACTGTGAGCTTCCTTCCTCCCTCCTTTAAATTGCTCTTGTCAGGTATTTGGTTATAACAACACAAGCTGACTAAGGCATTAACTAAAAGAGTACTTTTTTTTATAATTAGTTAAATTTTACAGACATAATCATATTTTCAAAAATTGAAGTGTCTGTTTTATGTGGATAATATTTCCTTCAGATAATTTTTTGTAATTTGTAAATGTCCAAATGACTAAGCTAGCTTTGTAGTTCCATGTTTTATAGCGCTAAAGCATTCTCTCTCAAGTCAGAAAAAATAAAATTTATTTTCTCAATCTACTTAGATAAGACATTTAGTGAAATGCAAGAGCATGCACTGCCAGGAGTTAGCTCTTTGTTTAAAATAGTTCACTGAATGAATAGGAGGATTCCAGAACTGCAGGATATTCAATGCTTAAAATGTTACATGAAATTAAAAACACTGTGTGAATTTAAAAGAAGGATTTTCAGTTAAGTGTTATGCTTCAAAATGCAAGCAATCCGAGATCTAATTAAACATAGACTGTTGATATTTCTCACTTGAAAGTCTGGGTGTATGCTTTTTTTAAATGAAAATAATTTTGTCTGTGTGTGCTTTATTATAACTCCACTTAAACAAAGGGAAAATATTTATTAATTCCCGTATCTTTAACACTGACAATGTTATTGCTGTATCTGCACATGACATGAAAATAAGTAAAATAGCTACTTGTTTTTGAACAAAATGTCATACTACCACCAAAATAATGCATTTTGCTTAAGTACCAATTCAAAAATTACTGCAATATGCTACATAATCTGAACTTCATTCTCTTACAGATATCTGTTCCATTCTTGAAACAATTACAAAAAAATATGAATCTGCTTGTTTTGGGTGTGTTAGAACAAACTGAGGAGACAAGAGCATTTTAATGTGGAATTACCTCTGAACTGGGATTAAGGAGACCTTTGTTCAATACCTGGGGAATGAGGTGTTTAGATTATTTTTATTTGCCTTAATCTTCCTTGAAACATATTACTATTAGATTCCCAAGATTTCTGAAACTAATGGAACAACAGTGCAAGGAAAACAGAAAGCTTATCTTTGTCGGAAGATAAATTATGTTGTGTCTTGTCTATTTCTTTTATTCTCTTAGTTTAACCTTATTTTGTACATATGTCCTGTATTTGGAGAAAAAAAAATCTTTGCATACAAAGAGACATCTGTTTAATTCAAAATCTTTCCAAACACAGCAGAAAAGAGGTAGGAGTCTTCTCTGCATTTGAGCAACTCTTAAGAAATTATTAAAAATACAATATTTTACTTTGATAAAAGCAGCTATTTTTCAGTGGGTCCCGTACAAAATAGATATACTTGCATAGTATATTTAACTACAGGCAAATCTGTGAAGAATCCACAGGAAAACACATTCTCCTGTGGTCCAAACATTTTATGTTGAGCTCCTCCTTCCATGTCCTAATGTAATTTCTAATCAAGGCCATTTCCCGCCCCTACCTCCCCAATGTTATAGGAACTGGTTCTTAATTGACTCTCTCCTATAGGGCAGCAGAAAACACTTCAAGGCATGACTCTAACCAATTAGAGACACATGGATTTTAATCCTGAGAACTCAAAGGAACGAATAACTAAGTAACAAAATTTCAACATTTAATTATATTTAAGTAATATTTTCTTCCAACAGACTATCAAAAAGAAAATTTCAAGGAAAAAATGGTCTCATATTTGCACCTCTGTGACCAATATTCACAGATCCATTTTCTTGGGTTTTGTGCACAGACTTATATTCACATGGCCAGAAGAAAACCAAAGTTTAACAATTTAAAATTGTGGGTAATGAAGGACTAGGGTCTAGAAAGAGGCCATGAGAGAATTATTTGGCAGAAAAAAAGAGAAAGCATTTGTTATGGTAACTTGAGCATCAGCAGAGAAAGAACAATAAAATGGACTTCTGCTGAACTTCAGAGCAAGTCCTTGATGTATGATGTGGGAAATGTTGAAGATGCTTACCAGGATGTAGCATATATCTGAGAATATTCGACTCCTGTTTGTGGAGGACCATCCTTGTCTGAGCATGCACGCCCTCCATTTAGCTCCTCTCTAACCCCTTGGGGAACTTGCCACCTCCTCCACCGATCCAAAATAAAGCAAAAGAACAAAACCACCAATAGACAAATAAAATCATGCAGAATATTTTTACTTGTTTTTTTTCTGTCACTTTACACTTGATAAAAATAAATATCTCTTTGGCTGATTAGACAGGAAGAGAATATACTATTTCTAAGGCTACTTTCAAATAAGCTAAATTTTTTAGGACAATTGTCAGTGTTGGTGATGGGTAAAGATGCATGAAATTTTAAAGTTACCAATTACCAAATATGAAATCTTTCTGTCTCTCTCTGTATGTCTGTCTCCCCCCATATATATATTTGTATATAGGAAAAAGGAGAGTGAATGGGGAGGAGTCCTGGTGAATTTACAAGAAGCAAACTGTCAGTTGGTTGAAAACTAGAACTAGAACAATAATGACAAAAAGAACTGGAAAGTGTTAAGATAAATGAATATAATAAAGAGAGAGAGAAAAATGACCTAATAAGTTAAGGGACTCTTACTAATTTTATCATCCCTTTCTCAAAGCAAAATTTTTGTTCTTAGTAATTTTTCAATTAAAAGCACCAACATATTTCTATTATTTGGATGGCACATTTAGAAAGAGCAAAGCAAGATTTTTAGTGACATGAAAAAATAATGTTCCATGAACTTTAGCCTGTCAAGTATAAAAATATTATACCATAGTGTTCATAGCATTCTGCTCTGGCTCACAACTTCGACCTTTCTAATACTGAGATAAAGAATTAAAAAAAAACAACTGTGAGAAGCAAGAATATTTAAAACTGATTTTTAAACACCTAGAGTGATAAAGGTTATTTAAATATTTATCAGGGTCTAAATAGGCCTTGCGAACAATAATTTTCTAATGTAATGGTTGCTGTGTTCAGTGTAGAAAACATATAATTAGAAAATATCTCCTTTAGTTTGTATGTTATTGACCTATTCCATCATGCAAACAATTAAGAAAGTAACAATATGAAAGGGGGTTGAGATGAATTATGCACTTTAAAAACTATCATGTTTATTAATAGTGAAAATGGCCACTTCATAATATTTTAGCACAATTTTTTTAAATAAACACATTAAGCCTCACTAGAAGGCAGTATGGTGTAATATTTTAAGAGCACAGACTTGATGTCAGACAAATTTTGACTTACCAGTTCTGCGTTCAACATGGAAATTACCTTCAATTAATCACTTGACTTCTTTATGCCTTAATTCCTAAACTGCTATTAAGCTCTTGTGTAGCTTAAATCAGTTGGTTCCTGAAAGTGCCTGGTAGTATTGCAGGGTTTTCCAAGAAGTAGATATCAAGATGGGATTAGTCTTGAAAGAGATTATTAAAGAATGGACCAGGAGAAAGTGAGCAGAGCCGTTAGACCACAAAAAGTCCAGTCCACTACCTACTGTAAAAGAGAGGGAAGGAAGACTTGCTTGAAAAACCTAAAACTGTAGCACAGCTTCCAGAAAATGTTGTTCAGGTTGATGGGGAATACTTAAGCTAAAGCCCAAGCCACCCATAGGAGGAGCCCATCACCTCACTGGAATGAGCTTGCCATGACCAGTAATTGTCTAGGGACCATGGGAAGTCTGAATGGTGTGTTTCCAGTTAACACACCACAGAATATGTGTCAAAAGAGTTGGTTTTATGATGACTGTTGTTATACTCACAGTGTAAGACAATGCAAGAAGGTTTGCAGGAGAAATGATCAGGTTATAGCCTTAACCTAATCAACGAATTTATCCCTGATGGGATTAACTGAGTGTTGGCTGGAGGCAAGTCGGGTGTGGCTAGAGGAAATGGTTCATTGGGTGGAGTGGCTATATGGTATATATTTGTATCTGGTGAGTGGAGTCTCTGTGCTTCTGATTACTATCTGAGTTGCTTCCCTTTGCCACACTCTTGCTATCTGGTGTTTTGCCTCACCTGGAGACCTGAGGAATAAAGTCAGCTGTCCATGGATAGAGACCTTTGAAACTGTGAGCCCTCAAATAAACTTTTACTCCTCTACAGTTTTTCTGGTCAGATCTTTTACTTACAGCAGTGAAAAAGCTGATTAAAACAACTATTTTAATATTCAACATTATATTTTAATTATTTCCTTGTGCAAAGTACATAATATATATCTGTAACTCTATATAACCTCTTTGTTCCACCAAATTAATAGATGTTTATATTATTTCTTTCCCACATTGACCATATCATCATATTATATGATATATAATACATGACTCATATTATTTTGGTGGTTCCATTAAAAAACAAATTTCAAGTAATTTGATTCTTCTTCATTAATATCATTATATCCACAATAATTAAATAAGCCCAAAATGGCATATTTTGGTTAAATATCAGATATGGCTTTTGTTTTCAATTTTTCCATTATGCAATTGGTATAATCATTTATTTTAATTAATGCTATCTTAAAGTTATAAGTTATGTACTCATACAAATTCATAACTAAATTGATTTTGGAGTTTGTTTAGTCTAAGCCCACATTGCAGAAAAGGAAACTGAGGCTCAAAATTATAAATGACTTGTACCTATACTAGCATACTAGGTAGCTTGATGTTTGTTTCTGCCATTTCATGGACACCTTTTTGTACTATGTTTTTAAATATTAATTAAACTCTACATGTATATTTATCTGAACATTTGACTATATTGTAACAAATTTTATCTTCTCCCAGAATTCATGTATCTTTGCTTATATGTTAGTATATGTATTTTAAAGTGTCTTCAGAACTACATAAAATCTATCTATATAAAGGATGAAATAAATTTCAAAATAACATATTTATATACAAGCTTCTAAAATCTAATGGTTATGTGGATTTGAATTTTCACTTTGTATTAGGATGTTTTTACTTTACGAAGACATGGAAAAATTCATTTTAATTTTTATTTTCAGGCATACTCACTTCATCCACATTGATAACTGATTAAGGGATATTGAAATGGTCAGTTGATAACTATATTTCAGTGGGTGAAGTAACGTGAGTAAAATTCTTTAGTCCTTTCAAATGATTTCTTTTTCAATAAATTCTTTAAAAAAATTTAAGTATTGCACAGAAACATCAAAGTTTTACATATTTATATATCAAGATGGGATTAGTCTTTTACATATTTAGATATCAACATGTAATGTTCAACATATGTATATATTGCATAATGTTTAAACCAGGTTATAGCTATTTATCTTCTTAAATATTTATGAGCTTTTAGTAGTGAAAACCTGTAAGATTCCTTTTTTTAGCTTGTTGAAGTGCATGCTACATGATTGTAATTTCACGTCACTATATTGCTATATTGTGTCATCATACCCTAGAGAGCTTCTTGATCCTATCTAAGTGTAACTTAGTACTGAAACTAGAGTTTCTCCTTTCTGCTGGCTGGTGGGGTCTGCACAAACTGCTGGCATCTGCAGCAATGAAATGCATTGCAACTCTTAATGGTGGGCTATACCCTGCAGTGTTACAGCCAACCCCAGCAGCTCACTGCCAATTTCTTCTTTTTAGGTTCTTGTCATGCGAATTTGAAGAATGAAATCCACAGGGGAGGATAAGTGAGTGTATGATTAGGATTTATTCAAGTGTGAACAGAACTCCCACAGAGTGAGAGGGGAATGGAAAGGGGCTGCTGGCGAGTGTGCTGGCCTAAGGGTTTATATAGCACTTGAGTCAATGCTATTGGTCCAAATGTATGCTAATCAGGGTTGGGAAAAGTAGTAAAGTTCTTGGTTAGTCTTGCAATACCATTAGGTCTGCCCAACTTGCATTTCACATTGCTCATAGGGAAGTGGGCAGGTTGAGGTCAAAGAAGTTGAGGTCATCTGATGGCAGATAAAGGCTCCCAGCTGCAGTGCTGTGTGGATTTGGCTTCTGCAATGATCTGGGTTTTATCAGGATGACATTTTGGTGCACACTGGCTCTGTTTGGCAGTGCCTCAGACCCATGCTGGCGTGGTGGACTCAATATAGTCGTGGCCCAGCCCATGTTTGCTGTCTGCACTCCAGCCCACCTGGGTCTTGTCTCTGCAGCTCCACCACTCCACTGCTGTTTCTCTGCCGAGAGTTTAGGCTGGCTGTGCGGCTGTATAGCTGGGGAACATTGTCAGTACCCAGTGGTCAAACTTTGCCAATCTCTCCCCCTCACAATCCCCAGTGTCTGATAATCACCATTTTACTCTCAACTTCTATGAGATCACCCATTTTAGGTTTCACATACAGTGAAATCAGATGGTATTTGTCCTTCTGTGCCTGACTGATTTCATTTAGTGCAATAATCTCCGGTTCCACCCATGTTGTCAGAAATGACAGGATTTCATTCTTGTTTCTGGCTGAATAGTAATTCATTATGTGTATGATCACATTTTCTTTATCCATTCATTAGTTGATGGACACTTAAGTTGTTTCCCTATCTTGGCTATTGTGAATAGTGTGGCAAATAATATGGGAGTGTAGATGTCTTTCAACAAACTTATTTTACTTCCTTTGGTTGTAGACTCAGTATTGGGATTGCTAGATCATATGGTTCACTCTATTTTAAAACTTTTGAGGAAACTCCATACTGTTCTTCATAATTTCTATACTAATTGACCTTCCTAATAACAGTGTGCAAGAATTCTCTTTTCTTGACATTCTCACCAGCATGTTTATGTTTTTGATAATAACCATTCTTATTGGGGAGAAGTTATATCTCATTGTGGTTTTCATTTGCATTTCTCTGATTATTAGTGATATTGAGTTTTTTCCCCCATGTACTCATTGGTCATTTGTATAACTTCTTCTTTTGAAATATTTTTTAGCTGTTTATATATATATATATATATATATATATATATATATATATATATATATATATATATATATACACACATATATACATGTTTGTATGTGGTGCTGAGAATTGAACCCAGTGCCTCACCATACTAGGCAAGCGCGCTACCACTGAACCACAATCCCAGCCCCCATTTGTTCAGATGTATGTGTTTAGATCTATTGTCCATTTATTTTAGTTGGGTTATTTGTTTTTTATTAGTTAGTTTTTGGAGTTGATTATGTACTCTAGATATCAATTCCATGTCAAATACATCCACTGCAAATATTTTCTCTCATTCTGTAGGTATTATCTGTACTCTGGTGACTATTTCCACTGCTGTGCAGAAGCTTTTAAGTTTGATGTAATTCCATTTTTTATTTTTGATTTTGTTCCCTGTACTTTTTTAGAAAACAAAATCCTTGCCCATTACAACATTCTGAAGTATTTCCAATATGTTTTATTCATAGGTATATATTTATGTGTAGTCCAATACAAATTATAGAAGGGTTGTTTTCTAGTTCTTTGAAGAATGCCATTGACATTTTCATAGGATTGTATTGAATCTCTAAATTTCTTTGCATAGTAAAAACATTTTAACAATATTGATGTTTCTAATCTTTGAACATGAACATGGGATGTATTTCTACATTTTTGCATCCTTCTTAGTTTCTTTCATCAGAGTTTTATAATTTTTATTGTAGAGATCTTTCAGCACTTTGATTAAGTTTATTCCTAGGTATTTTACTTCAATTTTTGTAAATAGGATTGCTATCTTGATTTCTACTTCAACTCACTATTGGTATGTACCAATGCTACATGTATACTGATTTTTTATCTTGTAATTTTGCTGAATTTTTTTATTAGATTTTTTATTAGTTTTTTTGAAAGCTTTGGAAGCTTTAATTTATAACATCATGTCATCTGCAAACAGTGACAATTTTACATTTCTCCAATTTTGATGCTCCTTTTTTTTTCACTTGCCTGTTTGGTCCAGCTAGGACTTCTAGCACTATATTGAGTGAAAGTGGTGAAAGTGGGCTTCCTTTTCTCATTCCAGATCTTATAGATAAAGTTTTCTGCTTTTCTCCATTGAAGTACTGTTGGCTTCTGGCTGCTATAAAATCATCCTTATTATGTCAAGGCACATTCTTTGCATGCCTAATTTGTTCAACATTTTCATCATGAAGGAATATTGAACATATTGAATGCTTTTTATGCATTAATTGAGATGATCAAGTGGTGTTTATCCTTCATTCTGTTGATATATTTACTGATTTTCATATATTAAGCCATTCTTATATGCCTGGGATAAATCCCACTTGATCATGGTGAATATTCTTTTTTACGTGCTATATAAGAATATCAGTTTGCTAGTGCTAGTGTTTTCTTGAGGATTTTTGAGTCTATTTTCATCAAAGATATTGACCTGTAATTTTCTTTGTTTGTTGTGTCCTTATCTGTTTTGGTATCAAGGTCATGTTGGCCTCATAGAATGTACTTGGAAGAATTCTTCTATTTTTTGAAATAATTTAAGGAGACTTGGTATTAGTTCTTTTATAAAAAATGTTGAAACTTGTTTTGTGACCTATCATATAACCTATCCTGGAGAACACTCCGTGTGCTTATAAGAAAAATGCATATTCAGCAGCTATTGAATAGAATGTTCTTTAGATATCTGTTAAGTGCATTTGATCTAGGATGCTGTTTCTTTGTTGATTTTCTGTTTGTATGATCCATTCTTTCCTGAAAGTGGAGTGTTAGTATCACCAGGTATTGTTGTATTGGAACCTTCCTCTCCATTTAGGTCTTTTAATACTTGCTGTGTATATTTAGGTGCTTTGATATTTTTAGGTGTATATTTATTTTGAGTTGTTCTTTGCTCTTGCTGAACTGACCACTTTATCATTATAGAAATGGTATAGTCTCTTTTTATTATACTTTATTTAAAATCCAGTTTATTTTATGTCAGTATGGCTACTACTGCTTTCTTTTGGCTTCCATGGGTTAAGTATGGGATACTTTATTCCATCCCCAATTTCAGTCTTTGAAAATTTTCAGTCTAATGAAAATTTTGTACCCCTCTCTCTTGTCCTATAAAGTTGCTTCTGAGAAGTCCTTTGTCAGGTGACTAGGTCTCTCCCATATGTTATTTGTTTCTCTTTTCTCTTTTACTTGTTTATCTTTTGTAACCTTGAGTATTTTCTCTTTATCTTTTAACTTTGAGAGCTTGATTTTGTCTTGGGTAGATTGGTTGAGTTGAATTAGACTGGCAACCTTTGACCTTTCGAATATGGATATTTGTATATTTCTCTAGGTTTGGGATATTTATTTGTATATTTATTTAAATACTTGTATATTTCTCTATTTCTGTTATTGTTTCATTGAATCAGCTTTCTACTCCTTTGGTATTCTCAAATCCTTCTTGAGTCCTAATAATCATTTAGCATGATTATCTAAACATTTGCTCTTTTAATACTGTCCCAAAGTTCCCATATTTTTTTGTTACTAATCATTAATATTTATTTTTTCTCCTCTGTGTATTTTCAAATAGCTTGCTTTCAAGCTCACTAATTCTTTCTTTTGTTTCATCTATCTATTGATGTCTTTTATCTCATTTTAATTTCTCAGTATATTTTTCATAGTTTATTTGATTTCTTGAATTCGTTCCATTTCTTTAAGTTCATCCATTAAATTGTTGAAATGTTTCTCTGTTTTCTTCAAGCTTTTTGAATTTCCTTAAAACAGCTGTTTAAATTCTCTGAGAGTTCTCCCCTATGAATTATTGCCTGGTCAGTTTCTGGCACCTTATTTTGAATACTGGGTGAGGTTATGGTTTTCTGATAGCTCCTAATACTTGTTGGCATTCGATGTCTGGGCATTGAAAAAAAATCAGATATTTATTCCAGTCTTCCTAATCTGGCTTTGTTTGTGTTTGGCTTTCCAGAAATTTTAAGCAGGATGCTTATTTTCTCTGATCACTTCTACTATTTCCACATTGGATGGCATCTGGGTTCAGAGCTGTTACGAGTCCACTGTTAATTTGTCATTGCTTTTACTAGAGGACAACTGAAACCCAAATTTTCCCAAAATACTCTGTGTATTGTTTAGAAAGAAACAGGAGACTGCCTAGAGAGACTAGTCTGTCCCCACGAGCCTCTATCTAAGGCCACGGTAAGCCCTAATGCCTCATCCAGAGTTACTAATCTGTGGTCAGACACAACAGTATTCTCCCAGTTGTAGGCTAAGTCACTATGGCTAAGCTCCAGACTCCTATGTCCCATTTGTGGTCACCAAATCTAATCACACCTTGGATCCACAGCCAATGAAGACCAGCACAACAGTGGGTTAGGACCAGGGTTCACACTTCTGCAGACTGTCTACTGCTGAGGTAGACTTGTGGTCCTAGACTGTGGTAACCAACTACAAATGATGCCAGTTGGAAAAGAAATTCAATGGACTAGGATCACATGTCTTCCCCAACATTGGAGCTGTCCCAGGGGCTCCATCTACAGGCAGACTTGAGAATGGTGTCTGTTAAGATAATTTTGAGACAGAATGATAGACCATCCATAGGCAGCCAGGAATATGCTCTAGGAGAAAGAAAAGTCCAGCTCTGACCCCAGCTATTCCTAGCCACAAGGATAGTCCCTCAGCTCCTAGAAAAGACCAACTACAAAAGGTCCCTCCTCTTATATCAACAGACCATCGCCCCCACTCTTGTGCTGATTAAGGCTTAGAAATCACTTTTCTCCTAATTGACTGAAGAAGGCAAAATAGAGTTGATTGGTCCCCTTCCTGAATCCTGTATTCCACCCATCATCTATATAGACAGATCAAACCCATAAAAACTCCTAGACAACAGACACTTGTTGAAAAACCTCTCGTGGGACCCCTCCCTTTTGGGGAACTCTTCTTTCTTTCTATTACTTTAATAAATCCTGTTACTTTGCTCTCACCCTGTGTCTGTGGTTTTCATTCTTTGAATTCTTGAGACAAAGAACCCACCTGACATCCAAATTCTGTGTTACAGTTTCAATTAGCAGCTCTGCAGGCAGAAATGCAAAGCTGTCCTAAGAGGGCACAGGCCTCTCCCTGGTTCCAGGACAGTTCTAGAGCCCTATCTGTGAACTGTGGTCTATTAATATTTCTTCTGCTCAAACCAGTGAGGGGGTGGCATAAAGTCCCCTGGCCACCAAGGCTAGTGCCAAGCTGGTTTGGACCTGAGCTTTACATATGAGTACTGATATTTCCCAGGAGTCCTCTAATACTACAACTGGCATGCTGACTTGGGTGTCTCCTATAGGCACACAGGTTACTACCTGATCTGGGCTGAGACAAAGTCCTGTGTTATCTTTTCCACCTTGCTCCCCAGAAGGTGGAGTCCTGCTATCCACTGTGCCATCTGAGGTTGAGGGAAGGTTGGTAGAGGCTGTGTCTTTGCTGCCTGGCCTGACTCAGTTACATAGACTTACTCCACAGGTATTAACCTGATATTAGGGGTTGTGGGGCTCTGCCCAACAGTGGGTTTCACGAGGGCAATCCTAGTAATGGGTTGCAAGTCTAATGCTAGACTTAGTTCTCTCTCCTTCTCCTAAGCAGGAGACGTCTCTTTCCATGTTGGTCTGCTTGGAATTGTCCAAGGTCAGGTAGCATGGGAAACTACTCCCTGCCTGCCTTCATTAATGTGCCTTTTCATTTTATTGTACTAAAAAGAGGCACTATGGTCCTCATCTGATCTCTTGGCTCTTGTGCAGGTCATTTGGTGTGTGTATAGCTGTTTAAATTGGTATGTCAGTAGGAAAAGCTTCCAGAACAAATTACTCAGCTGCCATCTTGTTCTGCCCCTCAAATTTTTTCTCACTTTGATTGCCATTACTGAAACTTCACCAGCCAAATTTATAGAAATGAGAAACTTTAAGAAAAAAAATCAGGAGCTGGGATGTTGTTACCCAGCACATTTGAGGCCCTGGGGTGAAAATTATTTTCTCATTGGTAGTTGGAAGTGGGGGGTGGGAATATCTAGATATACTGTCCTATTGCTATTGAAGAATTTGGATCTGTAATTTAAAATCTTCAATGTTAAGAGAGCAGAACTCATGTAAAATGAGAAAATACCCTTGTGCACGTACACACACTCACACACACACAGGAATACAAGGAAGCTTTTGGAAATGATGAGTATATCTGTAATGTTGAGTGTGAATGGTTTTATAGTGTATGCATATGTACAGACTCATCAATCTGTACACAGTAAATATGTATAGTTTATAGCATATTGATTATAGTTTAATAAAACTGTTAAAAATAAATAAAATCTTCACAAAAATATAAATTCCAGCCTTCATTGATAAACTCCAAACAGCCATCTGCAAATAAATTTTAGTACATTTACAAGGAAGGAATATTTCCCAATGCATTTTATGAGGCCAGAATAAATCTGATACTAAAGCCTGACAAGAAGTATAGAAGAAAGAAAAATTATAGGCTAATATTTTGAAAGAAAAACACCTAAAATATTAGCAAATCAATAAAATAATATATAAAGTTTACAATGTGTTATCATGAGAAAGAGGGATTTATTTCAAGAAAGGAGGGTTGATTTAATATTAGAAAACATCAATGTAATTAACCACATCAAGAGAATAAAAAATAAAAAGGATATAAGCATTCCATAGATACAGGAATTCATTTTGACAATATTTAACACATTAATGTTTTTAAAAAACATTTTAAAATAGGCAATAAAAGAAAGATTGTGAAGTTGAATAAAGGGTATTAATCAAAAAATCATAATCAGTGTCATACTTAATTGAGAACTAGTCATCACTTTCCCCTTGGGTTGGGAATAAAACAAGGATACCAATATTATCACTCTGTTCAACATTCACTTAGGTTGTACCTAGTGCAAAAAGCATGAAAAAAAAAAAAAAAACATGTGAAGATTGGATGCAGGAGGGGGTGAAACAGATGACATGATGTGTGTATATGAAATCTGCTAATATTTACAGGTAAATTATTGGACATCAATTCAGCAGTATTGTTAAAGTATAGTTAATATACAAAAGTAAATTGTACCCCTCTATGCTAAAAATAGGAATTACTGTATAACTCTAAAAGTATCACTTTAATAGCACAAAAAAACTAATTTGTAGGGATAAATCTTTCAGTAGATGAACTAGAACCTCTATGATGCAGATTATGAAATACGTCAGAGAGAAGTTTAAAATGGCATAAATAAACAGAGAGAACACCATGTTCCTAGGGTGGAAGAAAACTGCTTTGTAGTAGGCAGAATTCTAAAACAAGCCCTCATGATTCACACCCTTGCATAATCTCTTGCTCTTGATTGTGGGCAATACTTTTATTTTACTTGCTTCTCATTGCAAAATTTGGCAAATGTGATGGATACCATGTATATGGTTATGGTAAGGGTGGATTTTGAAGTTCCCTTATTAGTTTAATAAAGGGCAAATTATCTTGGGTGTGCCTGATTAACAGGTGAGTCTTTTAGAGAGGTTTTAATGAGAGAAGGAAATCAGAGATCCCTCTACTCCTGGTCTTGAAGAAAGAGTCTGCCAAGCATTCCACACATTTAAAGAACAAATACTGACAACAAGATCCTGAGACTTCATACCTTGCCAACAGTTTGACTGCAGACGTGTGAGTCTTGGGCACAGAATCCAGACGCCCCATGCCCAGACTTCCAAGTATGGAAACTAAGGGATAACATATGAGTGCTGTTTTGATTTTCTAAATTTTCAGCAATTTGTTTCACAGCAATAGAAAATTAAAATAGTAGTCAAAGATTTAAAACCCCATCCAAATTGATTTATAGATCAAACACTATCCAAATAAAAATTCCAACAGCTTTTAGTTAAAAATGAAAATTAACAATCAAATGTTAAAATGTATAAGGAAACACAAAAGGATTTAAGTGAGTCAAAGAAATTTTAAAGAAGTATAAAACTGTATTACTTTAAGTTCCAGATATCAAGACATAGTATAAAGCTACATATATTTTAAACATGTGATATGGGTACAAAAATAGACATATACATTAATAAAACACAATAGAAAATCCAAAAATGGATCCATATATATATATATTCGTTTGTTTTGCAACAATGCCACCAAAATTTGTTCTGATAAGATGGTCTTTTCAATAAATGGTGCTAAGTCAACTGGATGTTCATAATTAATAACATTAACTTTGACAAATAAAACCTTATTAGAGGTGTATCATAGACCTAAATATGAAAGTTAAATAATAAAGCTTCCAGAATAAAAATAGAGGATTTCATGTGCTTGAGGCATGCACTCGTCTCTGAAACAGTTCACAAAGAGAAAAAAACAACAGCAACAAAAAGATTTATAAAATTTCTTCGCACTTAAGAACATACATTCTTCAGTGGACACTCTTGTGAGAGTAAAGATTTGCCTCACATACTTGCATCAGAAAACTCATTTCCAGAATATGCATTCTATTTAATAGATAATCAGTAATATTAGGAAAATCACGCCAAGAAAAGCAAAGATAGAGCTTTGTTATATAAGTGTCAAAAAGGTGACAGCATTGCACTAGAGAGGAGGTTCAGGTGGTCAAAACACATGTGCACATTAGCACACACACATATACACACACACATATATACACACACAAACACACACCCACACACTCACTATGTTTAGTATCATTAGTCTTCAGGGAAATGCAAGTGAAACTGCAAAAGATACCATTGCAGAGATACTACTGTTGTTAAAATTAAAAGACTAATACCAACTCTTATCTTCTTACTATCTTCCCCTTTAAAAGAACTTGAGTGTAAGAGACAGTTTAGATTCTTGATTTGACATTGAGTTTGAGTTGGTAACACAGGGTCATTATTCACAGTGAACACTCAGTTATTAACTAGTTAGGATACTGAAAGAAAATCTGTACTTTCTCATGCTGGTAAGAGAAACTGTGGTGCTCACAGTAAAGGAAAGAGTTAAATGTGCCAAGAAGAGAAGATGCTGGCGGACAAACTCTGACCAGGAAATTCCCTTAGACTCTCTATGAAAGGATATGAAAAAGCTTTTATACACAATATGTCTGTCCTAGGAACTGATTATTGTACTTCTAAGTAAGAATCTTTATTATTTGTTATTGTATTTTTATTCTTTCATGTGTTTGCTTGCAGTGTATTTTAAAAAGGAATGAGTTTTAAATCAGAATATTTCCACAAGGCAATGTGTTATTACTGCAGCAGTCTGTAAGGGGTGCTGCTTTTGTGGTCTACCTTGGTTATAAGAATCTTAGCGACAATTTTCAAAGGAAGTCAGTATCCTGATATAACTATAGTAACATTAGGAATATTTCCTTGACCCAAATTTTGAGAAATTACATGAGAATAATTCTATCAGCACTGCAGAAAACAAAACGAGTTTACTATGTAGTTAAGCATAATTAAATTTTAAACTGTAAATAATTCATTTATTTTCCATGAGCATTACCAAAGCACTTGCTCAGGTCCTCAAACAAGACTGAGGAACTGTATTTGTAATAGATCTTTTCCCTGCAATCTCTGCTAATCTCTTGTGTCCCATTCCCCTCCAACCCCCCTAGGTTCTAATGTAATACCAGTTCCATTTTTCAGGGACCTTATTACTAATAGAAATACTAATCAGCCTATGATATATTTATCTTTTTTTTAAGTATAAGTTGTGAATCACTCCTGAACATTTAACCTTATCTGGCACAACCAGATTCTCTTTCCCAGGAACTGGTAACTATGATTCAGAGACAGGTAGGCAAATCTGTGTGGGTAAATGAATCCAGAGCTCTAAAACTCAGGAACTGTGGGGCTCCTGTGCATGGAGACACTTGCTAATGAATAGCTCTAGAGGTACAATATAGCAGGCATGTGTGCAGATGTGTGTGGTGGGAGATGATAATATAAACATTCTTTTCTGTAGTGATTTATACAAACTATAAAAATAACTCTTTGAAGCATACATTGCTATAAAAGATGGGCTTGCTCAAGGTTTCACAGTGATGTTTTCTGTTACATAGAGGATCATAAAAATCCTTCACAACAAGTGTCACCATCAGGATTAAAAGAATTAATCCTTTTAAAAGTCTTATGACAGCATCTGACAAATAATAGACAGTAAGCATTAGCTCTTATTATCATTATGGAAAACTGGGTCGAGTGATATAATATAAAACCTCTTATAATAAAAAAAAGAGGTAAGGGGAAAATGAAAGTTGGAGAAAAGAGAAATGACATGTTCATCAGAACATGAAACATTTTGTCTTGCAATTTCATGAGAGTGTGCTCAGAGTAGAAAATTAAACTATAGAGGAGTTCAGTTCTTTTGGATAGTTGAATAACAGAACAAGGGAATTTTCTTCCTTTCAATTTTCTGAAAGATATTTTTTTCAAAAATATCACTCATTTTCTTTTAATTCCTTTTAAGTGTTCACCCCAAATTGTTGCATTTGAAAGCTTATCATGAACACATACAGCTTGAGAATCTTTGGACTGGTTCATGAAATTACTGTAGTTATATTGTAAAATATATGGTTGCTGAATGACTAATTTATAATCAATTCTATGGGAAAAATGAGGGAGGATGAGAAAAAAGAATTGTTTGAACTAATATATGTAATTTGGCTCTCTGTGTAAGCCAAATTCAGTACATAAAATAACAAGTTTAATTTAGTTATACTGAATAAATATCCTGGAAAAAATAGTTTTAATATATAGTATAAAATCTCACTTTCTAGATTTTAGATTGCTAATAAACTTATCAAATTAAATGCAAATAAAATCAAAGTACTAGAAGGATAACATTGTTTAACATTTAAGTGTTGTTTATTGTGTCAGTCTCTACCCTGTGTGTAACATTGTTACTTGCAAACTATACAACCACTCTATGAGGCGGCCTACAGGGGACATTTATTCTGGCATTGCCAGCTGCCATTCTTGTCCCTTCCTTCACTGTGAAGTCACTCTATGGTTTAAGGTTGATCCACACCTTTATCCAAAGCAATAAGAACACTCCCTCCCTTTCTTCCTGTCAGAGAAAGGTTTTTCAAGGTGGACATATGCCTCTATCTAAATAGTTCAATCTAAATGAAAGCTGAGACCTTGTGTTTGATGGTTGAAAAAAAGTAGGTCTCTCTTACTCTAAAAAGGAATACTGTGAGACAAGAGGCTCAGGAATTTTACAGCTATGTGGCCAACCTGAAATCAGCCAGTATTGGCACAAGCCCTTAAAGAATGGAGCCAGATCTGGATCAAAGCATTCTTGAAACTCTGATCTCTTTATTTACATGAGCCAATGCATTTCGGCTGAGTTTGATTTATGTAAAATTTTGTGGGACATAGGATCAAGTCTCCTAAATGATCAATAGACATGTTATTATCTTCATTATGCATGGGGAAAGTGAGATTCAGCAGTGTTATCTCATTGTCTAGGAAAATAATTTATAGAACTAAGATTTGAATTCTGGAATTCTGAACTGCACAGCCATGATGTTTAATTGGTAAGAAAGGTTGCCTTCCTAAACCATGACTGGAAATATTGTTGCCTTTACTATCAGCATGTTCAAAAAATTTTAGTGCTGCTTATTATTTTTCATCTAATTGAAAATATTTTAATGGTGAATTTTTTAAAATTTAATTTTTGGAGAACAGTAAAAGAAATGATTAAGATAATTGGGAGGTTTTGAAATCCAAATACTTGGATAACTGTATTAAAAATAATTTGGAAAACATGAATAATCACAATTATTATTCCAAATCCTTGTTGTGCTCTTCAGGGTCTGTAGCTTCTATGTATCAAACAGTCTGCCTAAAGAAGAGTGGGAAGAATATGAGCTCAGGTGATTAGAAGTTTGAGACCTTGAAATTCTGATCAGCCCCTGTAGGGCTATGTGATATCAGTCAGTCTTAGAAGCTCAACATTTTCTGTTATAAAAATTAGTTAATAATAACTCCTTTGCCTGCTTGTTAAATAGATGCAATGTGATAACAGAACCATGATTGGCAGAAAATAAGTTCTTAGCAAATGATATCTAAATCTTACAAAGTATTTTGTAAATTCCGTACACTTACAGAGCCTGTCAGCAGTGCCTAAGGCTTTGAAACCCTCCAAGAAATTGTGTTTCTTAGACAAATGATGTTGTCAATGTATTCATTCGTTCTTAACAAAACAGAGGAGCCCTCAGAGCAAATTCGTGATTGGAATGCACACATTTGGACACTTTCTTAGAATTTTTTGTTTATTTGTGCTTATTGTATGGTGTGTTGGAAAGGATTGTGACTATGTAGCCAAAGAAACCATAGAGTTCAAATCTTGACTCTGGTACTTAATAACTGTAAATATTGGGCAAGTTTCTATTTTCTCTTACACGATTCGCTGAAAGGAAAGAAGAATGCGCTCTTATTACTTTTTTAATGGTGCTAGGGTCTGAACCCAGCAATTTGCATATGCTTAGCAAGAGCTGTACCACTGAGCTATATCCTTAGCCCAAGATTTTGTGTGTGTTTGTGTGTGTGTGTGTGTGTGTGTGTGTGTGTGATAAATGAGTAAATTATAACATATAACTTTAACAGTAATAATAACAACATATAAATAAAATATATAGAGTGCCGTACATAAATTAGTCATTACTTTATGTTCCTCCCCATTTGTTCCTCCTGCTTGTCTCTTTTCTTGTCACCAGAGCATCACATCAGAGTATTCTTTTATGTGTAGAGGAATCAGCACTATTTAATGACTGAGATTTATTCTCTTTGAAATCTGAGAAAATCAGGAAATATAAAGAACTGCCATCTGAAATTGCTGAATACAGTTCAAAGTGAGGTTTAAAACTAAGCCAAACATTTTCCCCTGTGTTTCAGACAAGCTAATGAAATTCTTCTGAATAAAATTGAAAAATATTGCTTCAAACAATAACCTGACTAAGGAATTTAGGGTGCTTTGGAAGTCTTTGCTTAATCTATTTTTCTGTAAAATTAAAAATTAAGTTTTTCAAGAATGTTAGAATATGAATATTATAATTCCATGTTATTTGCTGCATATGCATGTCTGCATGCACAGACAATACACAATATAACCTATCTAAATTATACAGATCCAGAATCTCTATTTATACATATATTGAAATTTTTAATCTTAAAAACCTGAAAAATTGCTTTCGTTCTCCATTTTTCATGTGCTTCAATCAATCTTAAATTTCACTCTTTTAAATTAACTTTGCTTGCTGTCCCAATAGACTAGCACTACATAGCATATATTAAATATGTAAAAAAGGTGTTTTATAATGCATTATCTTCACCAAAAGTAAATTAAGGTCCTCTCAGAGCAACAGAAGGTATGTGTAGAATACTGATAAGTTAAATGTTTATTTTTATAGGATCTCATTTCTATCACAAATAACAATGATTTTTAAAAACATAAAGAAAAAGATGAGCAGAACAAAGAATAAGCTTAAAAGAAAATGTGAGCAGGTGCAGAGTAATGCAGCATTCAGGGCGCAGTAATGGTAACCTTTCCCTTTGGGCATTTGTGGTTTACATATTTAGCATTAGGGCAGGGTCTGTGGGAGTCTGACTCGTACAAAGAAAATCAAATTGGAAGTAAAGGCTTCTATAAAGGAGACCAGTATTGTGCAGGGACTATCTATCATCTTGTGCTCCCAAGATCAGTTCCAACAAGGGGCCATATTAGTATGCAGGCACTTGTGTTCTATCCTTTTTCCAGTTTTTGTTCTTGGAATGTGGTATCCCCATGAAACTCATTAAATTTCCTTTTTCTGCAGCTGACACTCAGGCATAAATAATCTGAGGGGTAAACAGAATGTTGATATAAATATGCAAAACTTTTTGATAAAATATAACATAATAGGTAACTAAGAAGCTAAAAGACCCTCACAGGGACCAAAAAAAGAACATTGCACTATTTTATTATGTGTAGTTATGGGAAACTACAATCTGAGTTTTAAATGCTTGTCAAAATGAACGTTAGAACTCTATGTGATTGTCAAGTGCTCATAGAGATAGAAAATAGTAATATTGTGAATATTTAAAGCATGGGGATGAGAAAATTCAAATAGCTATAAATTGTTTTTCCTTGATCATCTTTGATACAGTGCTTTACATACAGTGTAAAAATGGGAGAAAGGAATCATTATTTAATGCTTTCTTTGGGGTGTATTTGGATATTATTTTGAATGGAATAATCTGAGAGTCTCAAACTCATGTAAATTCAAAAAAAATGGACCATCCATTTTGAATAAGTGATTGTGTAATATATCTCAAGGAAACATAATGAAAGAAAAAAATACAATAATTAACACTCATCATATTAGCACAAATTAATGTTTGATAACATTTGCAGGGAAGTAGAAATCAAGTGAAAGCATCAATTTGAAAACTTCCTTAGGAGAACAACTTGGCAATTGCTAGTGAATTTGAAAATGAGAGTATTGTTTTCCAAATATATTGAAGTGTTATTATAAATCAGTAAGAAAAACATAACCAACCACAAAGAAAAAAAAGAATATGAGCAGGTGATTAGTATGATAAAACATCATGGGAAAATGATATACCTTATTTATAGTCACAGAGATAAAAGTTTAAATATTTTTATACTTTTTCACACCAATTAAATTGGTAAATTTGAAATAATGTGACAATAAAGCAGGGGTAAATGCCTGTAGAACAATTGATTCTTCTAAGAAAATTAGAGTAACTGTAAACTAGCATAACCCTTTTATAGCATTTTGGCAATAGTTAACAGATTTGTAGATAATGTGCACACTTTTGTGAAGTACTTGCATTTCTAGTGAAACTCTAGTACATGTGTCTAAATGTACAAATACAAAATGTTTGTATGAGTGTTTAAAAATAAGATATGATAGTTTTTGAGTTATGTCACCTCTTTTTTGAGTTTTTCTAAATCCAATTTTATATTGTATTTTATGTATTTTTGTCATTTCTTGAATTTTTTTAGCTCATTTTGAAGCAATAGGTATAGTTTTACTATCTGCTTGTCATTGTATGTATGGACACGTGTGTATCCATCTGGGCAATGCCTTTTCTGAGGTCTTTTCCTTGTGTGGATGGTATTTCATTCCTCATTCTATTTCTGCTTTTGGCATTCACCCTTAATATTTTAGTCTTGTTTAGGTTTTTCCTAAACCTTTAAAGAAAGACGTAGTTGAGAGGGATTTTCCAACTTCACAAAACTCTCTCTTCTATTGTTTCCCATAGTAGCTTACTTCCTGAGATTCCCAGCTCTGCATTCTTTCTCACTTTTGCCTGGACATCCTCTTTCCTTCCTTCCTATACCTAAGTCGTCTAAATTTGGTTTCTTCTCCCAGCAGTTCTCCCCTGGACCTCTGTCCTGGAATGGGACTTGCAGAGGTCAATATCATTAGAGGCAGGTGTTACCACCTCTTTAACCCTCCTTATTGCAAGCTCTTATATTTACCTATGGAGTGGGGCTGCCACAACCGACCCAACTTTAGTTCTGGTGGTTATGGTTGTTATTACTTTACAGTAAACACCTGTCAGCTGTTTGGATGCTCTTCTTGTCCCACTCCCCTCTATTTCCCCATTGCTTTGCCTTCTTTGCTCCCCAACAGGTGCATGCACAGATCTTGTGGCTGCTACCAGTTTTCTCCCACTTATTTCTCCCACTTATTTACGTTTTTGAGATTTCACAGTATACTTTGATCCTCATTTGTATGTAAAAGTTGCCCATGGATTTGGTTTTGTTAAATAGATGCTTTATTTTTATTTTATGTAATGATTTGGGATTATTGAAAATGTGAGCCACCACTGTAGGCTCCATCTTTTCAGAAATGTTTTAAATAATGATTAAAAAAAAACTTGGCAATATAGATGTTCATCAAAGAGGAAATGGGATGAAAAAGTTATAATAAGCAGTGCACTGCTTCAATCTTTAAAGTGAATTAACTAAAATATAGCAATCAATATAGATAAATCATTTAAAACTCCTGGTCTTTTATTATCAATATAACTGAATAAATCATCATCTTTACCATCTCTTCTAGGAATCATCTAAAAGCAAAAAGAGAAATTTAAAATAATATGTGTATCCCTTAGCTTCATAGAAAACACAAAACTCGGTGGCTTAAACAACTACCATTTATTATTGCTACCACATCTGCAAGTTGACAGGGCTCATCTGTGCAAACCTTCTTCAGACCGTGGTGACTGTGACAGTTGTGCTTCTTGCTTTAGGTCTTTGTCATTTGAGATAGCTCTGCTTCATCTGTTTCCTATCCTCTTTGGATCAGCAATTTAGCCAGGCTGTTTCAATGATAGAGTCTAAACAATGAAAACAGGAAATCAAAGACTATTAAGATTTGGGACTGGAACTGTCAGGCCGTCATTGCTGCTTATACATAGTTGACCAAATCATGTCACATTGCCAAGCTTCAAGTCAATGATTTCAATGGGAAGAGGGCAAATGTTGGGAGAAGAGAAAAAGTGAGCCCCCAAATGCAAGCTACTAAAACTTGAAAACTCAATCATTTTGCAAACCTATGATATAAAATACATTAAATATTGAACACTTCATATAAATCTTCCCAAAGCAACTGAGCTAAGATAGGAACTAAATGAATGATTTGGATAAGAAACAATAGAATAATCACAGTGGATCCAATGAAGCTAAGGGATACACATATTATTTTAAATTTCTCTTTTTGCTTTTAGATCTCATACATTTTCTGTAGATGAAGTTTATTACCAACTTTCTACACTCAGGTTCCTTCTTTGCTACCATAAGAAGCAACAGATACCTCAAAGGTCTTGTTTAATTTTGCAGAGAAGTTGAGGCATACTTTATAATTAATCCCAGAAAGAAGACATAATTTCAGGAAGCAGTTGTCTCTGTGGTAGCAGCAATGAAGCAATCTGTTGTGTGTGAAAGACATTCTATAATTCTGAAGAGAGGCAAAAATTTTAACAAATGAAGAATGTTTGCTAGAAAAGTATAAGTATAATTTTTAACATTTAGATGAGAATTTTCTCATCTAATAATAGCAATAACCTTTGTGAGATATATGAAAATGATAAATTAAAAACTTGAAAAAATGATTTAAAAAGCCTATAAAAAGACAAATGAGATGGCAGAATTTAAAACCGAAGTAGGAAAAAAAAAAAAGAGGAACAAAATCATAAGAATAAAGACAAAACTGAAAGGAACAAAAAGGAAAATAAAAATTGTGGAAAATTTCATGGGGAACAAAAGTGAGAAAAATAAATATTATGGAATAGCAGAGAGATTTACAAGAATAACAAACAAAAGAATAGATATAAAGAATAGATAAAGTTGATACAGAATATAATTCAGAATGGAATCCCTGAAAAAAGAAAAACAAAACAACAATGTTATGGTTTGGATATGAAATATCCCCCAAAGACTCATAAATTGAAGGCTTGGGGACTATGTAGTAATTTTCAAAGGTGGAGCGTTTGGGAAGTGATGAGGTCATGAGGACTCTGCACTTATCTGTGGATTAATCCATGAATAACTGAACTGACTTCTGGGAAGCGCTGGACACTGTAGGCAAGTAGGGCATACCTGGAGAAAATAGGTCCCTGGGGGCCTCATCCCCTTTCACTGGTCCCTTCCTGTTTCTGTGTGCTTCCCCACTTTCCCGAGCTGAGCAGTTTTCCTGTACCATGTCCCTTTGCCATGATGTTTCTGCCTTGGAGGCAGCTCATCATGGACTGAAAACAGAAGCCAAAAAAAAAAATGTTTCCTCCTTTAAATTGTTTATGGCAGGTATTTTAGACACAGAGACAAAAAACTGACGAATACAAATGGATAATACAAATATTTAAAGAAAACCTCCCTGAAATAACAGAAGACTTGAATATGCATACTGTAAGGGCATACTTTGTTCTGGAAAAATAACTAGTAGCAATCAAAAGTGAGATATACCAGTATTCTAGAAAATTTACGATACTTAGTGATAACGAAATCATCTTTGGGCTAACAGGCAAAACATCAATTAATTCATGTCAGTCTGATCCTAAGAAAGATGTTATTAAACACCAATTTTTATGGTATCAACATGTGTAAACCAAAATAAAATTAAAAAGACAAAGAACTACATTGAAAGTACACAGAAAATTAATTTAAATACCCAAAGGAAAGAGATACTAATTCAATATTTCAGCTCAGACTTATTACTAAAAAAAATCAAAGATGAATTTTAAAAAAATCAATAGAAAATAGGAGAAAAAAGGTGACCCTTTTCTTATATACTATAACATAAAAGAGCAATACAATGTGACAAAACAATGATAAACTGAGAAAATTAAATGTAGCTCCGAATATTAACAAAAGTCTTGTTTTCTTTATATTGAAGTTTTCCTACATATTTGTGTGTCAAAATTCAATAGCACAAAGTAAAACTGGGCAAAGTTGACAGAAAAGAAAATGCAAGTGGATTTACATATATAAAAATGCTTATTCTGTTATATTAGGAGAAATTCAAATAAAAATACAGGTAAACATATTGAAGTTCAACAATGTATTAGAAACAAACATGGAAATTAGTACTCTGACATATTCCTGTTGAAAGTATAGTTTGCAGTGCAGAGCAAATTGGCAATATCAATTCTAATTTTGTATGTATAGACCTTTTGAACTAGCAATACTATTTCTAAGAATTTATGCAGCAGATACAACCATGCTGTAGCCAGACTTTTAATATAGGTCCTAAAGATCCTGCATCATTGGGGCTTTTTATGTCCTTGTGTAATTCCATTCCCTTGAGTATGGGTTGGACTGACTGACTTATTTCTAATGCATAAAATATGGCAAAATACAAGAGATGTTTCTTTAAAAACTAGGTTATCAAAAAATTACAACTGTCTTCTTGGGCCACCTTCTTTTGCACGTGCCTGTGCGCTAGCGCTCGCGCGCTCTCTCTCTCTCTCTCTCTCTCTCTCTCTCTCTCTCTCTCTTTCTCTCTCTCTTGCTCTACTATGAAAAGAACAAGATACAATGTTGTCCTATGGAAAGACCTATCTGGTACCAAAATGGGGAAGGGATTTGCCCAACAGATAATGAAGAACTGCCTCCAACAAACTGAATTCTGCCAATAACCATGTGAGTGAGCTTAAAAGCAGATTCTCCCTCAGTCTAGCCTTCAGATGAGAACATAGACCTGACCAACCCTTAATTATAGCCTGATTAGTGTTAAGAAGCCAGAGTAATTTAACTTCACTGTACTTGAATTCATGGTTAACATGAATTTTGTTATGCTGCAATAGAGTACTAATATGAGTCATGTAAAATTATGTATACATATGCTACATATGGCCAACAATATTTGTAATTGCTAAAAAATAAAATGAACTTAAACATCTATCACTAGAACAGAAGTATATGTTGGTGATAGTTCATAAAATAAAGCATGATGCACTACAAGGAAAGATAAAAATATTTTTTATAAATTGATATGAAAAGACAAACAGCTTATTTAGTTTAAAAAGCAATGGACAGAACAGTGTGCATAGCATGCTGCTATTTGTTTATGCACTTAACATATTTCTGCACAAGAAACTAGTAACCATGGGTACCTATTCTGGAGGAATGAGGTGGGTGGAAACTGGGTGTTGAAAGTACAGTGGTGGGAGGAAGACTTTTAACTCTATAACATTTTATCCTTATTAATTCAGAATCATGTTAATGGATTAGCTATTCCACATATTATTTGTTTTAGTGTTTAAATAAGTAAAAAATATAACAGAATTGCATTTACTTTTTAAAAATAAAACATAATGTTGAACAAGAAAAAGCAAATTGCATTCTGTGTGGTATTTATATGCATTTTATAGTAGGCATATTAATAGCATAGAGTTTATTGATACTTGCTTAGGTAGTAGCCATTCAAAAGCATGCAAGGAAATAAGTTCTAAATTAAGGATCATGGTTATTTCTGGAAACAGAAATAAATGAATAGGATTGGGGAAGAGGAACACAAGGGGCTTCCATTATAACTTTTACATTTTTATGTCAAATTAGGCCATATATAGTGGCAAAGTTCAAAGAAAGACATGAAAATATTTGGTGATTTCAGGCACAGGAATTATTTAAGAAAAGTTATTTAAATACATTTTATGTTTTAATATTAACATTAAGTAGGAATCCATAAAAATTGTGTGAAATTTAAAGATGGCTATAAATTGAACAGTTATTTTACCTATTTAAAGACTTTCATACAAAAAAAACCATAAAAGCACATCCATCTATCTTTACTATTAGGAGCTACGAAAGAAAAAATACTAGCATGATTAGGAAACATTGATTACTAATTACATTGCAAAGGCAGTTACACTTTATGTTTCTATAAGCAAAGCAAATATATCTTAAGCTTTGTAAAAACAATGCATTATAAACTTTGTAAAAACAAAGCATTATGAACCAACTGTAACAACAAAATCTCATCCAAACCAAAACAAACAAGTGTTATAATATTTCAAGCACAGTAGAGCCAATAATAAGTACATATACTCACTCATGAGTAATTTTTATAGCATCAAGTTAATAAAATGTAGGTATTTTTCTGGAATTCAAGGACCTTCTTTTTCAATCTATTAACCCAATGTAGTAGTCTCTGTAGCATCTCTGAAGGATGATTTTTGCAGTTTCTGTTTCTACTCACTTGGTCCTAATCATGCCTTCCAGAGTCATGCATCACATATTAGATTTCTCATTGGATAAACCCTTTTGAATATTTGGAGACTATAAGATATCTTCTAAACTTTCCATTTGAAGCTGGATGTATTTAATCCCTCAACTGTTCTTTTTATGACAAGTTGTCTAGGCCTTGGTAAACTTTTTTTTTTTTTTAAATTGGGCTTCAGCTTCTTTTAAATTGGTTACTTTAAAAAAAAACAACTATGGAGGAATAATTTGAGAATGAAATGTCAACTGCATTGGGGTATTAGAAAGATTAAGCAGTTTGGTGGAGATTATAATGAACTAAGTTGCCTAACATGGTTCAAAAAGGTACATTAGTCAGGTTAACTTAAGTTCTATAATAAACAATCCCAAATTTCAATAGTTTAACATGATAAAGATTAGTTATTGCTTACTTTACAGTGAGTATTAGCTTAGGAACTCAGTTTCATGTAATGTTCAATTATAACACTGAAGTCTTCCTCTATCCTTCACATCAGTTTGGCTTGCAAGATTCCTGAGTATTGCTCAGCAGATGCGCATTTGTTTCAGTGTCTATTGCTCAAGAAGACATATGTACTTTTAATTCCATTTGATTAGCTGAACTCAATCACACAGCCAATTTATTGGGAAATACAATCTACTTGTGTGCTTAGAAAGAAAAAAAATGAGATTCCATGAGCCTATAGCATTGTCTCTTCTATTCAGGATGACAGCTACTAGCTCAGAATTATTAATAGCATGTGGGAATGTTGGCCCAGTGTTGACAAACTTTTTAATTTCTACAGGTGTGGAAAAGATTTCTCTTTTAATGTGACAACTTCTGTTTTTCAGTGTTGACTATTAAATTACTCTTTTAATAATCTTATAGAAATATTATGTTTATAAACTAGATTGGGTCTGTTGGCCAACAGTCTGCAAATGTTGACTGTATTAAAATATCCAGGAAGGTCAAAGTTTAAGATCTCATTTCTTGTGGATTGCAAGTGCATAGTTTAGTAACTCTTAACACATTTGCTAGCACTCATAAAAAGGGTTTGTGAGTGATACCACAGAAACCAAGGGGTGGGGTAAGATTGTGTGTCTAACAGTGTTCAGCTAGACCACCACATCTAATAAACTGTGACTAAAACTCAAAGGACACTGGATTCCACAAATCCAAAGCTATAACCCTGTAGTAAAGCTAGGCTCGTTGTCCTCTTGCAGTGTGGCTGGAGAGAGGCTGCAGGCAAATAGAAAAGTCTACAATACAGTTTAACCCAGAATATTCAGTATTGCTTGAATCCATCAAAACTCAGAGATACATCATCATTGTGAAGTGTGTTTGATAGCCAAGTCTTTGTGAAGTGGAGGAGGCTTGAGACAGGGCTTGAATAATTTAATATTGGAGAACATGAGTATGTTCATATAAAAAGTGGAAATGTTATAATGCAAGAATGGGTAGGGGTTCTAAAACACTGAATTAGCTCTTAAATTCTGGCTTAACTAGTGTCCTGAGTATTAGAAGCCAATAATTATCTCCCAATCATTATTCTTACTTGATGCTCAGTTTTTAGAAGGTTACACCTTCTTGTCTTCAGGTGTGACCAGATGCCTGAATTCTAGCTAGTAGATGTAAGGAGGGTGGATTTGCAACTTCCAGAAAATGATCTTAAATGGCCATTTTTGTCGCTCTGTCCTTGTTAGTAAGAATGAGTATCTAAATGCTGAAACTTCAGCAATTGTCAGAAACCACAAAGTGGCCTTGGGAATGGAAGCCCCTCGGTGCACAACAACAAAATTGAGAAACTTGAGCTGGAAGGCTTTGGACTCTATAAATGAGAGGAAGAAACAGATTTGCTTCTTGTTTATGCCACAGTAATTCTGTTTATTGTTATTTCTCCCCTTTTTAAATTTTTTTTTCCATTACCTAAATTTGAACACATTCCTTTACTTCCTGAGCTCAGAATATTCTTAAAATGAGGGAGGTGATTTTATTTATTGTCTAAATGATGTCTTTGTACTTTGCATTCTACATGATTCAGTGGAAACATTTTTTAAGATCTGTTTGAATAATTGTGCCTTGTTGAAGTTTGCATCAACACATATAAAATGTGAAAATTCAGTCACTAATTCAGATTTATTCAAATAGATATTTCTCTTAGAGAAAAAGCAATGTTATATATCACAATTAATTTGGAATGCATTCCAATAGGAATTAAAATAGAAAATATTCCAATTTAAAACTAAAAATTAAACAGTGATTTCAGAATTTTTATAATTGATTCATTAACACAAGTATTAACATCAGCTTCCATTGTATTGATATTTCTCCAAGTGTGTTCCCTTGAATCCAAGACTTAATAAGAAATGACCAAAACAATGTATGCTGAGCTAAAATTTGTTCTAGAAAATGACAACTAATAATTGGATATATTTATGGGGTTTGATGTGATTTTTGATATCTACATATACTATGAAATGAATTAAATCGAGCTAGCTTTTACCATATTTCCTTTAAGATATTCACCAAACATATTACAGTCAAAAAATCCCTGAGCCATTTCATACAAGCAGATAAACAAAAACATTTATCTTTGTTTAATCAGTTATTTCTACAACATATTTGACCATAGTGATATTTTTTTTCAGGAAACGACTTGGAAAACAGTTTTAGATGGTCTACTTTTCCAAAATCCTGTCTTTATATCCTGCTGCTTCTCCATTTAGGAAAGTAAACAAAGCCCTAAGGTAACCAATAAGTTAAAATCAGTTTGCTATTTCACAGCACATTCCACAGGAAAACTGTTTGTAAACCACAGCTTGAGGTTCTCAGAGGAAAACAAGAGCCATCAGCGAGCTCTGCTTAGACATTGTACCCTTAATTTTGCCCTTTGGGTTGAGTTTGGTAGCAAAGCTCAGTTGTGATGCAGAAGTATCATTATCATATTACGAGCATCAGTCAGACACTTGACACACACCCTGTGCTTTATGTCTATGGAGAGTAGCTTTAAGAAGGGAATTTTAGTGGTTGCTTCCAGGCTGTTCCTTGGCCATAAACCTTACAGTCTTACACAGGCAATAAAAGATCTGGCTTTTTAATATCAGTAAAAATGGAATCAAGAGACTAACTCAAGTGAAAACAAAGTACAGCAAAAAAAAATAGGCAGTTAGTGTTTGGGAACACCTCTTTTTTGATACAGCATATTTTGTTGTTGTTGTTCTTTTAAATGTTTTGTCTACCAGGAGAATAGAAATTTTCTACAGAGACTAGGAGATGCCATCTGGTAATTTTAAACTCTATTACTATTAAAAAAAAAAAGCCTATATTTTTCCCAATTGTAAAGTGTCTAAAGACCGATTCTTTTGAGATTTCAGTGATTGTACCCAGGAAACAGGTTTTTTTTTTTTTTCCTTTAATTTCTTTTTAGCATTTAAGAAAATAGGCTAAAAGCTATTTTCATTACATCAAACACCTGAACATTTTTTAATACAAAAGTGAGGAATAGAAAGAAAATATGATACATATCCAGAAACATAAATTCATAAAGTTAATTGTAGTTCCACATATTTTGAGAAGTACCCTGAAAAATCATCTTTTGTATTTTTTCTCAGGAAAACATGTCTATCAAATACTACAAAAGGCCATGTTACAAACATGTGGATTTTGAATACATAGAACAGATGGCAGGTTTTTATTCTATTCAATCGTTTTACAACTGGGTGAATCAAACATCCCGTAGAATCTTCATTGTAATTTAATTTGCACTTATAATTCTAATTGCCAATAATGGAATGCTAAGGACGGTTAACAGAATCCCCTTATAGAAACATAACAGGAACAATGTGGGATTATTTATTCACAGCTATTATTCCTAGAGAAGGCTCAACAATTGGTAAGTAAAAAATATGAAACATTTGCTCAAAAATAATCTGTTAACTTTACATTTCAAAATGTGTAAATGGCAATGCATAGATGTGTTTGGCAGTGATTAGCACCAATGTGTGTTGATGCGCTAAACATTGAATACATTGTACAAGGGAGAAAGAACATCTGTAGGAGATCAGACAGGAGACTGCCAGTTTTGGTTTTTAGCCAAATTGAATTCCTCTGGGTTTTTAATAACTTTACAAGGAGGGGACTATTTGTGTTTATTTTCAGAACCTGTGCATTTTACATAATTACAAAATGTGATAATGCATATGTAACTCACTCTAAAAATACATTCAGCTATAAACCTCAGGGCTGTCTTTTCAGCCTGAATTCAAATGTTATCTTGCCCACAGCAGTATTTCATGAAGTCCTTGAACTTATGAACTTATACCATTCTACATGGCTGGTTTAACATGCAACACATTTGATTGTTTTTCTGAACGCCTGCTGATATTAATTTGTGTATATAGTTTTAAATATTCTGTTTTGAATGTCAGCACAACATTTTATTTCAATCTACTGACTTAGTCCTCTAGGGAGGACAGAAACTATTACATTTTCAAAGCTTCCAGTGCTTTTCCTATCTCTAATAGAAATAGCCAATTGAAAATAACCACTGTGGTTTCCCCAGGGATTTTAGCTGTGCCCTATTACATAATGCCCATTTTCTGAGACATAATATAATCGTAATTAAACTTGGACTTTTAAAATTGCTATACTGGCCTTTACAGATGACTGTTTTATCAAAATAAATTCTAAAGGTTTCTAAAGAAACAATGAGGCTTTGCCTGTTATTATTGTCATAGTCCTGCTGTTATAAAATATGTTGCTTTCAGTAAGGGGATTTCACAGGTAAGACATTGGTTAAGAATCAAAGATAAAAATGTTTGATATTTTGTATGTTAAATTACAATCCTTATAAAATGAAAATAAATAAAAGTCCTCCTAAAATAAACAACAGTTACCTACTTGCTTCCATAAAAGAAAATATCAAGTGTAATTTAGCTCTTAACAGCTTAGAATCATTTTCATGAGCATTGATCTTATCCTTTGTTTTAATATGCTTTTTATCTCCTCCTTTTCTGTTATTAGTTATTATATAACATTTCAGTTTCTCAGTGCATGCTGTGCACATAGGAAGTTTTTAAATAAATTTTGTGGAATAAATGCATGAATTCTCAAGTGAAGCTTCCATTTCATTTCCTTTCAATTTGATATATTTAGGGAAATAAGATAACCAACCTGGTTGGAAATGTGCATTCATTATATTGAATGTAGAAATTAAAGTTCCAGTCAATAGACAAGATGCTCAACTTTTAGAATACCAGGTACTTTAGAAGTTTGAAAGATTTTCTTTCCACTTGCTATCTGATTCTCAGATTTGTTAAAGATGTTGAGGTTGCCAAAAGATTAACCAATGAGTAAATCAGATATTCCTGTCAGCAAACAAAATGTGGAAATGTCCTCTTGGGCAATAAAACTGTTACCAAACATATGCATTGACTTGAATGGTTATCGTATTTAATCTTTGTTAGAATAGATAAAAAGTCACACATACACATTAAGATCTGCTTTCTTGCCAGGCATAGTGGCACATGCCTGTAATCCTAAGCAATACAGGAGGCTAAGATAAGAGGATTTCAAGTATAGGGTCATCCTTAGCAGGTTGGTGAGGCCCTAAGCAACTTAGACCCTGTCTCAAAATAAAAAATAAAAGAGCTGGGGACATAGGTCAGTGGCAAAAACATCCCTGGGTTCAATCTCTAGTACCAAAAAGTCAAAGCAAACCAACCAAACAAACAAAAATACTTCTGTCTTTATATCTATAAATAACAGTACCCTGAAAGGATAATACTGTATATATCAAGATAAAATATTGTACATATTGAGAATGTAAGATTAATGGGCATTCTATTGGGACATCTCCAAATTTCTTTATATATTCCCAAACTATTGTCTCTGATTTTGTTCTTACTGATATTTCTTCAGCTGAATATGTTGATACTTTGAACACATATATGCCGCAGTCTGGCTGGGCACAAATCACGAGTCATTCACAGCTTTGTAGATTCAAACAGCAATTCTTTATTCCCGATCTCACACCGGCCTTCTACAAACACGCTCTGGGGAAATCCACGTTCTCTGCCCAAATCCACCTCATGGGCTTCTGTCTCCCAAATATATTCTGAATCCCGTGAGAACTCAAGGGGAACTCAGGCAGCAGGATACGCCCTATTCTAAACGGGGAACGCCCTAATCTCGGATTATGCTAAACCGGGAACACCCTAAACACGGATCCGCCCTGGTCCTTGAGCAAGGTCACCTTACATGCAATGTCGCTGCAAAATGTCCTATTTCCATGAGTCCTTCCACTAAAGAAACATGGGGGTACGCTGGCAAGGAAATTGTCATACCTACTTGGCTGATGGCTCCCAGCACATATACACACACATGCACACACACCAAGCATATGTTATCTGTACCATAATGTCTACATTGCAGAGGACTTAGATGCATCTCTAAAACTCATTTGTTTTGGTATAGTTGGTCAGTATTCCCAGTCCCCTTTCCTGTTGACTTCATTAGTGGAAAACTAGATAATGAACAGAAACAAACAGAAAAGAAGCAATGTCACATAATCATAATCATTTTTAGAAAATATCTGGATACTAGGACAATAATCCCTTCTTCCTACTTATTGAATATTTTATAAACATGTAGTCACATTGGGATGATTTTTGTAATTCTCTTTGTATTTTTCTTTAATAAAGTTGTAAGAATGAACACTAAAGCAATGAAAAATATAAATTATAATCTACAATGATGACATAATGATTTTAAATTTCTTTCATGGTTTGTCCTGAAATTTTTAAATAAAATGACAGATAATTTAGAAATGTATGTTTTTATTTTGATTTTTAAATTAATGTTCCTGCAGTTTGTTTCACAAAGAGAAGTGTGGATACTGGTGTACTGATGTAGTTTCTAGCTCACAGGCTGTTTTAGATTTAGATGGCACAAGTCTAAAAGTTGGAAAGCTTATTTCTTATAGAAATTCAAGTTGGGGTCTATAGCTTCCTGGATCTGGAGATATAGCCTGTGGTTTTTAAATAATTTTGCCAGACAATTTTTAAAAAATCTATGTTTCAATCTGTATGTTTGTGATGAGTAGTAATTTTCTTATCAATAGGCTTAAATTCAACAACTGAAAACTCAAGACTGTGAAAGAAGGGATGTCAATTCTCTCCATTCTAAATAATGCCCCCAAAATAAGAGTCTGTGGTTTTCTTGGTCATTGATTACAAGGTAGACAAACAGCTCAGCCACTCCCCATCATTACCCTGGTCTACGCGCTACTCTCAAATCCATTTAAGTAGAATGCCTGAGAAGATGGAGCGTGGAATTTATCTAAGCTATGAATTATTGGCCCATGGATACTTTTGAAATGCTTTCCCTTTTATTTCTTTTAAAGTCTTCATGTTATAAGAATGGGGATATGGTGATTACCAAATCCAAGAAAGTAGAAAGCCAACACTAGTGTCTTATTCTCCAGTTTAACATTTTTATATGTAGCATATTTAATTTGTACTGGCCTACACAGAGAAGAGAAATTAGGATATAAATCAAATTTGATTTATTAAAATTTTCCCATAATATAGGTTTAATACTTATTTTCTCCAGGCAAAGTTACAATTTCAGTATAATACATTGTACATTAATGTAGACATTTTCTTCATCGTAAAAATAACCATAATAGTAAAATTTTATTTGAAACATAAGTAATAATTTATTAGAAACAATATTATATTTTAATTATTTTTTTCTTGGAAAATACTTCATTATACTTTATAAAATTTTACAGTTATTTATATGGCTTATACCTTTTTCTTGTCTTTCTTTTTTGTTTTTAGTACTGGGAATTAAACCCAGGGGCACTTAACCACTGAGCTACATTCCCCAACCCTTTTTATTTTTTAATTTTGAAACAGTTTTGCTAAATTGTTTAGGGCCTTGAATCTCTGGGATTACAGGTGTGTGCCATAGCCCTTGACTATAGCTTGTATCTTAAGTCATTTGTGAACTTAATAATATTTTACTATTTAATATGTGTACATTCATGGTTCAAACTCTGATCCTTGGTCAGTTGAGAATAATTATAATAATGTGTGAAATCATAAAAACTCTAATAATTTTAATAACTATCATGATCAAACTATTCTTGTGTACTTAAAGAAATAGAATTTCTGCATAGCCACAAACTAACCAGTCTGGCAACTAAAATATACTTTTATTTTGTTTATGTAAAGTAGAACATATAGTCATTCTATCAGATGAAATAAAGAGAGGATCAACTATTAAGGGCAAATATTTCATGATATGACTTGATAAAATAGATTTTAATTACCTTGTTAAATAATACAAATAAAATCTAAAAGAAACTGGAAACATTTTTCCATGGACTTAATCCCATGTAACTTGACTATTTTTGTAGTTTTAGAAATATTCTACTTATATTAGAATAATCTTCCACATTAATCTACATAGCTACAACTTTTCAATGCTTTTCTTTTTAGCTAATTTTTTTCCTAAAACTGACTATTGAGAATAGCTGAAAAAAACTGCTTTCAGTTATATACACGATAGCAGCTCTCTTCAGTATTCAATATCTGTTAATTCTACACTATTTGCTTTGTTTTTGTGGAACTCCCATAAAATTAGTGCTTCCTCTGACAATAGGAGAAAAGTGCAAGAGGTATAGTCTTTAAGAAATAACTGTCACTACTAATCTGTTTTAAATGCCTTTAATTGTAATTGAAATAGCTATGATAGGAAAAGACCCAAGTCCTAAGATAGTTTACATGTTCTTGGTTATCCATTAAAAGTGATCTATTTTTTAGAGAGGGGTTTTGAGGTGTCCCTTCTTCTCTAAAATGGGATTGAAGAGACAGGGAGGGGAAGGTGAAAAAGGGATTCACTCAGACTGGTCTTGGGGAAGAACACATATGACACTGAATATATGAGAGCTGATACTTTTGAAACGCTTTCCCTTTTATTTCTTTTAAAGTCTCAGTGTGACAGGGGTTTGCATACTTGATTCTGAAAACTGAAAAAGGAGTTTTATAAAGACAGGATTGGAGAACACTAAAACTCCCTATTTATACCCCACCAGGTTTGGACTTCTCAATAAACAGATGAATAGATGGATGAATAATTAAATAGCTAAACATGGATATATTAATGTGCTTTATATCATCTGATAGTTTCCTTTAAAATAATACAACAGCCTTGTAATTTCAATGTAAGTTTGTATTTATGGTTTTATGAGACCCAGATATAACATAAGACTGTGTTCAATAATTGTTGTATTTTCTAGTCAAGAGCCCATAGCCACTTGGTGATCCATGAATATCTTCTCAACAGACTACAAGTTCTCCGGTCTGAGAAATCTTGGCTAATGGACTTCATTAAGAACCCATGACATCAGAGCCAGTCTTGGGTGCGTCACATCACAGCTCATCCATTTACTAGCATGGATGCTTGAGAAAGTTATCTTCCCTCTCTGATTCTCAACTTTCTCATCTGTAAAATGAAAAATATAATGTGATGTAAAATGCTCACTTCCTCTTAAGTTGAACTAATTACAAGAAAGATTTCATTCACCCATAAAATTAGTAAGCAAAAAAATGCTATTTCAGAATAACAGAGACTCCTAATTATTCTGGTGTTTGAGTTATGGATATAATTAAGTAAAAGTAATGTAGAATACTTCAGAACTAATTGTGCTAATTTTATTAACCACCATAATCAAATTTTTCATATACACTTAAAAAATGAGAAAACTTACATTGCTAAAACTAATCAATTCAGAAGCTTGCATGTAATTTTGTTTTTTAACAAGACAAAAGTATATTCATTTTATAAGATGAAACTAGATGAAGGTTAATTCTAATTGGAAAGAGTATTTCATGATATGATGATTTGATAAAATAGGTTTAACTACCAACCTAAGTTTTCATTAAACCAGATTCCTTAGGAGCCCAAATTGTTCTTTTCTACTGATATTTTTGTCCACTAGGAATATACTAGAAGAGAATATTCAGCATGCAAGAGAAGAAATCAAAAAAAAAGTTAATGCAAAATAGAAAAAATAAAATTGTTTTACTGTTTTGTGGAACAAAGGGAAAATACTTTGGCTATATGTTAAGCACTGTATACTTATAATTTAGATAAAAACTCTTAAAAAATGTTGAAAATAATTGATAAAAAAAACAATGTGTTAGCAATATTCATCTTATAAATTGGATGTTGAATGTCCCCAAAAGGCCCATGTGTTCAAGGCCTGGTCTGAAGGGTAGAGCTATTGGGAGGTAGAGGAGCCTTTAGGAGGTGGAGCCTAGTAAGAGGCTCTTAAGTGATTCAATCTTGCTTCAGAGGAAATGTGGGTCCTTGGCCCTTCTTCTTTCTCTTTTGCTCCCTGGCCATGTGGTGAGCAGTTTACTCCACCATTTGCTTCCTCCATCTGAGACTTAAAAGCAATGGGTTCATCTAATCATGGACGGGCACCTCTAAAACTGTGAACCCAAATAAACATTTTATTTCTATAAGACAATCATTTTAGGGAATCGTTATGGTGGTGGAAAGCTGACTAACATGATCCAGATCAAATTCACTATTTATACAATTGATAAACAGTTGGTGATAATATACAGAGCATGGATGAGCATGATGAGTAATAGATAAGACAGAACAACATAGAGTTTGGAGTTTTCCTTATATTCTCTGTATTCACAAAAGATTATCCCTTGTAACCAAGTTCACAAATCTCAAGGTCTTAGCACAGTAAGGATTCCTTTCTCACACCACCAGTGACACAGGTAGACACTGCTCTTCATGGTTTTCCAAGGGGCTAGCTGTTTTTGTGCAGCTCCACTATCCTGTAAGGTTTTAGAGTCTTTCACTAAGTTCTCTAGGCCTAGAAGGCAGGCAGGAAAGAGATTTCATTCAAGGATTTAGGGGCCAGTCTTGGAGCACACATATCATCAGACAGGCCCATATTAAATTGACTCAAACTTGGTCTCAAGACTGTTTCAAAAGGGTAGAAGCAAGCCAAAAAAGGAAGATAATATCAATATTGGTCAAGAATTGATTAAACTCTGCCTATCTATAGGAATTCAAGAGACTTGTTTTAAATTCACAGATTTTTTTTTCTGGATATGGTAATTATATTATGTTTTACAAATGTTTCAGTTATATTCACTTATTGTTTTTATTTGATCAAATTTTATATTAACTCTTTAATTACCAACTCCATGAAAATCTAAATTATATATATATATATATATATATATATATATATATATATATATGAAATCCTATTGTGACAGAATTAATTTTAATATGGTCAATTAATTAATAGCAGGTTCAACCTGATGACACTTACATTCAAATTCCAAAATGAAAAAAAATTGAATCTACAAATTATAGTTTTTTATCTACAAATTATAGTTTTTTCATAATACCCAAATAAGCAATCATCAGAATCTTGAGACCAATAGAAAAATAGCAAAGTGTTGACATAAAGTGAAAACCTCCTAAGAGATGTTCTTGCAAACAAAGTTCTACGTTTATGAATGATAAGGTATAAATCTTTTGATGACAAAATTTACGAAAGCCTCTTCATCCAAACCTTGCTAATATGTCTTACTATTTCAATAGTGTGTGACTTAAATATATATAAATCCTTTAGTCATCTATTCTGTTATTTAATAAGATATTAAGGCCTGGTTGGTTGCTCTATATTTTTGGAACACTTAGGTCAAGAATGTTAAGTTTCTTATTCTCTTAAAATCATATATACGGCCGGTCATGGTGGTGCATGCCTATAATCCCAGTGGCTTGGGAGGCTGAGGCAGGAGGATGGTGAGTTCAAAACCAGTCTCAGCAATGGCAAGGCACTAAGCAACTTGGTGAAACCCTGTCTTTAAATAAAATACAAAATAGAGCTGGGGACATGGCTTAGTGGGTGCCCCTGAGTTCAATCCCTAGTACCAGCAGATCCAGAATATCTGGAGCTCAACTACTAACTTTCAACTTCTAGTGAAGTAAATTATGACCCAGGCAGAAAAGTGTATGATTTATCTGAGACTCAAATACTAGTTAGGCCAAATATTTTAAGTCAAACATTTCCAAAACTTAAAAAAATACAATCATCATATCATGTCCATAAAACTGCTTAACATTAGCAAAATTTAAATATCAAAGATCCTTATTTGTCTTGCTTTAAAGATCAGGACAAGTGCTGAGTGTAGTGGCACACACTTCTAATCCCAGTGGCTTGGGATCCTGAAGCAGGAGGATTGCAAGTTTAAAGCCAGCCTCAGCAATTTAGTAAGGCCTTAAGTAAATTAGCAAGGCCCTGTCTCAAAATAAAACATAAAAAGGGATGGAGATGTGGCTCAGTGGTTAAGAGTGCCTGGGTTCAAATCCTGGTACCAAAAAAAAAAAAAAAAAATCGGTGAAAATGAGTCAATCAAATAATCTATCCCCTAAAACCCTTTAAAATATTTTTGTATTTGTACTTTACTTCCACCTCAAAACCTTATAATTTCTGGTTCTAATTCAATGTCTTTTATCAGTTTAGTCTTACAAGACATTAACATTCTGATGTTCAAATTCCCTGCTAATAAAATAGGAGAGTTATGTCAGTTTATCAAAATTTCATAAAATATAAATAAGATAATAAAAATGAGCAATAAGGTCTTTTTTTTTTTTAAAGAGAGAGTGAGAGGCAATAAGGTCTTTATAAACATAATAACTAACAATGCAGTGTCTTCTTTCTTTTGTGTGTGTATCTGAGGTTTTATTTTGTTTTGGATTTTGTCTTATGCATTGATAACTCATTTTACTCACGCAGTACGTCAAGTGGCAGATCAGATACATTCACCAGCACCAATTAAATACCTATTATGTAATGATGTAATGCTAGATACCCTCTGAAGAAAAGTGACTAGGGAGATGGAGGCCGGAGGATTCTAAGTTTGAGGTCAGCCTCAACAACTTAGTTGAGACCATGACTTAAAATAAAAAAGATCTAAGGGCTGACAATGTAGCTCATTGGTAAAGTGCCACTGGGTTAAATACCCAGTAAACAACAACAATCAAAAAAGAAAAAGCAAAAGAAAAGAAAAGAAAGGAAGGAAGAAAGAAAAAGAGAAAGAAAGAAAGAAAACCTGAATGCTGAATAGAAATTATCAAAGTGAAGAAGAAAAGAATGAAAGAATGACCTAGAAAAATGGAGGAGTGGGCTGGGGATGTGGCTCAAGCAGTAGCGTGCTCGCCTGTCATGTGTGCGGCCCGGGTTCGATCCTCAGCACCACATACCAACAAAGATGTTGTGTCCACCGAAAACTAAAATAAATAAATATATATATATATATATATATATATATATATATAATAAAATTCTCTCTCTCTTAAAAAAAAAAAAGAAAAATGGAGGAGTATATGCAAGCAGAGTGCATTAGCACCAGGCATAAATCAATATGAAAACTGCAAGTCTTGGGGACAGTGTAAAGATGTAGTAAGAGATGAGGAAGGAAAGTTAAGAAGAGACCAGACTATAAAGGGCCTTGTAATTCCAGATAACTGGAATTTATTTGGGGGGCAATAGGCATATAATTTCTCTTTTATCTCTGACATACATATTCTGTCTCTGGGTGATAATTTTGGCATAAAGACCCCTGGGAGCTTTCTCAGTATGCTGTCATGCTTCTGTTGTCACTACTGCCATGACTGTGTCATTTGGACTGCCATTGTGCATATTCACACATTTAATTATACTCGGCTGGTTTCAGTTCCCCTTCTTGCTGTGCACATTGGACAATTTACAATCACACTGACCATGGGGATCTCTGCAACTTAAAAGTGTTATTATTTTGCTGCTTCTGGACCATTGGACCTTAGGGGTCTATTTTCTCAGTCACCTATGAACATTCATTTCTGATTTTCTTTCCGAAACGTACGTTGTTGCTAACTAAAGTTCAGCGCAGGAATATTAACCTCCAGGAAAAACAACATTGACACACACACACACACACACACACACACCCTATTTAAAAATTTTCAGTGACTTCCAGTTTCACTGAAGATAAACTCCATCTTACTTTTTGTGCCTGTGAAGCTTTATTATGACCTCCTAAGTCCTGACTGCTTTTTTCACTTGACCATTAGTCACCACATATAGTTGAGATGGGATGAGGGAGGCACAAAACAGAGGCAGAGAAGTGTTCCATACAGACATCATAACATATAAAAATAGCTAACATGAAGATGAGAAGAGCATATACCATCTAAATTTCTGAAAAAAAAAATAAAGCCATTTTCAGATGTCTTTTCCTTTGTCTGAAATGTCTCTCCATCTTCTGGTTTCCTGCCTGACCCCTGTCTATTCCTGCAGTCCTTGCTTGAAAGTCATCTCCTCCAACCAGTGTTCTCTGGCTTACCTCTCTGCCTCAAGAATGATCATGTGCTCCCCTACTCCTACAGCACATTTTTTATAGTTGACTGCTTTCTCTCCTTCCTACTAAACAGTAAGCTCCATGATGATAATCTCACTACTATTTTATTCCTATTAGCCAACAGAATGCCTGGCATACAGCTTGTGCCTAATAAATATCTGCTGGATGAATGGATGGATGGAAATAACTATTCACTACCAACTGTGAACTAAGCAATGTACTGACCATTTTATATGCATTATCTCCCTTGGGCCTCCAACAAACCTATGAAGAATTGTTGTTATGTTTTCCATCTTACATAAGAGGCAACTGAGTCTTGGAATAAAAAACCTGACCAAAATTACACAGCCAATAAGAGACAGGGCAAAGGCTAAAAAAAATGTGGTTCAAAAGTCTGAGTTTATAACCTCTACATTATGATAATTTCTTCCTGGAATTTCCTTTTATATTTACCCCTTTGTCTTTGTTGATTTGGGATTAATGACCCATTTGGCCCATATTAAGGTCTATTGTAGTGATTGGTGGAATTTGTATAATCTTGAAACAACCTGAACTTTCTTTTCTCCATTTCTCTGTTTTCTTGGATAATATTGGCTTCATGTGTTCATTATCAGCGTTGCCACTTGTGTTTTCATTAATTGTGTTTTCATGCCATGTACTTCCAATTTTGTTGATTTGCCTTATATAGTATGGTTAAAAAACTGCTTTGTTCATTTTTGTTAAAAGAGGAGGTTGCAGATAATTTTAAAGTACACACAAAATAGTTACGCTCTTTGCTCTTAATAAATCTTTTTCATTGCTTAACAATGGATTCTAATATTACTTTTTAAACTGATATTCCATCTTCAAAGAGAAATCTGGAGTGGGTTGTGCCCCATCCCTTTTCAAGCTTCCCAGTTATTATCTCTCTTAAACAGATTACATGTATTTTTGACAGTCAAAAAAAAGATCACTGCTTACAAAATCTGTCTTTTATATCTAGATCTTATACAAATTCTTAATCAATGTCCAAAAGCAAAACTAGAGCAATTCTTTTAAACATTTACTTAATGCTTTTGAAAGAATTAAAATGGATATTATAAGTCACCTAAATATTACTTTAAATAATATATTTGGAGAAAAAAAATTAGATATGGGAGTTTCAAAAAAATCATAAATAAAATGTGATTAGCAATTAATTATATATGACATAACCAAATCCCTAGGATAGATTTAATTTTATAGTTATTGCAAAAGTCTTTACTTTGCTCTACATAATTATTTTGGCTTTCATATAAGATGAAGAATTTAATTATGTATCCTAATTACAACTTAACTGGGACCACTGTATTTTTTGTTGTTGTTGTTTAAATTACCACAAGTGATTAATAATACTGAAGCTCAAATTTACTTTCTTTCATAGAATCTAATAGAGTGTTACTACATGCAGTACTGCTAAAAATCAGTGGGCATGTCCCACATGGTAAAGATGAGAGAACCACATAGAAGTTAAAGTTAGTCAGTTTTCTACTCAGGTTTATATAATTCTCAAAATAATTTTTTGTTTCATGAGTTTTATTAAGCTTAAATTTTAATTCTGTTATTGTTTGTGGTCCATATGTTATTTGGAACATTAATGCTTACAGACTAAATTAAAGTTTAGTTCAGTTCCTAAATTACCTAATCCCAGGAAGAGAAAACATGAAAGGAATTTACATGGAAAAAACATAGTCTTGATGATAGTAAACAGGATATGGTGTGAAGATGGGAGGCAGGGACAGATTTCTTTGAAGTGGCTGATCCTTTATCTACAATTGAGATCTTTTGCAAGGCTGGATGCCTTCAACCTAAAATAACTGCTGAGTACTCAAATTTAAAAAATATATATATATATATTACTAATATGATACAGTGAATACAGAATACTTGTCATTATTTGGTCCTGTAAAATTGTTTTGGTTTGTATTGGGTCTGCTCAACTTCTCTGAAGCTTGAAAGTCCAAAATTGAGTTTGAGATGTGAAAGTTTTGTTTTTGGTGGCAGATTCCTTGTAGCTCTCTAAAATAGGCTTGGAAAGGGAATTAGCAAGACTAAGAATGTTTCAAGTATTAAGTGCTTATCTCTCCAGCATATAAAATAAGAATACAGAATCTGGAAGAAAAGTTTCTTGAACTTCAGTCAAGGTGGGACCCAGTATTGAACTTCCAAGAAATTAAAGCATTGATATAAAGGATGGTGTCCAGTGAGCAAACCCAAGTCTTTGGTTTGGATACACTGGTCACAGATATAGAAATTAGTAGAAAATTATTATGGTAAGAACCAGATTAAGAAGAGTGATCCCAAAACTTTACAGGCATAAAAAAGACCTTATTTATGAAATTCATCCACTCATTTTCAATTGCATTTAGTGTAAAATCTAAAGTTTTTTCCATAGTAAGTAAAGTCCTACAATGATCTATCCACTATGATGTCTCAAATTGTATCTCTTAACCTTTCAATGTACTCCAATATCACTTGTTTCACTTTTTAATTCTTGTATATAGTAAGCCTGTTCAAATCACAAAGACCTTGCTCTTCTTGGTCCTTCTGTCCCTCTGCCTAAATTTCTTTTACCTGGATATTCACATGGGTCTTAGTTTTAATATTACCTCCTTTAAGAAAATCACTAATTTGACCATTCTTCTTCATTTTATTTTCATCAAAGCTCACATCTTCATCTAAATTAACATTATTTAACATGTTACTAGTTTTTTTAATTTTCTATATCTGCCTAATAAAATGTAAACATCATAATACCAGGTTTTTTTTTAAAAAAAGCATCTAGGGCTGGGATTGTGGCTCAGTGGTAGAGCGCCCCCTAGCACGGGCGGGCCCCGGGTTCGATCCTCAGCACCACATAAAAGTAAAGGCATTGTGTTGTGTCCATCTACACCTAAAAAATAAATATTAAAAAAGCATCTGTATTCATATGTGCTCTGTATTCGTATGTGCCTGATATAGTGTTGACATTCAATAGTTCTTTCTTAAATAAAGTACTTGAATGGATGAATATATATTGAATTAGTCACTTGGGCGTATCTCCAAGCAGAGTATCAGAAGAGTTTTGGAGCAAATAAGTGTCCAGAAAGGTACCCAATATCTGTGAAACTAAAAGTTTGATGGAATTCAGGACATGACCATGCCTAGTAGGCTGAATCTTTCATAGATAGAAATTCACAGAAGCAGTCAGTCCAGTAATCTAATACCAGCAGTAAAATTCCAAGCACTGTGAGGCTGCTAAATTATTCCTAAATAGCAAAGATGATTCTGTTAGTAAGCTAACTGCATTTGGATATTGCATTTACTCTTTTAGAAGAATAAGCATCAGTTTTCATATTATTGTTGCACATAACTTAGCCCATTTTGTGCTGGTTTTAACTTCTAAGATAGTAACATCCTATTATTGCAGATTTCATTCAATGAAAATGAAGAGTTGTAACTTAGCACATTGAGAATTCATACTAACTCTTTGAGTTCAACAGCTAAGCATTATTAAAGGCACTGTGACTTGATTACTCTTTCTTGATTCATACTGAAAGTTGAACTTCAGCATAGACACTTTTCAAAGACAAATTTATTAATCAGGTTAGCACTCCCTAAAAATTATGAAAATGATCCATGAAAGCATATCTTTTGTTTATCTTTTAGGCAAAGACACAGATTATTTGTCTTTCACAAAATGTATCATGTGTTGTGAAGTATCTTGGTAATAACACAATGCCACAGATTGGGTAAGTTATAAAGAAAGTAGATTTATCTGAGCCCACAGTTTGGTTCCAGATCAAGGAGCTGAATATGGTGATGGTTTTATTGCTAGCAAAATTCTAATACCATGGCAAAAGACAAGAATTCACAAGAGGCCTGGCCAAACTGGCTTTTAGAGCAGACCCACTCTTAAGATAACCCATGAACCCGTTAAGTCATTAATCTATTAATCACGTAAATGAATGAACCCCCTTTTTAAATATAATATCTTAACTGGAAATTTTGAAAAGACCCTGGACTTCTAGATGAAATTTACAAAACAAACAGCCCAAATATGCTATATAAGTAGATAATTGTTCAACTATAGAACAGCTAAGGAGTTCAACAGACAAAATATAAAGGTAACTCTAGTCCTCTAATCATGATGTCCTTCAGAATAACAAATGGAGAAAGGTATCCAAATAAATCACTATTCTTTTTAATTGTTTCCATTTTACCACTCTCTAGTCACCAGGATGTGGTATGGCAGTTGGTTTGGAGGAGTAGAAATAATACCAGAGAGAAACTACACAGCTAAATGTTGGCCAGATTGCATTAAAACTATCCCAATAGCCAACACATAATCATTTTTTTAGTTTTGTTTTCCACAGTGCTTTGAACAAATAAATGAGACATCTGGTTCATATTATAGATAAATTAAGTCATTTCTTTCTCCATATATTTTCTTCAACTTGTAACTAAATTTTGGCTGAAATCTTTGTTGTCTTTGAAGCCCAAATATTATTGCCCAATTCATTGTTACATAAGAACAGCTCTTATTTTGGTAAACTGGCTTTAAGTTGCATTTCCTAGTTTAATTTCATACCCACCCACCCTACTACCAACACACACACACACACACACACACACGCACACACACGCACGTACGCACACACGCGCGCACACACACACACACACAAACACACACACCAGCTATAAAAATTGGCAGCAAAGTTGGTGTTTGGCAATCAGTTCTACATAAACAACCATTTAAGACAAAGAACATTTGTTTTCCTTTTCATCACTCATTACCTTGATAAAGAGGACATTTTAATATATTTAAGATATTTAAAGTGTTACAAACGAGCTCCTTTTAGAGGTTTTGATTTGTGGATATGGAAAAAAAGCATTATAAATACCATAATAGAATTTAGTTCTGTAGAAGAATTAAAGTGACCTATCAAGGATATTGGTTATTTGATTAAAATATTCATAACTTTCATTGAATTCATAACTGCATTGATGAGAATTTTTTTTCTCAATGGCATATTGCCATGCAGAAGAAAAAGAAAATAAAAATAAAACAAAACCATAAAAAAAATGATTGGAGATATTCCCTAAGTTGCTCCCTTCAAATTTTTCTTGAATAGAAGCAACTAAATACTTTGCTTAACTAGAAATGTTTAGTGTTTTTTCCCCCCCAAATTAAATGAGGTTGGTGAGTGAATCTCATGTCGCAAGGGTGATCTAGAATTATTGAGTGTCTTTCCATCATTTGGAATGTTATTTGTTTTAAAATAATGTTTCATCTGTCTTTGCCTCCTTATCTTTATAGAAATTACTGTATAGGCAAAAAGAAGACAATTTCAAAATTATAGTTCCCAATTACATTCTGTGTACTATTTCATTTCAGAAACTTAAAAACTACTTTTTAAGCCATAAAGATATCATATTTTCCAGAAACCCTTTTGCTAAATCAGAATAAATCTGCAGTGTTCCCCCAGGCTCAGATTTTAGTTCAGCATGTACCTGCTCTAGTTTTAAAGTACTCCTTGAAAAGGCTTGTACTTGGCACTTATCAAGTTTTCATAATATCCAAGACACTAGATGTATAAAAGTCATAAACAAAAATTTTAGTAATTCAAATACTTACTTGTAATTAGTCACTTGGGTTTTAACAAATTCTAGGTAAAAATAAGAATTGTGTGGCCAACAGACTGCATGACCAGCATGATATATAATTATTTTTAAATCATGTGCTTTTAAATGACTCCCTTCTCTCCCCTCCCTTCTCCTCCCCTCTGTTCTCTTCTCTTCTCTAAGATCAACTTGTACTAGTGGTGTCTGACCCTAAAGTGGGAGAATTGATAGGATGATCGTATATATTTTTTCTTTTCATTCTATTCCACTCTGTTTTTCTTTCCTTCTCCAGCATCTTTTCCTTAGCATTGAATATTCTGACTCTAAGTTTTTCCCCTTCCCTTATGATCTTTCTTGAGCAGCTTTTCATACCTTTTAATTTTTTTTCCACTCTCCATTATCTTGCCTTTTCCATTTACTAGAATATTTGTCTCAGATAATCTTGTTAATAAATCTTTCCTGAAGGTATTTAAAACTTCATACCAAATAGCATGTTAATCAGACTTTTATTCACATACTATGATATAAAAAATGTGCACTTAAAAACTTGTGTTTTATCAGATTTAAATATTGAGAAGATTGTGATTACCCTGTCCTTCAAATTAATTAAAATATAATTTATGTTTTGAGAGAGTACAAACATTGAATGCATGCTTAAATTAATTTATTTTGAAATGAATGATTGTAAGATTTCAGGTATATTAATAAGCTAAAGAGTTTTGGGGTTGATTTTTTGGAGTGTTGGTTGTTCAAGGCCTTCACTGCTATCCTGAAAGAGTTTGGCATGCTACTGCCCAAATACACTTTATACATATTTAAACCATGCAACAATCCTGTGGAATAAAATTATCAGCCTCAGATTACAGACCAGAAATTGCAGCACAGTAAACCTTCCAAGTCTTAATTGTCAGTACTAAGATGTAAACTGAGACTCCCTGGCTAATGATTTTAAGCTTTTCATATGCTTAGTGATCAATCAAAAGGCCTTCACCAGGAGGCCTTGATCTGTGCTGGACAATATTTAATGTCTCATTATCTTGTTGACTGCACTACAATTTTCTAATCCATGTGCATTCTCTTGCTTACCTGAACCCTGCACTTGTTCCAACTTGTACTCCTTGCCTTTGCTGGACTATGGATTCATTCATGCTCTCCCCTTGGCCTAAAATGGGACTTATGCTAACAGTCTATCCTACACAATAACTTGAAACGAGATGGGGCTAGGATAAGTCTCAGTGGTAGAGCACTTGCCTGGCATGAGGGAGTCCCTGGGTTTTATCCCCATCACCATAGTAAACAAACACAACAATACACACACACAAGAGCATGTGCTGATGAGTCCAGAAGAAGTGGTTTCATCAGGAACACAGGGATCTAACTTTGCTTCATACAATCTTTTGATCACTTTTCTGGCTTTTAATCCCTAACCTTCATCCTGAACATTTGGAGGAACCAGGGCCTCCAAATCCTGAAACATTACACGTTCTACAAGACGAAATCCATTTATTTTTTTCTCCACAAACAGTTAAATTTATTTTTTCCTTTTTCCTACTCACCCGTCTTCTTTGTCTTCTTTCATTCTCTCATTTGCTTTGTTCTTTCTAGTTGGTTTTCTTTGTACTTGTGATTTTTTTTTTTTTTTTACCATCACCACTATCTTTATGATTATCTTTCAGTTGGGTTTTTCAAATGAAGAAAATGGGTGTAGGTATTCAACTTATTATAGTTTATTAAAAATTTAGAGTTATTTTTAAATAAGAAGATAATCAGTGTGGCATGAAAATAATGGTCTTTGGAGTCAGATTCCCCAAGTTATTCAAGAGAAGGCACAGAAAGAAAATGATATCCATGGTAAACTAGATAAGCTAGACTCAGAAAGCCAAGGGTCCTATAATTTCTTTCATTTGTGGAGGCTAGAGAGAAAAAAGAAAAAAAAATATGTGTGTGTGTGTGTGTGTGTGTGTGTGTGTTGGGGGATCTCATGAAAATAGAAGAGACTGTAGTAGAGTATAGAGGAGAGGGTCAGGGAAGGGAAGAGGGATAGTGGGGAGGTATAGAAGGGATGAAATAGACAAATTACACTATGTGCTTTTATGAATATATCAAAATGAATCCCACTATTGTGTATAATTATAAAGCACCAATAAAAATAAATAAATAAAAGACAAGTTAAAGGAGGATAAAAGAAAGAAAATGGATTTCAATACTATGCTGGAGTGACAGGATTGGACTGGACATTTTCTGAGCCCTCCAACTGATGTGCAGATAATTAGTGTCACAGCTCACCTGTAATTCAAAGCTTCCTGGTTCTGAAACTTAACACCAACAAGGTTTGTGTTCTGAGTGTTACTTGATAGCTGCATGGGCTGGAGCAAGCTCACCTGTCTCTAAACTCTATTTGTAAGCTTGGGGATTAGAATTCCCCCTTCATGGTACTCTCATGAGAATCGCAGGAATGGACATTATCTTTAAAGTGCTAAGTACAAGGTGTACAAATACTAGAAACCAATTACTAGCTGTGTGGTCCTTCCTTCACATCTTGCCCAACAGACTATAACTTACATAATATGGGTCCTCATTTTTTGTTAAATATTCATTCAATTGAAGAATACACCACTGGAATCCAATGGGGTATAATTTGTCAGTGGAACTTGTATACAAGACAGCAGGGTTAAGAGACTGGGAAGAATGAAGGAGTGAGCCATGAGATTAAAAGGTTTTGCATATAAGTGGTGGCAGTGTCTCTTGCCATCAGCATCAAAATTTGGGGTGGTAAAAAGGATACTGAAATGCCTTACTCCTAGTTAAAAGAGAAGAGTTGAGGTGGCTATATAAAGAAACTTTTTTTTTTCTGTTTTGCATTATTTATGTCTGTTCTATTTAGCCTTTATCCTCACATATTCTCTTCCTGAAGGATCATTTGTTTACAGATTCTCAAGTTATGATCCATTCTAGGGCCAGGGGCTATTGTTTCTCACCTCAGACTTTGGAATATGTAGCTTTCCATTTAAAACTGTAAATATTGTCACACTGAAACAGAATATGCTTGGCATGATATTAAGGAAAAAGATTGTTTCCAAATTTCATTAAGTCATGGAAAACGGCAGAGACTGAAGAATGTCAACCCCAGACAATAATTCACACCACCTTTCTCTTTTAATTTTCCCAGCTTCCTTTTTTTTTTGTTGGATCCATTTCATCTTTTCTTAGCCTTTTTGTTTTGTTTTGTTTTCTTTGAAAGAAGTCTTTACTGAGATATAATTCACGCATCATAGAATTCACAGCACAATGGGTCTAGTTTGTCTAGAGTTGTGCAACCCGTCACCACCATCAAGTTCAGAACATTTCATCACCTGTCCACCTCCAAATTCCATAACCATATATATATATTTTTAGTCCTCAGTAAAAAGGGCCACAGAAACTCCAAAGGAACGACGTGGAAGGGAGGAAATGCAACCAGTCCTTTTGGCCTTCTGCCTCTAGATTCCTTTGGGAGTCCAGTCAGCAGGTGTTTGCCATCCCAATAGGGTTACCTTCCCCAGCTGCCTGTCAATCACCCCTCCAAGCACTTCCCAATTTGGCTGGCGCAACCTCCTTCCACTCCTCCTACCTCAGCTGTCAGGAAATCCTGGAGCAATTGTTGCCCGGGAGTCGTTTGGTTTTTTTTTTTTTTTTTGGTGACCAGAATTGAGCTGGATTTTCAATAAATACATAAATAAATGAATAAATAAGAATAGTGAATCGGGGCCTTGCTGCAATGCCCAGGTTTGCTGGCTTCCGCCGTAGGAACCAGGCGATGCCACCTCACCAACCCGGGACGCCGCGCACAACTTGCTTGTTTGAAAATTGAGATCGAGTTGGCTTCTTTGGCCTGGTCTTAGGAGTACTTGTGTGTCTAAGTCGGGAGCATGTTCTCAGCCGTTGGACAGTGATTTTTCTGGTAAAGTCACGGAGCTGGAAGTGCAGGTGGGGGCTGGATCTCCTGCGGAGGCGCAGCTCACCTCCCGCGGAGACGCAGTGACAACCCTCCCACCCCCCACCCCCGCTGGGTCCCCACTCCAGCCTGTTGCTTTCTCGGTGGCTCCAGGTCGGTTTTTCCCGGCGACTCTAGTGTGACTCCCAAACTTCTGGGATCCGGGCTGACCTCAGAATTTCCCCCCGCCTCCCTCGGCTCCCTTCGGATCGCCGGCGGTCGCTAGCGGCCCAGTTGTTGCCCAACGGGAGCACTTGGGACCGCGGGCAGCACAGCCTGCGGGGGTGAGGGGCTGCCGGGGGAGGGGGTGATGAAGCCTTCTTGGCTGCAATGTCGCAAAGTCACGGGCGCCGGGGGACTCGGGGGGCCCCTGCCGGGGTCCTCTTCCGCCCGAGGAACCGGTGCGGCCCGGAGGGCTTTGGTGGCCCCCGGCGCGCGGGGCCTGGGCTGTCGGGCGCTGTCCTCCAGCGGCAGCGAGTACAAGACCCACTTCGCTGCTTCGGTGGCCGACCCGGAGAGGTTCTGGGGCAAAGCCGCTGAGCAGATCAGCTGGTACAAACCCTGGACCAAAACGCTAGAGAACAGATACACGCCTTCCACCAGTTGGTGAGTGACTTCTTGGCCAATTCCAAGTCTCCTAACTTCTTGGGCGCCCAAAGTTCTATGTCCCTGGGACTTGAACTCTGGAGAAAGAAAATCGAAATTTGAGATGAACTCAGACCTTCCATTTGTGCTTAATCTCAGTCTCATAGTTGGCTATCCTGCCTTTTCTGGAGGTACTCAATTATCTAATGTCATCTGAGTTTCCCATAAATGGCAGATTTACCTCTATGGCTGGGCTCTTTGTGACACTCAGGATGTTGAGGTGATTAAAACAGAAGGCTACTTCCAGGGAAAGCACAGACTAGAGAGACACTCTGTAAACCAAACTATGGAAGTATTACCAAGTATCCCCATACTGTGGAAAGGAATAGAGTGGGTTAAGGACTTCAATAAAAATCACAGCTGAGTAGGGTTTGGAAGGATGTCTATGTCTTCTCAAAGTTGACAAGTGAAATTACCCAAGTCCATGAAATGTGGCTTGCAGCATTGTTGCAAATGATTGTGTTGGCTGGAAAACTGGGAGAAGGGGCTAAAGAGTCAGGGTCTGGAGTGGAAAGGGATTTATGTGATGTGCCAAATATCTGGGACAAAGCCATAAGGAGCTGCAGCAAGGGGTGCCCAGAAAGAAAGCAGATATAGGACAGGTGTTGTTAGAAGTCATGGTAGGAATGAAGTTTTCTTCCTAGAGTTGTAATTATTAAGGAGTTATAAACATTATTTTTTATATTCCAATAAACAAGATACAATGTAGACATTGTAGACTAGATGCCAAACTTGCTAGGATATTCAGTCTCTGAGAATTCAGTGTGACTTCTATGTGCCTAGGCCCGGGGAAAAGTGTAGTGGCTCTCACCTGCTATCCATTAGGAAGAGAGATTATTATGCAGTCATTTGAAAGACATTGCTCAACAGTGAGGTTGGGGAAATGACAAGATCAAGTTTTCCTTTGAAGAGTGGTCAGATTAGGGAATCTGGAATTGAGTCAGCAAGAGCCTGTTCTGTGTCCTCATCAGGTCTTGTCCTCGCTTGTTTGTTTGGGGAATGTTTACATGATGTTCCCTTTACAATTTCAGCACCTTCCCCTTCTATTTCCATTTTTCTTTTTTACAGTAGTATTTGATTGATCCTATTCCATGGACCCAGACTGTGAACCAGGCACTAAGTATACAACAGTGAGGAAACCAGCCCCTGCTTTCTGGGGGCCATGAAAATTAAGAACATGGACTCATGGCCAGACTATCTGAGGTTTGCCTGTCGTGGTTACGGTGTTCACAGGCAAGTTATTTAATCTCTCTGTGCCTCAGTTTCCTCAAATGCAAATGGCTAGCTTGAGGATTAACTGAATAAAAGATTAAGACCTTGTCTCATTTAGTCCACCCTATAAATATTAGAGGAAGAATAGCTCTCTTTGTATTCTCAAACCACAGTCATTTTAGGAGCAGGAAACTCTCCTGGTGTTCCTCATATCCAAGTGTGTGGCTTCCTCACTTTGTTCTCAAGACTCAGTACATTTGTGTCTGTCATGAAGTATGATACTGTGATTATTTATTTTATGTGGCTGTTTTTACCATAAAAACCAATGTGCAGAGATTCAGTGAAGAAGGCAGTGGGATAGTCTTAAGTTAAAACCCCTGAGACCAAATCTAAGACTGGAGCAAAAGTCATGGAGGAAAGATGGATTTGAGTGAGTTCAGGGTTCCTGGGAGTCAGCAAAGACCCAGGGAAATGTAGAGAAAGTGGTAGTTTAGCAAATAGACATTGAAGACCTGGAGATTTCCTTTCTAAGAACTTTAGATTTTTCTTCTTAAAATCTTGTTTTAAAATTTTCTAAAAATTGTGTTTATAAAATATTGTCTGAAATGAGAATTTTTGTAAAGGGGTCTTTTAAGTTTTTTTTTTTTTTTTTTAATTAGTGTATTGCAGATCACTGACATTTGGTAATACATTTGGATCCACATTATTCATCAGTGCAGTTTTGGAGTCATGCAACCTCACCTTTCTCACAATAATGCAGAAGATCAAAGTGGATAATAATAAAACATTGAATCTGAATTTATTTCATCAGTGTTATTTATTCTTACTAATAATTTTGTTTGGCAGCTGGATGTGGTGGCACATACCTGTAATCCCAGTGACTCTGGAGGCTGAGGCAGGAGGACCACAAATTTGAGGTTAGCCTCAGCAACTTAGGGAGACCCTGTCACAAAATTAAAAAAAATAAAAAATAAAAAGAACTGAGGATAAAACTCATGGTAGAGCACCTCTGGGTTCCATCCCCAGAATGGTGTTGTCATTCTTATTAAGGATTTTTTTTTTCCTAGCATATATCACTTGTCACATAATAGGTGACCAACACATGAATTCCCCATTCTTCCTTCTGCACTGGAACCATACAGGCTTGAATTTAACCCAAACTTTGCCACTTATTTTGAGAAAGCTTCCATGATCTCATTGGTAAGATTAGAATATTGATAGATTCAACTTCTAATGATCAAATAGGAGCTTAGAAAATGTCTGGGACTGTGCCTGACACATTGTACTGGGTGTAGAATGTAGAATATGAAGGAGATATTCCCTTCAGCTAGTTTGGTCCAAGAAGTTGTTTAGGGAAATGGTAGCTTTTGAACTCGACATTGAGATAGCATATAGAAAGGGAGAAAGGTGTTTCTCTGTGGGGAGTAACACAACTAAAGTGTAGTTCAGAAAGAACTGAGTGTTGTTAATTATAGTAGACCATTTCATTTGCAGTGTGTTTTCTGTGCTTTTTTGCTTCTGGATTTTGGAAGACAGTTGTAGGACGGGTGAGAGGGCTTGGAGTGGGAGCATTTACATTGACTTCACAAGCTGCAAGCTGTTAGAAAACCTACAGATAGATTTTGACCCAGATGCTGTTTCATGTTTTAAAATTAATTGGTAGTATTTAAATATTAATCTAGTTCATGGGAAATCCATTTTTTTTTCTGTAGCAACTTTTTGTTACAGCTTTTGAGTAACAAAAAAGCTTTTTGAGTTTCTCTTGAAACACATGCAAGTGTGGAAGTGCACACATGTACACACACAGAACCTATAGGTCAGCAAAAGGAAGTTATTCCTGTTTGGCAGCACTTGGCTAGAACTGAGCATCTGCTGCCCCTTTTGAATGGTGCATGTGCTTGTTGATAACTGTCCCTACCACTATTGCATTATTTCCTGCCAGTTCTGATCATTAACTTTGGCCATTGTGAGCATTTTTATTTGCAGTACCTAGTAAGGCAGTGATGATCCATGGTGGCTCTTTGTTAAAAGGATAATGGGATAAACCTAGTATCTGAGACTAAGTTTGACCTCAGATTTCAAGATTTCTTGGGGGAAAGGGAGATAAGAAAGATTGGAAACATCAGAATAACGCTAAGTGGTAGAAACGCTTCTAATGAACCAGGGTAATGGCAGGAGGAATAGAAACAGGAATCTCAGGAATCAAGATTACATTAGACATGCTGACTGCCTGGAAGTGGAGTGCAGGAAACAGAAGATGTTATGGTCACATCAAGAATTTGAGTAAAATGTCCAAGGGGAGGAACTCATGGGAGAATTAAAGATAATGTATTGAAAACTAGGGGACAGACTGATGTGGGAGTTTAGATTCAAGTATAAATTGCAAAGAAATAATAGTTAAAACATTGTGGATGTTGAATGTTTTTGGAGGGGGAGGGGGGATAGAGGGAGAGAGGGAGAGAAGGAGAGAGAGAAAAAAGGGAAGGGAAGGAGGGAGAGAGAGAGAGAAGAAAAGAACAAAATACTGAGGACTAAACTTTGGGGAGAAGTACTGTTGTAGGGACAGGCAAGGCACCAAAGAAGGAAACAGTTTTATTTGACTGCAGCCAGGTTCAGAGGGCATAGCTTCTGCTGTTATCAATCAGTCCCCTGAACCCCGAGTTCAGGTAGTTTCAGAATTTTATACCCAGCATGTAAGGGGAGGGGATGAGACGTTCACAGTCTGCAGAAGTTTACATAAAAACAGTTTTTTCTTTCACTGTTCTGGGCCAGTTGACCCTTCAAGGACAACACCTGAGAAGGGGAGAGCTTCTTCTCCCCTTTCTTCCCTCCCCCTGCCAGCTGTTACCATGGAGCCCAATTGGTAACTTATCTTAGAAATGTAGACATCTTTGTGAAGCCCCAGCTCAAGGCCAAAGGCCCTGTTTACACATTTCTACAAACTATTATACTGGATACATGTTTGTGAAGAACTAGTCAGGGGGTGTCCAGCACCTGGAGTGCTGACTTCTTCCAGACCAGTGGCCAAGTAAAACAGGCCAACAGGAAAATAGGAAATTATCTACGTTGAACTCTTTTGTAGAGACACTTTTTCTGACAGTCCTAAAATCAGCCATGGTGAAGATTTCTGGAGAAGCTCAGTTAAGACTTTTCTGTGGAGAATGGGGATGCCACTACAGTACAAGAAGAAAAAAGTCATGGGAACGGATGCAACTCATTCAAAGAAGTAGGAGAGGGACAGGATATTTTAGTGTCATGGAGTATAAAAGAGAGAAGAGATACAAACTGGGAAAGTCAATAGTGGTAAGGGCTCTAGAGATGTTTTGAGGCTATCTAGGATTGAAAGAAATTCTATCTCTGTAAAAGAAACCTCTGTGACTCAGAGATCCTTGGTGACTTTTAATAAGGTGATGTCAGTGGAGCGATGAGGGCCAAAGTCAGAATAGTGCATGACAGATGGCCTGATGGTAGGCAAAAGCATTTTATGGATTTATTTGACAGAGGCAGGAAGGAGAGACCATCTACAACATGTAAAAGTACCTGGGTCAAATAAAAGATAGTTTCTTCTCCCTCCATGCTTTCTCTTCCTCCTGTTTCAGAAGCAACTTATGTTGAAAGGCAGAAGCAAAGTCTATGAAGTAGGAATGAAGGGAATTTTGTTTATTTTGAAACCTATTGCTTCATAGGACTCCCTGTTCTTGCAAGTTGAACTTTTTGGTTTCTTTTTGTTGTTCTTTTTTTATGTACTAGAAGTTCATGGAAGAAACAGGATAGAAACATCTAAAAGATGGAATAAAGAGCTGCTGAGCAGATGCATATATTCTTGTCATATCCCGCACTGGTTCTAGTGAGCCAACTATCTAAACATTCGACTTTGCATCTGACAGGGAAGATAAGGAAACTGTTGAAAGGGATGAGAGAATTGACTTTTGTTGAACAATCTCTGAGCCTTGACCAGAGTTTCTCATGCATATTCATTATTCCATTCCCTCAGCCTGCACAGTTAGGGTCATCATGGCCTTTCTACATGTGAGAGGACTAAAGCCAGTCTACATATGAGGCCACACAGCTAGATAGCAGAGGGCAGAGCTGGGTCAGTAATAATAACCCCAGGATTCTGGCTCTATGCCCAGAATCTTTCCCTACAAATACTCAACTGTTTCAGAAGCCCAGTGCCAAATCTTGAATTATTTTTAAAGTAGACTTTGGATTGAAGAATTGTTCTGTATTAAAGGAGACTAAATAGACCAGAACTAGAGGCAAGAGGTAATTCTGAATTGAATATTTTCTGCTGTAATTGACATTTTTGGAACAATTAAAGAACTTGAATGGGGTTTGAGGATTAGATGGTGGTTATGTGTCAATGTTAATTTCCTGAATTTGATGATTATATTGTAGTTCTCTAGATGAATGTCCTTATTCGTAGCAATTATGAACTAAATAATTCTGGGGTTATTGGGCAAATTTCAGTAAGTAGGTTAGATGGAGCAAAGTTTTCTTGTACTTGCAGCTTTTCTGTGAGTTTGAGATTTTTTTAAAGGAAAAGAAAAATATAAATGTGGATTTTATGTAAAACCTGAACTTCAGTTCTTTGTCAAATAAGTGCCCAATGTTAAACTGGTTGGGAAATTCAGTCTTTTTGATTTTTTAACTCTCTTTTTAGTAAGATTATGTGAAATTTCTTCATAGTTACCAGATTTTGTCTTTTTTCTCTTTAAAAACTGATGACATGATAGGTATTTGTCATGTGCTACTTAATGTTTTAAAGAATGTACACATTGTGAAATGACTAAATCTAATATAGACATACTTCACATTGTTATCATTTCTGCAGTGATAACACTTTATATCGACTCTCAAGAAAAGAATATATTCACGTTTTAAAAAATTATGTTTAATTCTAGATTGAAGTGAGAGTGTTATCTAAAGATGAAAAATTTGTCTCCTTTTGACAGACTGTAAATTAAATGAATTTATTCATAACATTGTACATAGTGCAGGTATATTTAAATTTTCAAACAATCACTTCTTGTAAATATAAAAATGCTTTAAGAAGGTACATGGTTAGCAAGAAAAATCACCTGCTAGAAATAATGTCCCTCAAAATAACCTCATCAAGAAAGACTGATTTAAAAAGATGGGCCTTATTTTATATTCTGAAGGTCAGCATCTTGGTGTGGGCCGCATCTAATTTTCTCAACCTGTCATGCTGCTGAGCCTTTAGGACGGAACAGAGTGAACTACAGGAATGCTGCAATTACATAAGCAGGGATGGATTGCCTGGCAAATGGCACAATCAATGAACAATGGAAATTCAATCAGCTGTGACCGATCAACTCCCAGGTGTTGGGGGAAAATCCTAACTCTTAGTGCCTCCTGGAAGGCAGCGTACTTTTCCTTTGTTCATGCCATACATTGTTAGTCGAGAAAAGAAATCCACTGGTTGAAGTTATTTGTCTCTTAAAATTTTTTTCCCCTGTACTTCCAAAAGCAATAAGTAGCAACTCTATGAAAGAGATCATTGCTTTCCATTGTGGTGTGGCATTTGTAGGTGAAATGTGGGGGTAGGCTAAGAAATCTTTGCAATAATATATATAAATGCAATAATCTCACTAAATTATAGTTTTAAAAAGTCTGTGTAAATGTGGAATTCAGATCCTTTATCTAAATTACGTGGCAGGAGAAGTTATTATATTAAAGGTATTCAGTGTATTTGCTTTTGCTGACATTTTGTCCCTATGAACTAAGAGACTGTGCATAAAATGGAGAAGTTACTGTTCTTATAGTGTTTAGGAAAAATAAAGTTTAAGAATTTTTAGTTTGAAAGAGTCCAGTTTATAATAGTGACTGAAAACAGAAGCTCTTTCAAATATTAAGTTTGAGAGGGATAAAGTTTAGTTATATGACATTCAGATAAATAACAAAGATTGCTACTTTAAAACATGAATAAACCTAAGTAAGAGGGGGAAAGGCAACTAAAATCCTCAGGTCTTTGACTTAAGAACTAATTCCAGACAACAGGAATACCTTCTCCTTAGGTTTTTATGTTAGAATAGTCACACTGCCCTTGTAAATCTTTCAAGATGTTCCTTCTAAATGCATGTGTCAATGCGGTAAAAGAAATTTCGGAAGATTAAAGAAGAAAATTGAGAAGAGGAAGAAAAAAGAGCTCTTGGTTTCTCTTAGAAGTCTGATCAATATAGCAATTTTTAAAAATTTAGTAAGATAAAATGGTAAAATTTTTCATCATCGAGGGACAGAAAATCAGTATTATTGAGCATTTGCTAAAGAACTTTATGGTAATACATGCATGGACACTTCAGAACTAAGTCTACTTTTTCTCTGATCTCACTTTATTTTCTCTCCAGACTCTTATTCTTATTTATATAGACTTTCATTGATTCTCAATTGAATTAAACACTATTCTAAACCACAAATGCCCTGACTGTGCCTTCCTCCTAACTCTACCCTCCTCTGAAGTTTGCCATTGTTGCCAATGGGAATTTATTTGATACCCTAATTTGGGTAGGTAGGAGAAAGAGAATGAAGAATTAATGGAAAAAACAAATGGATATCTGGCTTAAAATCTCAGCTCCATTCCTTCAACAATACCTTGTCCCCACATAATTGTAAAGTGGGGCAATGAAAAAATGCAGACTCAGCTGAGTGCTCCGGTTCTTTGGGGTCTTTCACCATCATCCGTTCCCCAGAGAGCACGGGACTGGCCTTCCTTACATACACATGGTTTTATGAGGAGCTTTGGCTAATGCAACAAGAGGAATGAACCTTGTCACTTCGGTGTGAAGCACTTAGTTGCCAGAGTTCCTCTGGAAAGGGCATTGTAAAGCACAGGTAGAATAGAAGCAGTTTGGATGGCTGAATGAAAATGCATAGATGACAATGTATTGGGAAATCCCCAACCCTACAGTGGAGTGGTGGGAGTGAAAATGAGTGTTTGTTTTTGCAAGTACTGCAATTTTGCAGTTGTTACTAGAGCATAATCCAACCTATCCTATTGATTGCAGGGGGAGGGGATAATAATAACTTTGTAGTTCTATTGTAATGACTGAGAATGTTAATGTATACAGAACATGTCAGGCATGAAATAAGAACAGTTAACCCTTACTCTGTCTGTGCTAGGAGCCAGGCACAATATCAAATGCTTTAATTTGTTTAATCTATACAATAACCTTGTGAAGTAGGATCAACTTTTATTCTCTTGAATGAGTGTGGAAATGGTGGAACTGAGATTTTAAGCAACTTGCCTAAATTTACAAAACTAGTAAATAAACAGTAGATCTACAGATTGAACCAATTAGTCTGAATTTACCATCTGTGCTCTGAGTACATTATATTGTTTCTATAATATTAGTCTCAATAAACTTTAATATTTCTTTCATTTCTTAATCCCTTTTCATTGAAACTGTTAAAAGTAGTTTGCCTTAAAAAAAAGAATATTTACATTAAAAGAGCTTAAAAATCTGGATTTACGTCTCAGAAATACTTGGTAACTATATTAGACATGGAATAATAGATTCACTTCAAAAACAAACTCTTTGTATTATTGTGTACAACATACACAAAGGTGGGGGGAAAGTTGCTTCAAATTGGTTGACAACTACTATTTTCTGACAGTAGAAAGCAGTCTCAACCTCCTTCTTGGAAATGCTCTGTTAGTTTTCTGACTTAAGGAAAAAATCTATAATGACCTCATTATTCACAGCGTGCAGTACATTTTAAATGTTACTTTTATGAGAACATGGTGCTAAACAACCTAGTTAATTAATCTAATTATAAATATATGAATTTTTTTCTTTCCTCTAAACTCTGAGTAAAATAGTAAGATTGGTTATATGTTTGCAATCATGAAAGTTGTATAATGGTTTTTGTTTTATTTTCTTACTTTTTAATGCATTCATGTGTAGTTTTCCTTCTTTTTTTTCCCCTTTTATTCTCCTTAATCTTGATCCTAGTTTTCTTCTGCACATGCAAGAGGGACAGACCTTGATAAATGGTTCATGTTAAGTGCAGAGACACATTTCTCAGGAATCTCCTTGCATCCAGCTTTCTTAGTTCTAATAAGCATCTCTATCTCTTGCTCCCTGCACCTGCCCTCTCTGTCTTTTGATACTGGGGCCTTGCACATGCTTGACATACTCCAAGCCCCTCAATTTTTTTGAATATAGAAGATGAAATAGGTGCAGTTATAATGCATTTTTGTAATTGTAAACAAAAGCAGAGAGAGATAAGTGGCTTTTCTGAAGTCCTATATTGGTGTACTTAATTTTTCAATCCAGTTGAGTCTTACTGTAGCATTCAATTGCTACAATGGGTTGTAACTGCATTCTCTAACTTCTGTCTGGCTGGCATATAATTGTTTAGATCACAGGACCTGGAGAGTGAAAGAAAAGACAATGAGACTGATAGAGAATTCTAAAAAATTATAATCAAGGATTTTGACTTTCCTTCTCATTTGTGCTCTGTTGCTATGTGTCTTCCATTTTTCCCTCATTTTAGAGGAAAATAAGTCTTCATTGTTATCTCAGAGCTGACTTGCACATGTTTTCTCAATTTTATATCCTTCCAGTGTCTCTAAGAATTTTACCCTAAAATGTTTCTAAAAGACAAATCAGTCTTGTTTCCCTTTAAGCTAGTTTGGCAAAAAAATGCTCACATTTCCAGGTTGTCACCACTTCCACCACCTAAGCTCACATTCCATGGATACTGATTTTTTACTAGTGATTTAATAAATCACCATCTGGAAATAGGACAGTAGGGATCAGGTCTAAATTACCTTTGTTGTCTCTGCAGCAGAATGAGTGGGGCTTGTGTATACTAGTTAAACTGTTGTAAATCATCACCACATGCATGTTAAACTTGTTAATCCATATTATATGTCTGGATTCTGTATAAATTCCATTTTGATAGTACCTGAAGTATCTATCCAACCAGATCCCTAAATGATCTTTATGAATCAAGGCATCTGAGCAGTTTAAAAATTCTGTTGTCTTCATGGATCGAAGCTTCATTTGGAGGTGGTTGGCTGTCTTTGCCACTGGCTCATCATCTTCAAGCTGTATAAAAGGTATTTTACAATTGACATGAGTTTCTATCTACTGGGACAAAGATTCCCCACTGTAGGGAGGGAAATGCCTCACTTGTGTGCTATAGATTGAGTACTGATGTGGATATGGGTTATGAACAGTAAAAGTGTCTCCTGGCACATTAGACTTCAAGCATTTCAGATTTAAGAGTTGGATTAATATTATGTTATCATATTATCATTGTTTGTGGATTCACTAAACAAAAATTACATATTGCCAGAACAAATCAATTCAAACCTATTGTAACATACAGGTTTGAATTGATTTGTTCTGGCATATCATTTAAAATTGATAACAATTAGATAATGTAAAAATTAAATCATTATTTCCTCTTAGAATACATTTACATTTTTCCCAAAAATTCTGATAAAATCTTAATATTTATGTTACTTGAAATAAAAAAAAATTACCTTAATCTGTTCAATGCTTAGATTTTATAAAGATGTGAGACTGATTTTTATCATTTTTATTACTGTATAATAAACATAATATATACTATATCTACTATAAACATATCATTATTTTACCTGAATATTTCAAGAGATGTTTGAAATCTGATCTACAATTACAGACTTATCATTTCTAATCTGATAAGGTTTTACCTTGCGTTACTTCACTTATAAAAGGATTAATTTTTAATTTTATAATTGGTAAAAATAACTAATAAGATTTTACATTTCTCATTAAATATATAGTTATTTCAAAGGTCATTTTTGCTGGAAATATTAGCGTTCTTCAATCGAAATATCTTAAATTCTAAAGGATGATTTTATTATATATGTGTGAGTTTCTGTGTTTATGGATGTTTGTATGTGTGTGTTAAAGTTTTATAGGATACAAACTACACTGTTTTGCTAATCAAAACAACAATAATATCTCTTTCCGTAGTTCTTTAACTTCCCGAGAATATATGTTCTTAAAGAAAAATTTAGAGAAGATTAAGTAACTTAATAATGTTCACTTAGTATGCAAATGCAGACCTAGGATGAAAAACCAGACACGTTAGACTCTGGAGAGTATTGGGTTCTCATTATGTCATATTTTCTCTATAATTAATCCTATTTTATCCTTACTATACTAGTTTACAACTTTTAAAACAAGCCAGGTACACATGCCCATATGTGCTTGTTAGCTTGTTGTATTTATGAAAGTGGTTTTTGCCCTGTGGCTGGAGAACTTACTCATTTATTAACTTGTTTGTTTCCTTCATTCATACTCCTTCCTTCTTTGTCTTGTTCATTTATCAAACATTTGTTGAATGCTCTCTATGAGCTGGGCAAGTCCAGATAGAGTATAATTTTGAAAAAAAAATGTCAATTGTTTAATTGTATAATAAGATAGCTTTCATTTCCCGGTTTAATAAGAGCAGTCACAGGAGATAGGGACTGTCTAATTAGTTTGTAAAAATATGGGTAACAAAGTCTGTTTTGTTTTATATCAACTCTACTCTGAATTACCTTTCACTGTTGAAGTGTGAATAACGAGAACACATGGCTTCTAGTCTGGTGAACAGTGGCCATTTTCCAACAAATGAATCCTTTAATAGATAAAAAAAAAAAATCAACTAATTTGAATTTTATCCCTTTGTGGAGCCTCTCATTTTTTAGGTGGAAGTGCTAACAAGCAGGAGGGTGAAGAAAAGACAAGTAGCAAAAAAGAGACTAAAGGGGAAATAATGGGCTTGGTTAGCACCAGCCAGATAATGAGCTCTTGGATAATTAAGTGGACTCCACTGTATTCAAGTTTCAGATTGTCCATGTGTTAATGGAAAATGTTTCATCTGTGAATGTAGTGTATAGTCAATGGGGGAATTACCAAAGAGTTAGCTTGTGATAGTGTTCTCTGATAATTTTGAGGATGAGGTTAGAAAAAAAAAAAACAGCAAATTATATCTATTTGGCATAATATTTTGTTCGAGTGGTTAGTTAGTGTGATTTATCTTTGTAAATGTATCTATGTTATGTCTGTGTCTGTGTGTGTGAGGTTATTTTGGTGAGAAGTGGAGGGGCAGATAGGAAAATAGATGAAGATGTTATATATTTTAATTTTCAAAGAGGAGGATTCTTTTTTAAGTTGTAGATGGACACAATACCTTTATTTTGTTTATTTATTTTCATGTGGTGCTGAGGTTCAAACCCAGTGCCTCACACGTGTGAGGCAAGTGCTGTACCACTGAGCCACAACCCCAGCTCTGAGAGGAGAATTTTTATAGACACAAGGCCTAGGTTGTAACATATAGGTTTGAATTTATTCTGGCATTTCTTTATGCAGAAATAATCCTGATTGAAATTTTGGTTTATACCTCTTTTTTAGCTATAAATTAGTACAGTTTTAAGTTTTAAGAAATAAATTCAGGAAAGACAAAAAGTGAAAAATCAGCTGTGCTTTAATATCTAAAACAGGATTGTAGTATATCTCTTGGTATAGTTCCATTCAATCTTTTTTACTTCTCAGCTTTTTATTTTGAAATAATTATCAACTCAAAAGAGTTATTTAAAAAAGTACAGAACAGTCATTTGTATCCATCACTTAGCTTCCCCCAGTGGTAACTTTTTATATAACCATAGCATATTATCAAAACCCAAATTGAATTTGGGATGATACAGTTAACTCAATTTTATAGACCTAGTTCAGCTTTTCCTATTTTCTCATGCACTCATTTTCATATGTGTTATGTCTTTTTAAATGTAGACTCTACATCTGTTTGCCATTCTGTTTGATAGTCTAGGTCTCTCTTTTTGTTCTCACCGAAAACTGGATTATACTGCTCATATTACTTGATAGCTCATTTTTCTACTTCTAATAAGTTGCAATTTTCCAGTTGTCTATGCCTTGACTTTTAGTACATAGTATTTTAGCATACTGGGTGAATTATTCCGTCTTGATGTTGAGATGGTTTCTCTTTATTTGCTGTTGTGGACAGGAAGATATGCTTCATCTTTGGACATGACATCTCAAAGGAGACCGTCTTTATCTGTGTGTGTCTCTGTGAGTGTATATGTGTGTGGTGCATTCATGTATTTCTTTCTTGACTTTCTTCTTTTAAATTCTCAGAAGATTTCTGTATCAAAAGGTAATTATATGCATTTTGATATATATTATTAAAGTGTTCTCCAGGAACTTAGCAAATCTTGTGAATAAATTCTCACCATCTTTTTCCTTATAAAAAGTTTAAAGATTCAATGGAAACAACTTAGAGGACACTCAACACTGAGTTTTATAAAATATTAACATTCTGTCACATTTGCCTAGATCTTTTTATTATAAGTAATAAAACATAACAGGCACTGATGCTCTCTGTGTATCTCTCCCAGTTCCATAGTCTTTCTAGAAACAATCACAGGCTAATTTATAAGGCTCGATGGAAAGAAAAAGTGCTTGGACATTCAAAAATGATTGATTGTATTCCTCATTTTTAATAAGAGCATGTATTCAGCACCCCTCTGTGGACATCTGTAAGTGTTGAGCAGAATGAGTTAGTATAGGTAGTGTCTGTCTTCTGGGAGTCTCTAGTATAGAGGAGAGTTTCATCAGAACATTGCAGTGTGTCATTCTGCATGAGTTATAACCTTATAGAACAAGGAATGGATGGCTCGGATAAAGGTGGAATATGAAACAAGGAAAAAATGTGCAGTCCTATTAAAATCCTCATTCATTTCAGTTTTTATCTCTTTCTCCCTTCCCTTCCTCCCATTTCTCCTTAACTCAAATATGGTAATACCATGTAAAGATGTTGGGTTCTTCCTCCTCTACCTCATGTTGCCACTGCCATTTCTTCTTCTTTCAGCCACCCTTTCCTATTTCTTTCTTCATAGTTAGCATCAGGATTAAATTTGAGGTGAATCTTCAAGTAATAGTAGTACACATTAGAGGGAACACTCTCCCTTTTGCCTCTCCTGGTTCTCTGGATATTTCTGAGTTTCTCTGGTGCTGCCTGCTGGTAGCAACCTGGATCATAGGTCTGGTTTTCTAGGAACTGATCTACATAGGGCTGATTTATTTCTTTTCTTTTTCAAAATATTTATTTATGATTCTAATTCATTATACACGACAGCAGAATGTTCTTTGATTCATTGTACACAAATGTAGCACAATTTTTGACTTCTCTGGTTGTTCCCAAAGTAGGGTCACACCATTTGTGCAATCATACATGTACCTAGGGTAATTGGGGAGAGGGAAAGGAGAGGGGGGTATGGGTGTAGGAAACATGTTGGAATGAGATGGGCTGATTTATTTCTGCATTGTGTAATGGGGACCTTGGGTTCCCAAGAGTATATTAAATGTTATGAAAAGGTTGAATGCTGAAATTTGTGTTCCCTTAAAAAATGTACTACACGTTTATATTTATTTAACATTATTTTCAATTTTAATAAACTTATGTTTTGATCTTATCTCTTACTTTTGACCCTCAATTAAGTTAATTCTATCTTTTCCTTCTTTTCGTAGTAAACTAAATACTATTTCCTTTTACTTCAGTTCTCTGTTTTTCCTGCCTTTTTGTCAGGAACACAAATAAAACAAGGTAAAATGGTGTCCTCACGTTCTTCTTTGAATTTATTGTCAGGCATGACTCATAACCCGAGAATCTTTAAGATATCCATTCATGCCTTTTCTCTTCATTGACAGTGGATTCAGTTCAAATAACAGGTATTGATTTCCTGAAAGCCTTTCTTTCTATTCTTTTTTCTGCTGGCTGCATTTCTTACCCTTGGCAAGGCTCTCAGTTTTAACCTGAGATGATCTGGCTGGGGTGCAGATGTCTGGGCTGTCCTTTCATGTGAGATAGGGCAGTCTGTGGCTAGAGCTGGTGAATGTGTTTGAAGTATACATATCCATTCTGGAAGGATCCCTGGGACTACAGAATCTTTCTTTGCATTACTTTCTCTGTTAAAATAATTGTCTGTCCTACAAAGAGATGTGCTTTCCAAATACTTTTAAAAAAACAATGTCCCTGGTGGTTAAATTAACATACAGTTATTATGCTGCTTTAAGTAAGCAATTACTCAATTTGGAGGGTTTCCTGGAACAGTCACTTGACACTGCCCAAAGCCAAGTATCTGCAATTTAGATGGGGTGTCACTGTGTGAATCAAGCAACATGATGCCTTCTTAAAAGTGCTTAAAGCCTTCTCTGTTTGTGTGCAATAGTAGTCTTTTGAGCTAGTCATTGTTTTTGCCATGTCTATGGACAGGTTGCCTCAGAGACTCTTTTTCTTATTTGTATTAATGTGTCAGAAGAGTACTACCTCATTTACCAATCATTCACACTTGTGAACTTTTACTTAAAAATAATTGTTGAACATTATTATTGAGCATTTATTGTTTGCCATTAATGAGTTATTGTATGGTCTCTGCCCACAGGAAGCAGAGATTCTAGAAGGACACAAAGATTACTCAGATAGGCACACAGGGGTTGAAAACTGGCAATGCACCCATCACATCTTCCTTGGAATCAGAAAGCACTGTTACTGTTTATAATTCTGGGATATTATTTGACTTCTCTAAACTTCATTTCTCATTTGTAAAATGAGGATAGCATTGTTTTTCTTAAGGGATTCTGTGTGTAGATTCAATGATGTAACATATAGGAATTAGCAAGCTCAGAACCTGGAACATTTCTAATAAGTAACAAAATATGAGCTTCCTCTGCTATTTCAAAAATGTTTTTTTATATTCATGTGCCAGATCTCCCTTAAAAGGAACCTAAATTTGACATCCACAGATTGTAAGAACCTCTATTTTCTTTGATTACTGCCCTTCCTTCTAATTCCTATTGATTTATTTATGTACTAGTCCCCCTTTCTCCATGTTTTTCTTCCTTAGCTCGGCATCCTAGACCGACCAATAGATCCTAAGGGATCCCATTTCCTGCTTTCTCTCTCAAGTCTCACATTCACACTGCTCTCCTAGGATTCCTCCAGAAATCCATTTCTGAGCAGGTCATTTTCCTGCTCTGCGCCCTCACTAGGCCTTCTGTTTCTTACAGGGAACACAGGCTTTTAAAATGAGGCTTCCACTTGTCTTTTGCCTCAGCTCATGTTCTGCCCCCACTCCAAACACGCATCTTCTTTCAGCAGTACTTGCACTTCCAAACCAGAACCTGCACTTTACCCTCTGTTCTTGTCTTACTTGCCTAGGCCACTGGCATTTTTTTTTTCTTCTATTAATTTTTAATCCCTTAGCTGCTTTCGCTTGTCATCCTTCTCTTTTAGTAAATGCCAGGTGAAAGATTTGCACAAGCTGAAGAGAAGCCAGAACTCTCTTCCCTGCACACTCAAACTTTCTTTATACTCCTCTATTCTCAGCAAGACGGCATCGGTCTTCACCACTCTGTAGGCCATCACCAAAGGTCATTAATACCTATCTGTTGTTGAATTTGAAGAATTGTTTTTAGGTCTTTTCCTGAATTGATCTCTCTTTAGTGTTGGACTGAGAGCCAACTCTACTTCCTTGAAATTCTCTACAACTGTCGTGTCCTATATAGAAGCCAGCAGTAGCATATGGCTATTTAAATTGTTTAATTAAAATAAATAAAATGTAAATTTCCAATCCTCAGTCATATTAGTCAAATGTGACTATTGAGCCCTTGGAAGTTGGGTAGTGTGACTGAGCAACAGAGGTTTAAATTTTATATACTGTTAATTATTTAAATTTTGCTAGCCAGGTGTAGCTAGTGGTTACCTATTAAGCAGCATAGATACAGAACATTCTGATCATCATAGAAATTTCTACTGGATAGGGTTGCTGTAGATAAGGGATGAGGAAAGTCATATAGTGAAGAGTTTGGGTTTTGTGGACCAGAGAAGTTCCTTTGCAATTTTTTGCAGAGCTTAAAAGCAGTCCCAGAGAATGCATATAAAAAAAATTGAGCATTATTATGTTCCAATAACAGTTTGTTTGCACAAACAGGTAGTGGGCCAGATTTGGCATGTGGGTTTTAGTTTGATGATTCCTGTCCTAAACTCTTGGTTTCTTTGGTAACCTGGTCTTTGCGTCCTTTTCCTTTCTCAGACTTCAATATTTCTCAGATCACCTCCTTTCCATCTTTGTTATAACACTTTATTAATGGGGAGAAAAACAAACAAACAAACAAACAAAAAGCTCTCTAAACTGTTATCTTCAGCTTGTGACTTTCTCTAGGTTTCTTACATTGCCATATAACTGTGGCCTTACAACTTCTCTAAGCCAATTTCCCCATCTGGAAACTTATGTGGTAATTGAAATGAGACACTGAAATGCATGAAAAATTATGCTCAGAGAAGACATAGAGTTGTCTCACATTAACCCAACAACAGAATAGTTTTTGAGACTCAGAGTCTGACTGCCAGACATCAATCTCAGCCTGATACTCAGCATGTATGGACCTTGGGGAAGTCACTTAACCTGTCTACCTCAGTTTCCTCATCAGGACATCTAACATCATTGTAGTGTACATATATATTTATACTCACTGAGGTTCTTCCGATTTCATTTGCCCTGGAAAATATCCTCTTTAAATTATAAAATATGACAGTTTTGAAGTTTGTTTAAATTTGTCAACTTTGATAGACCTTAAGGCTTTTATGTCAGCATATTGAAGGTTATAGTGCAGGAATAAACAACCTCCAAATCTTCCTTTGTTTAAAATAGCCCAGATATTACTCATGTTTATCTTGGGTTATTTGGGAGTTTTGCTCCATGTCATCCATCCTCATTAAGTGCAGCTACCATTTGGAATGTCCCTGCAGCAGGAAGAAAGAAGTGTATAACCACCTGGTTCTTATAGATGGGTTTGTTTGTGTTATACCTGTGGCCACGTCCTGGGCAGCAGAGGGCCATGTGACTGTGCCTTGTATCACGCATGCATCGAAGTTTAGTCATGCAAGTGCCTAGAAAGGAGGGCAAGCAAATCATGGTCAAGAGCAGCAATGATAACCAAAGATTTATAGTAGATCTCTGTGTGTAATTTGAAGGTTCTGTACATTTATTACTGACTCTTTGGCTGTGTAAGATTGACTCTGATAAGAAAAATAAAATAAAAAGAAGTATAATTTTTTTAGTCCAAGGTTTATTTTCTTCAAGCTCATTGTAGGTGTTATTATAAGTAGAAGACAGGCTATGAAGTCTTTACTTAGTTAAAATATTTTTCTTTGATGGTGGTTATACTGATTATAGAGTTGGTGATTCAGTCCTACCAAAGCAAACCAGATCATTAAAATTTATATTTTCAACTAACATACTTATATCACCCATTCAATATGTAAGTGTATGCTCAGAAAATTTTTTTTAAAACCCCACTGGTTTTACTATATAAAAATGTAGAGTATTCTTTATTACTACCTTTCAATTTTTTTTCTTATTCAGAGTTTATTAATATTTTCTTTTGCCTTTTTCCAAACTCCTTCTGTTTTTGTATGACATGTAGATAAACATATACACAACTTGCTTTGCCTTAGTAAAAAGTTCCATTTGTTCATTGCATCATGTAATGATTTTTTATTGTTTTAATGATTGTACACAATACATGATATGTATTTAAAATTTTTGTAGATGCTGATTTTGAGCTCTCCCAAATTACTCAGTTAACTTATTTGCTCTCCAACATTATATGAGAAATCTAATTTCTGTTTACTCTCACTAAAACTGTGTATTACATCTGTACATCAATCTGATAGAGGAAATGGCATCTCTTTATTATTTTAGTATTCATTTTCCTGATTACTAACAATATCGAGAAGAATACTGTCATGTAATTGGCCATTTCATTTTTTTCCTTGATGGATATTTTGCAGATGCTTTTCCTATTAGATCTTAAAAAAATTATTTGCAAAAATACTGTAGATATTATTGAAGGTAAAAATATATCCTCCCCTTCTTATTTATATGCCCCAGCTTTTTGATGTCTTCCTACCTATGTATCTCTGAATCTGTATTCTATGTATGTATCTATTATCTATCTATACTTGCATGTCTGTGCACACACACATATGCATAACTCATCTGGGTATGAAGGTGCAGGTGGCCGAGTGGAGTACTTTTAAGAATCCCACTGTTGATTCCCCTTCATTTGTCTGTGAATCAGGTTTTGATTCCTAGAGTTCTTCCTGTGATCATTAGAGGGAGGAGAGAAAATTTCCTGGTGACAACGATTTGTAGGGTGTACAAAACACGTAGCAATTAAACAGATCCCTCTTCTTATTCCATAGGTCTCAAATACAGGATCCTCCAAACGGAGGCTCCTTCATGTAAGAAAGTTACATTCTAGGACAGTAAAAGCTTGTGTGGTGCATTTGTGTGTACATGTGTGCATTGTGGAGGAAGAATTGGCATAGCTTACTCATCCATCCAGATACCCATGGTCTATTATTTATTCCTACCTGCCTCTGATCTTTGCCTTATTTCAGAGTTGTATTAAAACTTTAGACCCATGTCCACATGCCTGAATTTAGGCATAAATAACTCTTTTTTGTGTGTGAAGGATGTGTGGTTATTACATGCTTAGGGTTAATAGGTTTCTCATGAATTCTCATTAATGCAGAGTATTCTATATTATGGTTGTATAAATTTTTAACACCTCATGGAAAGATTTTTCATAACAAGTACACTGGGATTTAGTATATCCTACATGATTTCTGGATTTAGCAATTATTCTGCTCCTGTTCCCTTTATATATCTAGAAATTTCTACCATTCTGAACAGGTAATGGAATCATTACTAATTGTTCCATTATTACTTTTAGTTTAGTTTCAATTTTATCTATTTTTTTTCTTAAACTTAAATGGGCTATGGGGTATGTTCAGTTTGTTTGCAATTTTCTATGAAAGAAATTCTTGGAGGAATGGTATAGGATAAAGAATATGACGACTTCCTTTGTTCAACAGAACTAAAAGCTGACTGAAATTAAAGGAGAAAATAATGAGTCCACTGACAGAATATTCTAGAAAGCTGTAGAGCTCTGAAAAAGATTCTAGAATATATTGGATGCTACTATATACCTGAAGAATAGAGTACCACAAATGAATGAAGACAGATTAATCAAAAAATGATGCTTGGAGCTGGGCATGATGGTGCATAACTATAGTCCAAGCAACTTGAGAGGCTGAGACAGGAGGATTGCAAATTTGAGGTCAATCGTAACAACTTAGTGAGGCCCTGTCTCAAAATAAAAAGGGCTAGGGATGTGGCTCAGTGGTAAAGTGCTTCTGGGTTCAATCCTTAGTACCAAAACAAACAAACAAATAAATAAAACCAAAATAGCATAAATTTTTGTTGTTTAGAAAATGAACTATTAATAAGTAAACAAACATAGTTATATTTTTGCATCATAATACATACATATGATATAAAGCATGTGTGATATATATGACAGAATTATATACATATGTATATCCATATGAAAAAATTATTGGGACACTTAAGTGATTAATATTGAAGATGAAATCAAAAGAATGAATTATCTAAAGGGAAAAAGAGGAAATGAATTTATCTGGCCACATACAAATTTAAAATATTTTCATGTCAGTAAATATGAATTAAAATTAGTGAATAAACTGAGATAATCATCTCTAACATTGTTAGACATAAGTTCTATAAAAATACATATAAAGAGCTTTCAAAATTGGTAAGACACTGTACTTAATCAATACGAGTTACCAAGAAAAATATAAAAAATAATTTTTCACTTTTCAAATTAAAGAAAATTGGGAATAATTCATGTTTAGAGGAGTGTGATGAAATGGAAACTCAGGTAATGCTGATGGTAATGTAAATTGATTTTATATTTCCAGAAAGCAATTAGATTATTTGATTATTGGATTGTGTGCGTGTATGTGTGTGGTCTATTGTAGGACGATAGTCTGGAAATGTGATTTTAAAAAACAATGTGACTAATATTTTTCTGCAAGAAATATTATCCTAGGATCATTTAAAATAGTGATAATGCTGTGAAAAGTAGTTGTCAAGGACTAACTTTATTATTGGGTAGCCACTGAATGGAATATCTTATCATTATTAAACGTGATTTTTGAAAATTTGTCAGTTTCTTGAAACAAGCTCATAATGCAATCCCTACTATGGAGGCACAATGCCAAATTATCAAATTATCTACACAACAAGTAATGTTTCCATATAGGAGGAACAAAATAAAATATTCCAAAGTATATTTTCTTGTCTTTTTAGATGAGCATTAGGTATTTTTAAAATCTGGGGAGACAAATCATTTAAAAACTATCCACAAATTTAGAAGGCACAATGGAGAGCACACAGAAGGCATTTGGTTGACCTTTACAGAAATGATTTGATTTAAAATGAAGTAAGAATCTTGTCATAGAAGAATAGTCCAATCTTTGAGCCGAGAGACCCTTTGCAGTTGTCTGGGTGAAGTCATCCACAGGATGCCCATCTCTGAGTTGAGCCAATCTGTATCTGTGTACTCCTTAGTTGGAGCCACCTTGGCATCATGCCAATCTATCTCCTGCAGCATCTCTGCTCAATACTACTTGTAGGCTCTTCCCTGTGTTGATTTCCTTCTTACCCCAAAAGATATTCTTAATTTTATATTAAATTTCTTTAAGGGTGATCTTCAAGAAGAAAATCTTAGGGTATTAATAATTTTACCTGTAAGCTATCCAAAAGTTGTAAACAACTGAAAAGAAAAGTGAAGTTGCTCAAATACCGCCTATAGAAGTACTACTATATAATGTTTAAGGGCTTGGTTCAATGCCACCTTCCCTGAGCAAGTTACTGTCGTCAGTTTCCTTGTATGTAAAATGGGCTTAATAGTAGTACCTACCTCATAAGGGAAGGGTTATTATTTTTTTTGATACACATATAAGAATTGGGCTATAGTCGATGTTCAATAAAAATGAAGGACTTCTGGTTTCAGGACAAGATGGAGAAAATATACTTCTTATTCATACTGCTAAATACTGTTAAAATCTAGGACAAAACATTTCAGTCACAGATAAGAAGATATGGAAATGAAGAAAAGGTTAACCTTATAGGAATTTGGGGACAGGAAGAATGGAATGGCAATCCATTCCCTGGGTTTTCTTTTTTGTCTTATATATCCAAGACTGGTTGCTGGAGATGCTGGCAACCTAAAAACACCAGTGGCTGCACACTAAAAGAGAAAAGAAAAAGAAACAAACAAAATCTTTTCACTCTTGCAAGTGAACCAAAAAATGGTTTCTATTTTAGGTCAATGGTTATAGAAAAATAAAAAATAGGAAGAGAAGGAAGCATGCAATTGGGGTGGGCTGAGAGGTTAGACGTGGTGTGAAATGATTAGTCTTCAACAAGGTATTTTTTTCCTTGTAGAGATATCCACTAGACTGCTGGCTATAAGGGTGTGGAGTTTGGAATGAGATCAGAGATGGAAGAAAAAATGGAAGTTGAAGTCAAGGAGGTGTAGTAATCACCCAGGGAGAGAAGGTAGCAAAAGCAAAGGGGGCATATGGAATTGGCAAGATCACAGCTAAGTAAAGATAAGGCCAAGGAAGAAGATTCCACAGGAGATATTTGAGGAAGAGCAAGCAAAGAAGTAGGTACATAAAGTAAATTATAGAGTCAATCTTCCATGAATCTTTGGATCAAAGGGAGTCCTGGCACCTGTTTTTTTTTAATATCATAGAGCATAATTAAATACTGAGCAAAAAAATAGTGATAAAGAAGCCATAAATTTAAAAAAAAACAGAATAGTGATATCATTAAGAAGTCTACAGGCAACTTCTAAAGTACACAGGTCTGGGAGGGGAATGGGGCGGAACCCACTGAGAAAGAAGCAAAGGTGGGTAGAAGAAAAAAGGGGAGGAAATGAGAGAAAAAGGAGATTATCCAGCAAGCAGTCTATTAATATTAAATATGAAATATTTTCTTTTCAGAATCTGAACAAAAAAAGTGAATATTTATTTTCATGGGAAATTCTATAAAATACCTTACTTCTCCTAGAGAATATCAAGCAGATTTTACCTTTCTTTTTGATGTATTAGTTAATTTTGGCTACAATTATGTTGCTTAATGAGTAAGGACACAATTTCTGCAATTTGATTTTTGTATATTTGCAGATTTGTTCTGAGGTCAGACGATCTAAGATGGGCATAGTTGGGAGCATTGCTCCATGACATATCTGGTTAGACTGAACACTCTGTTTCTTTTGGATTCTGTTCCCAACTGCAAATTTATATTCTGGGTGCCATGCTGAGGAAGCAGATCTTCCTGAGAAAGGTAAAGGTGCAGGAGAGCAGCAACCCAATCATACAAATGATTTCCAAGCCTCTGTTGACTTTGTATGAGCTAAATGAAGTGCCTGGGCAAACCAAAATCAAGAGGTGTATTCTCCACTCACAGAGCAGGGAGCAAGGTGAAGATACAAAGTGTTTTTGGTGGAAGTAGAGTAAGGGGAATAAACAACATTTTTGAACAAATATTGAATCTATCACAATTGGAAATTACGTATTGTATTAATTGCATAATGTGCTATGCTATAGTCATATTCGGTATTAGTGAATTGTACAGTCATATTCAATATTATTGTTTGAGCTGATTAAATGGTTTCCCTCCTACTGTGTTCTGTATCTGTTTTTTCCCTTATACTGCCACTGTACTTATAGTTGCTTTTAATGTACCGCCTCGTTTCACACAGGTCCTTTGTGAAGACTTGAAGGCAATTCTGAGCTTTTAACAGGACTTTTTTTCTTGCTTTTTATGTTCTGCTGTTACTTTACCTTGTTATAATATTTGGCAATCTTGCATATTGTTTTGAATCTCCTCCTTCTAAAAAAAAGGTGGCAGATACAAAACATTTTTTTAAAAAAATTGAGCCATATTTTCTTAAAAAAACATCTCTGTTTAGCTATATGACGTCTGTGTTTCAAAGGAAGGCTTTGACAAATTAAAGAAGAAATTAATTGCAAAAGATTTTGAAAATTATTTAACATTTTATGTGCATGTCCCATTCTTTATTTCAGTTATGAAGCATTTCATATATGCAGAAAAGAGCTTTTCTATTTGATATGCAATTGATGTCTTCACATTAAATTAAAACAAAATATACACATAACCCTTTTGAAGAATTGGATTTGCCAGTATAAGTTTATTTGCAGCAAGTACCAAAACTTCAGTCATACATCTACCATTTCTCTTTCCATAATCTCTAATGCTTCTGCATTGTACTTATATAGGATTCATTTCATCTATGTAAAATAGATTACTTTGGCATTCTGTACTCTTGTATCATCCTAAGCCATAAAATCCACAAAGATGTCAGTTTGAAGTGCGAAATATATTTTTCCCAGTGTACATCAAAATAAATACATATTTATTAAAATAAAAATGTGCACTCTGTGCCATCTTAAATATGTACTTTACAGCCATCATTACCTAGCATAGCATGCACTAGAAAACACAGTTTTACAGCCAGCTCTGCCAAACTAGAAATAGAGTAACCTAGTTAAGCAACAACATATTTTGGAAAGAATTTCTCACTTTTACTTCACAATTCTTTTTCAGGTTTGTGGAAGGAATGCTTAACATTTGTTATAATGCCATTGATCGTCATATTGAAAACGGTAAAGGGGATAAGATTGCTATCATCTATGACAGTCCTGTTACAAATACTAAAGCAACTATAACTTATAAAGAAGTCCTGGAGCAGGTAAAGTCATAAGCTTTCTCTTTATATTAGAAGTTCTATGCACATGTTCTCATTATGCAAACTCTAAAATATTTTACCATGTTTTCCTTTAGATGCACCTTGCAAATGAATGCAAGTGTGTGAATTCATTTGAACTGTTTTTTAAAAAAAATATTTATTTTTTAATTGTAGTTGGACACAATACTTTTATTTCACTTATTTATTTTTATGTGGTGCTGTGGATTGAATCCAGGGTCTCACACATGGGAGGTGAGCACTCTGCTGCTGAGCCACAATCCCAGCCCCTCATTTGAACTGTTTTTAACCCTTTAATTTATACTTCACAGCACTGGAAGATGTTTGTTTTACAAAGAGAGGTGAACTGATCTCGAGAATATGTCTAAGTCCGCTCCCCGCTCTTGTTCTTCACCCGAGTGCCAACGCCATGGTTGAAAGTGACTACTCATTCTTGCAGGATCCAAGAGCTCTGCTCATTTTAGATTATCCCCTAAGTGATTCCAGAATTCTCTTCTGAAGAAACAATATATTTCTCTGTCTTACTTAAAAGTCTTTTCCTTAAAATCAGTGTTGTATGGAGAATAAAATCTAGGCTCCTGTGATGTACAAGACACTTTGGAATCTGATCACAGCATCCCTTCAAGCTTCATTTCCCAACATTCTTGGCATGAACACAACTCCTTTTACTCCTTCAGATACTTCTGGCCCTTTGTAGCACTTTGAATACAAGGTGCTACATTATTTTGTTTTATTTGCTTTTTTTTAGTTCTTTCTCATCTATGTAGTTCTTAGATGGATCATGATGTTGACAGATGATTTATAAGATTTTTCCTCTTTTAACATAAGAGAAGATTTTGAATTAGTTTTCAGACCTAATTATAAAAGTGGGTATTGTAGACTGTGGGAAAGTTATTCTGAGGGGTATGACATTTATTTGTATGTGATTTAAAGGGAGATAATGCTGTAGGGCCAGGGTTTCTCCATTCTGACATTGTTGCAGGAGAAGAAATATCTCAACTAAGGACCAGCAGGATTCTTGGCATACATGACAGAAAAGAATTTATGTACATGCCATTCAAAGTCATAGACAGGTTTATTTAGAAAAGTAGCTACACATTCAAGGGAGAATGTTCAAAGACATCAAAAGAGAGATGCTTTTGCTGCAAAGCAAGTAATATGCACTTGAGGGAGAATGCTGGCCATCTCCACAGGCACAACAGCAACCCATTGGTGTGGAGTGTTAATATTTATAGAGGGTCCATGCTAGGAGGCAGGGTGGAGTCCACAATTTGCCCCCATTTTTTTTTTTTTTTGCTTGTGCATTTTCCTTATTTTACAAGGGCATGGGTCAAGGGCATGTCTCTCAAGCTCAAGATTTATAACTGTGCTTTCTGCATCTCTGAGGCTTGTGGGCATTTCCTTTAAGATTCAGGATCTCTCTCTATTCTAAATTTCTATCTCAGTGTTTTGGACCAGAAATTCTTTTTGAAGAGAACTGTTATGGATATTTTAGGGTGATTAGCTGCATACTTATGCACTGGATGCTAGCAGCACCCCCATCTCCCAGGTCATGAAGACTAAATATGTCTCCAAACATTGTCAATGTCCCCTGGGTGGTAAAATTGACATTGGTTATAAAGCAATGTCCCCTGGATGGTAAAATTGACGTTGGTTATAAAGCACCGGTGTGCAGAGTCTGCCATGCTGTCACTTGGCTGAACAGAAGTATGGTAAGAAGGCTATGTGTTGAGTTGGGTCTTTAGAGTTCTGGAGCCATGCCTTTTATTTTTTTCTGAAACATGTGATGACCTTGATCTCCTGGGGCTCGCTCTTGTCATAAAACTAAAGACTAAGAAAAGGGACACTGCAAAGCTTATCCAATATTCTTGGTTCTCTAAATCTAAAGACTTAAACATCTTAACCATCTAGGTGGGGCTTCTCTCCAGTTCAAGGATTAGGAAGGGCTGACAACCTTGCAGAACTCAGCCAAAGATAACTTTCAAAAGAACAGCCCTGTTAGAATGCTAGGGTTTGGAAGCATCTGCTTTTAAATGAAGGTGTTTTTTTTTTTTTTTTTTTTTTTTTTGAGTTAGATTCTCTGCTTTTGTCTATTGAATCCTATTTAAGAGTTTCATTTGGTTTTTAGGTAGCTTCACCCATTCTCTCAGGCTCTCTGAAATTCTATTATTTTGCATCAGCATGTTCCTGTTTATCTTTGCAAAAAAAAAAATTTAAGAAAGACAACTCAGACAAAATAAGTACCTCCCCAATGCTTGAGTTGTTGTAAACAAGAGAGAAGAGTTAAATCAGTTTAGTCAGGCTGTGTATCAGACAAATTGCAGCAATAGTTCTCAACTTTAGCTAATTCAGACATCAAAAGAACTCATGAAAAGGGAAGAGTGAAGTACCAGTCTCAGAAAAATGGCATACCCTAGGGGAGAAGGAGCAAAAGTGAAGCATTAAGGAAAATCCACTGATTGTCCATTACCTTGACTTGTTGCCTTGAGTCAATCCTTCTATAGTGAAAGACAAAGCAGGAGCATCTAGTTGGACAAACTTATGTCACATATCTAGAGCACCAGGTCTTGGGGAGGAAAAAGTTTATTGTCTTTTGATTTCATTATGGGAATTGGGACTCTGTCTCCTTCTAGGACTCAAGGTAAATTCCAGTTTAATAAGAATGAAGTTCAAATGCTAAGCAGCCCAGACAAAGACAAAACAAAACTGCTGTGTCTCATTTGGCATATTTATTGGTCTGTAAGAGGGAATTGCATATTTGTGGAATGCAGTATGCAGAAACAGAGCTCACAGTGGGCTGTAAGGTGCACCATTATCAAATGTGTTTGTTATTCATGTGAGGCTGAGTTTTAATATAAGAGATAATAGAAATTTCAGGAAAACATATTATACTTCGTTTTATTTTAGCTGTGCATTTTCTGCTTTTAGAAGAGGTTTACGGTATCTATGATTAAAAACTTGTTTCTATGGTTTGGGCATATTGCTGCAGTCTCATTTTATGAATATGTAAGCCCAAGACACTTTTAAATTTTAATTGGAATACAGATTTGGAAGTTTGTTTACATATTGTAAAAATATTATCTATATCAACATCTTGAATTTGATACATACCCAAACATCAGAGTACACGAAAAAGCTTTAGAGAAACCTAAGATGAGAAGAATTATTGCCAGTCTCATTTTTTTGGTGCTTCCTCTTTAAATTCATTTATTACATAAGTGTATATGATAATTACACACAGATGTTTTGCTTAGAAGCTTTTTTGCTAACTCATCTGACTTTCAGATATTGAGTCTAGACTCTTAGACTCTTGACGTTTGTACTAGTTCACTGGTTTCAGTTTAGCCTGACATCAAAGTACTTAAAAGGACTGTTTCTCTCACCTGCTGACAGCCTCTGACTCTTCAGGCTTTTCTTCTCCAAAGTACTAAAGGAAGAACTGTTAGGAAAGAGAGAGAGCCTTGTGCGCTACTTTGATTACCTGCTCCCCCCGTTCCCTGTGGCTTTTATTTCATCAAGCAGGGAAGGCCTAGAAAGAAAGATTTAATAGGTAATGCCACTGAGGACAAACAAAAAGAACTGCCTCTGTACATCTCTTATTTAATCTCCCCTGTTTCATTTCTCCTGGGAGTTTCTGGCTAGGTAAAACTTGATTAAGTTAGTTAGCATTTTTTTTTTAATTTAATTAGTGAAACAACAAATATTAGGCTAAGTTGCCTTGGTGATGTGGACAATCTGAAAAATTTCCAGAATGATTCAGAAACAGAGCTTTTGAGAAACTGTGATCTTTTTTGTCAATCTGAATATTTTAAACAACCTTTCACCAAGGCTTTTGTATAAGGGGATTTGACTCCCATTTTAAGACCCATCTTTCATTCAACAAATATATATATATTTTTTCATATGCCAAACCCTATGAAGAGCAAAGGAAGCCATTTCTTACTGTCAAGGAGCTAAGACAGCATATGTACATAGACCATTTCAATGTAAAACAAGGTTTATGACAGAACTGAGTGCTACATTCTGTGCAAACACATGGGAAAGCAGCTGACTTACATTCCTTTGTATCGAAATACTTGTGATAACTTAGGAAGAGAAAAGGTGTATTTTGGGTCATAATTTTGGAAAGTCCGGGCCAAGATTAGGTGGATCTATTATTGCTCTGAGCCTATGATAGGTACATTGGAAGGCAATGGCAGGAAGTGTGTGATGGAGCAAACTCTTCACCTCATGCCTAGGAAGCAGAAGAGAAAGAGGAAGGGGCCAAGGTCATACAGTCCCCTCAAGGGCATGCATCCCATGACATAAGGGCCTCCCATTAGGACCTACCTCCAAACAATTCCACCACTTCCCACTAGCATCACTTTGGGGATGAAGCCTTAAACACATAGACCTTTGGGGGACACTTAGCAAACTAACTATATCATCACCAGCCCAGCCAGGGGAAATAGGACCTAGGAAGGCTTTTTGGAAGAGAATATACCTAAAATCAATCCAATTCCCTTTGCTTTGTTTTTCCTTCTCCCTCCAGATCTCTTGTAGGTCATATTACCTGAATGTCATTTTCTGAGTGAGATCTTCCCTGACCATATTAACTATACATATTCTCATCTACAGCAATTGTACCTCCCTATTTTGCTTTCTTTTTAAATTTAGTATTTATTACTTGATATAATTCTTTACATTGCATGTACCTTTATGGCTTTATTGTTGCTTCCTCTTCCACTATTGTCAGTTCTATGAGGGCAGAGATTTTTGTCTGTCTGCAGAAGTGACTGACACATAGTAAATATTTATTGAATGATGAATAAATCAATGAAATAGCACTTGAAGTTTCTAAGTGACAAGTTTCTTTTATTGCAAGAAGTTCTTATCTTTAAATTATATTAGCAATAGAACTTGATCATCCTTGTAAATAAATTGTAACTTTTATCTGTGAAAATCTTTAAGTTATTTACATTCAATTTGGTGGTTCACAATGAGAATTTCCTCTTTTAATATCTCACATGTAAGTGTCAAAAGATCTGCATTCCCAAAGACAGGAATATATTTAATGTGTCCCTCTCTAACTCTTTTCAAATTATTTTGTTATCATATTAAATCACAGTGAAATAAAATGGATTTGTGTGTTTGTGTGTATTATAAATCATAAGTCATTTTTAGATATTCCTACATTGAATATTTTCTAAATCACTAATTGAACTTACCTCTGTATGTCGAGTTTACTATTTTTTATATTCCAACATTTATGAATTTTTATATTCAGTTGCAACATAAGAAAGTTACATCCAAAGAGCATTTGAGAAATTTTCAGGAATGTATGTACATGAAGAAAATTGATGAAACTCAATCTATACTAAATTTCCTGATTTAATTAAAACTGAAAGTACCTATTATTTCTATTAAAGGTAATTATTGAAGTATAATTATGTTAGTGGTTGTAATTATGAAGGTTTAATAATTGAGAGAAGAAAATTACTCTGAAATCATGGGCCATGGTTCATGAAAAGTCCACTTCGAACCTGAAATCAAGGGCCACAGTTCATGAAAAGTTCACTTCGAACCCCTGCTCTTTGGACACTTGTTTCAAAGCATGAATTCCATTTTCTCAGAAATGTCGCAGTAAATATTGTTTAATTTCCTCTGTCACTAATGGTAGTGTCTCTTTAAAAAATTTTTTTAGTTATTCATGGACATAATATCTTTATTTTTGTTTATTTATTTTTATGTGGTGCTGAGGATTGAACCCAGTGCCTCATATGTGTGAGGCAAGCGCTCTGCCACTGAGCCCTAGCTCCAACCCATGGAAGTGTTTCTTTAAGCAAAAACTACAACACAAAAAGCAGAGCATACAGAAATTTAGCTGTCAGTGGTTGGTTGATTGAGAAAGAAAGATAGAGCTGTGCAGATGATAGGTTTTCTTCTCTTAAACATTTTCTACAATAAAACTCTATTTAAATTATAGTCAACTCCTTTAAAAATGTGTATATCTGTAAGGGAAATTATTCTTTCTATGCTTGGTAAGTTGACCAGTGTTTTTAGTATGAAATAAACGTTATAGTAGTTGTGCATTTTTATCTGTAAGATGCAATTTTCAAACTTTTTCATTGGTACTGGGGAGTGAACCCAGGGGCACTTCACCACGGAGCCACATCCCTGCCTTTGTCATTTTATATTTTTATTTTGAGAAAGGGTCTCAGTAGGTTGTTTAGAGCCTTGCTAAGTTGCTGAGGCTGGCTTTGAACTTGTGATCCTCCTGTCTCAGCCTCTTGAGACACTGGAATTACAGGTAAGGGCCACCGCACCCAGAAATTTTTGAACTTTTATTTAAATATAGTATACACTCACATAACCACACAGAACATAAGTATAGGTTTTGTTTGATTTTCACAAATAGTCCATTTTCCTCATCATAGAATATTCCCAAGCCCCCAAAGCCCTTGTAACCCTCCTTTAGTCATTTTTCACACAGTCCCCCACATGATTGTGATCGAGCCATCTAATCAACTTTGATGAGTTATACCTGCTTTTGAACTTTATATAAATTGAATACCAGTACAACATGTTCTTATGTAACTGGCTTCTTTTGCCCAACTTTCTATTTGTGCAATTCATTATTTCCTTCCAAGAGGTTGTAGTTTGGTCATTGGGGTAGTATCTAGTTTGTGGTTATTACAAATAATGCTTCTATGAATATGTGCAGAGTTAGGTAATGTATATGCATTTGTGTTGGGGATGGATCTATAGATGAAATGACTGGTTCGTAGGGTATAAATGTGTTGGGCTTGATTAGATAGTGCCAAATAATTTTCCAAAGTGTACTAAAAATTTACAGTTCTACCTGCAGTGTATGAGAATACCAGTTGCCAGCACTTGGTATTGACAGTACAAAGTCTGTTTAATTTTGGCCCTTCTGGCAAATGTGTGGTGATATTGTGTGTGGTTTTAATTTGCTTTTCCCTAATAACTGAAGAAGAGGAGCTCCTTATCCTGTGCATATTGACCATTCAAAAGTTTTCTTTTCTGAAGTGCCTATTCCTATCTTTGGTCCATTTGTTTTTGTATCAGACTGTTCCAGGCCATGTGTTCAAGTTTTGGAGAGAAAGTTTTGCACAACTAAAAAGAAGATTTTGGGCTGGGGATATAGCTCAGTTGGTGGAGTGCTTACGTTGCACGACAAAGCCCTGGGTTCAATCCCCAGCAGCACCACAAAAAAAAAAAAAAAAAAATCTTTTAAGAGAAGACTTTGTGTATATTTTTAATCCTAAATAAAAATGATTTAGATCTTTTAGTGTAAGGGTGGTGTTTAAATTATCTTAAAAATCTTATGTTGAGAAAATATTGTCTTCTGTTTAAAAATACTGATAAAGTCTACAGTTTAGTATTTTCTTGCCACTCTTTAAAAGCAAGTTGGGAAGTGATTTCTCTCTAATAGAACATATTGAAACAGGAAGCAAAAGCCTCACAATTTAAGACTGTACAAGACTGAGAAATATGGTGTTGTGTTAGTGCTTTCATTAATATTAAGAGGCTCTACTTAAATTGACTTGGAGCCATGTGGTCCAACCAAATTTTCCACAAACCCTTTCATTTTTGTAAGCTATTCTGTATATTGCACGGTTATACAATGTATTTTAGCAGAAACACATTTACTTTTAAAGTATTTAGAATCTCCTAAATTCTGAAGTCAATTTGTATCAAAATTCTAACTGAAACTTTCTTTTGAACAACCTTCCAACTTAGTAAAATTTAAGTTTGATTCTCAGAGGATAAGATATAAGGAAAACCACTAATAGATCAATTTCATAATAGATAATATAGGAAAAAAATAATTAAATGAGAAAACAATGATTTTGCATTCCTAATTTTCCCATTTCCATATTTCAGACCGTTTATTCCAAGTTAAAATATTGTAAGGATTATTTTTTACTTCAATCCAAAATAGTAACCATAGCACCAATTCCCTTGAATTGTCTCATCCAGATTTGAAAAGACTATATTGTCCATGAGGCCAAGATGATTATTTGAAGTACAAACCCACTTTCTCTTCACATGAAGCCAGCAGCTATTTCAACACACTTTGAAGTCCAGAGCATATCATTTAAACCTTTTCCCAAGCTCCAGGTTCATTTCTCCTTTTACTGTACTTATTGGTGTACTTATGTGATCTCCTGACAAGAGAAAGAGTCTCCTCTAGGTAGAGGAAATGTTTTATTCATCCTTTTAACTTACAGAGTAGCTAATACAGGCCTCCTAGAGAGCAGGATTGTTTTATGCATTGAGTGAGTCCACACACAGAACATTCAATAACATTTTTAAGAAAGTAATGAAAGATCTGATCTTTGAAAATGAGACATAATTTCTAAAAGTATCACTTGTCCTCCTCACATTTGTAATTTTTCTTTTTACATTAGGAAGGTTTGTTTTCAAATAGCGTGACAATTTTCCTTGGTGCAATTCCTGACCCCAGAGATCTGTATCCCACCTCATTTAAAGCTTTTCTTATAAAATATATCTTACTTTGCCATCTTGAGAATCTGGAAATCTGGACCATGGTTTTTATTCTTACATTTGCTTAATGAATTTATTTTTATCACTTATTGATAGGCATTACTAGATGATTTGTCTTGTCTTTAGTAGGGCTCCACTCTGACCTTTTAGAAAGTTAAGAAACTCAGTGGGGCATCTAATTTAAATTTATGTTCTTGGACTGGAATGATGTAGTTAAGTTTATTTATCAAAACATATTTGTAAGGCACTTTATTTATATTTGATACCTCTGGGGACAGCGCGAGTTCTAGCTGTGAATGATACATATTCTTTGTACACAGAAAATTGCATTCTAGTTGGGGAGATATAGTGGGAATAAAAAGATAATACAATACAATTTAGTGTAACAGTAAGTAAAAAGCTAGAGAGGTACCTGGGCTGAGGTCTTAGGTTTTTCAGGAAAAGCTACTTGTTACTGAACATATGAAATTTGAGCAGAGTCACAAATAAAGAGTGGGATGGACTCATGTGAATGTCTGAGTGACAAGTGTGACACACAGAGGCTTTGAAGCAAGAATAGACCTAGAACCTTGGGAGAGCCAGGAGGCCCATGATGGGAGGAGAGTGGGAGAAGGTGTGTGTGTGTCGGGGGGAGGTGCTGAGTCAGACTGTGGAGATTCCTGCAGACCATGGTCAGGACTGGGTTGTGTTCCAAGTCTAACAGGAGAATTCCATATTGTTAAAAGAATCACTTCAGCTCCTCTGCATCCAGAAAGGTTGCAAGCAGTGAGATGATAAGTGGTCCAGAAGAGACATGAATAGGTACCACTTAGCTATATCTCTTTATAGTAACAGCCTTTTCTTTGCATATGTGAAATGAAGGCATAAGGACATAGATAGACTCAGCATAGGCTTGGGAAGCTATTCCACGAGTCTTTTCTTGGATCTATGGCTATACCTACTAGATTAAAAAAAAAAATCTGATTCAGTATATTACATATCAACTACCTGTAAATGCCCTGCTTCTTTTCATCATTGGAGGGTTGTTTGTCTGCTTTTCAGTACTCCAAGGAATTGTTGTATAATTTTCATTTTTCTTGTAAAATCTTAGGAGGGATATTTGTTATAAGGGCTTTAGTTCTTTTTCTTTTATCTATATGATATGAATGATTTTCATTATTAAAATTTGTTTATACAATCTTTTTCTAAAACAAATCTCTTAAATGTTGGTTGAAGGCTAGGTTGATGAAACAAAGATACTCAACAACATAGTGATTTGAAATAAAAAAAATACATTTCCCTTATATAATAACCCAGATAATGAGGTGCAGTTTGGCATAACCCAATTTTGTTATATCTTCTCATACCTTCATCTTCGAGTTTACTGTCCTCTGCATCACTGAAGCTGAGGCACAGTCCAACACATGTGACTCAACTCTTAGGGAAGGGGAAGAGGCTATAGAGGAACAGAGAGGCTCTTTAGGATCTATATCCAGAAATATCATATGTATCTTCCCTGCATCTCCATTTGGCCATCGGCTGCAAGCAAAAGCTGGAGAACGTAGTGCAACCAGATGGATTTTGATAGGCAATTAGGAGTTTAGAGGCACAAATATTCTTTCAGTGCATAGACTAAACATATACAGGACCTTACATGTAAATAATTTCAACCTATAGTTAATTAATAATGAGTCCAGGGAAACAAATAAGAACTGAAAATGAAGTACCAGAGGTGTCATGTTAAAAGGTAAAGAAAGAACACTTTGTTCAGTGAGGTATTCTTCTGACATATGTTGAATGCCTATTGTGTAACATTTATTGTATCAGGCAAGGAGGTCATAAAGATGAGTAAGATATGGAACCTGCATTTAAGGATCTCATCCTTTTTCCTGGTGAGAAAAACACAAAAAGCAATGTGACAATGTAACAATACAACTTGTGCATTGGTAGCATAGAGAAGGAATCAACTTGGACCAGCAGTTTAGAGAAAGAGCCAGTGGAATTGATGCATGAGCTGGATCATGCAAGGAAGACAGAAATAGATGGCACATGCATAGGTGGCTCTTCCTAGGCCTGCAGGGAATATTTCTAAGAGCTGGATTTGACATAATTAATAATGAAGGCATATACCCTGAAGACAAAATTGAGTGCCTTTGCTGGACTTGTCTCTGGGCTTTTCAGTGAATTAGGAAAGGGGAAAAATGGATTGTCAGAAAGTCCAGAAGGGAGACAAACAGTTGTTAACATTTAGATGCAGCAGAATATAAAAAGAAAACAGGGAAGTGAGGAGAGTTGGTAACAATTATTCTTTTACCTGTTGGTTGGCACTTGCACCTGCGTACAATCAGCAATGCTAGTACAGCTGAAACGTCAACAACTTTCAGTTTCTGACCTTTAACTAACAAAGGTCATTTTAAATAATAAAATCCTTTGACCTGGCATAACTTTTATAACAAGTGGAGGATAAAGCTGATTAACATAAATTGAAGAACTTTGAGTGGCTAAAGGAATGCAAATGAAAATAGGAGGGTAGAATCTTGTTTTGATCATATGAAACAAATTATTGTCATATATGTCATTTTGTATTAGATTAAAATGTGTAGCTATGGAAAATGATGCTCTTAATTTTAATTCATTTGGCAGTTTTATGGTTCTAGTTAAGTACAATAAATTTGAATAAATCAATGGAAGCTTGTATTCAACAGAATTATTGTCAAGATTAGAGATCTGGGGGAAATTGATTGTTTATTTTCTCATACTATACTTGATTTAAAAACATTTCTTTTCCATTACAAAGCTGAATAATGTTAACTATATCATATATGGTTTTATGGGAAATTTGATATATTTATGAATATTATGATAAGTTCTTGGCATGTGTGATGATCTATGTTCGCTCTGTTTCTTTGTTACTCATTTATGCATATTTTTTGTGAATTTTCTTTCTTTAAATGTGTACAGTTTCTTTGGTTGAAAGATGTAAATGTTATTGGAACAGACCCAACTGTTGCAATGATCTCATGTCCTTGTATCATTTCTGGGGTGTTTTGCAAGTTCTCTATGAGTCCTTCATATATATTGATTGACTTTCAGAATGTATTGACCAATGAAACCGTAAAGGTTAACAGGAACATAGCCCAGTGCTGAGAAATGCTGTGTGTGTACCTACAGTGGTTGTCATAATTTATGTATTATCTATACAAGTGCCAAGGGTGTTTAATTAGAGCTCTAGTTAAATAATCAGTGTAGAATTCACCTAAAGGATGCGTGGTTCCTGTTGACATCTTTCACATCTTTTAATTTTTCCTTTCTTTAAAAGAAAAAAGAAATCTGGAAGATTACCAGTCATTTCCCCTCAAATTTGTGCAACATAAAAAAATTTGTGGGACTTTATAAAAAATAATTCTTGTATACTTTTGGTATTTACTTAAATTATTGTTATTTTAATGAACAATTAAACCTATACCTTCATATCTTTTCTTTGCACTACCATACATATTTAAAGCCAGGTCTGATTTATAAATAGGATGAAAATAAACTTACAAAACAAGCCAATTGAGGATACTAATTTGATATAGTGAATGTGTTGTTTTGCTTGAACTGAATGACTGATTACAATGTGCATATAGTGCTGTGGTCCTGGGAATTCGAGTTTGGTGACATGGTCCCCATGATGCCTCAGTTCTAATATAACAGATTGGTAATTGAACTTTTATAGAGCCTCTGATTATACAGTGTACTGTGATGTCATCTGCCCTTTACTTAATATGCATGAGATTATAAAAACAAACACAAATTATCATAGTGAATTTGCATTGGAGTCTAGATAATCCAGAGTAATGCTATATTAATTTTTCAAATTATCATCAAAATGAAAATGCAAAGTTTAAGAATTTTCATAGAGAACTCCCAGGCTCTGAAAACATCTCTACAGACCCCAGTTTGAGAAACATTACATTAAATAACTTATTAGATTGAGAGAAAAGGGATCAGTCTTTAATTAACAGCATGAATTAATGTTACTTTTTAATATTCTCCATTAGCCATTCAATGCAGTGTATATAGCAGCTACACAGTGATTGTTTTAAAATAATAACTCTGTTACACATTTTGAGTGCTTACAGTAAAAACAAATAGGTGGGCCAGTTATTATATCACAGTCTCTCTGTTCATCAAAGAATATAGTAGCTTTGTCTAGACAACTTATACAAATTTCTGTTTAGTTGCATATACTCTTTATTAATAGACTATAGTAGATTCTGTATTTTTTTTAAAATAAGTTTTGAAAGTTTACGTATTGGTCACATTTTACTACATGTTTCAGAATACTTATACAAAGGCAAATGAATGCATAATTGTGGAAAGTGACAATTATGAGTGTGAATGAGACAGACTTGACTGTAATCCATATCTACTGTTTTTTCTCTCCCTTCTTTTACAATTGCAGGTTAATCCTTTTTTGTACTGTGAAGCCATTCCTACACATTTTGTTAGGACTTTGGTTAGCCCCTTACATACCCATGTTATTGACAGTTCTGCCTCTTAAAAAGGTGCCTGTTACACAGGAAGATGACTCTAGATAAATGTACCATACTGTACATTGTAAAAAGCCAGAAGAAAGGGTTTTAGATGTTGTCACCATGAGGAAATGATAAACGTTTGAGGAAATACACATGTTTATCCTGATTTTAAACATTACACGGTACTTATATGGATAGAAACATCACATGAAACCTCATAAATATATACAATTTTTATGTACCAGTTATAATTAATTTAAATTAAAACAAGAAAAAAGCATGCCTGAATCTTTCTACCATTAATTTCTTATCTATTTCCCTTCATTGGTTAACTTTGAAATAATTGTCTGTATAAGCCTTCTCCTACTTTCATATCACTTTTCCAAACTCTAAAATATGCTAATTCCTCTGAAACTGCTTTAACTAAGGTAATTAATATGGTCTTATTAATCATTCCAGTCGACATTTGATATTTTACTTCTTTATCAGGCCTAACATTCTTGAAAATCAACCATCTTCACCCACTCCTGCTATTCCACCTGCTTTCTTCTTTCTTGACCTTGCTGGCCATTTCATAGATCCTCCTTCTTAAGTGCGGTTTTCTGTGCCCATTTCCTCACTGCCCGCTCCTTCGAGGCCCTATTCTCTTTGCACTTTGCACATCCTCCCCTGGGCCATTGCATCTGCTCCATGCCCACATGTGATGGGTGGTCACTCCTGATGACAGCACTGCCTATTCCCACTCTTTATCACCAGCCCACATTCTTCTGAGGGTATTCAGAACTTGGATAGGACTTATGAGTCCATATCTACCCTTGGTTGTCCCTTTACCACTCAGATTTAGACATGTCCAATCTCGCTTTCCCTCCTGGGTTTTCTAGTACTGTGAATTATATCATGTTCTAACCAGTTGCCAAAACCAAACCTGGACCCACTCTTAAACTTCCCTTTCTCCTACTTTCCATATCCATCCATCATCATTTACCATCCTTGCCACACTGAATATTTCTCAAATCAGTTCGTATATTTTTATGTACATTGTCATAGCCTTAAATCATGCAACAATTATTACATTTTAGAAAAATGGAAAGCTCCTATTTTTAAGGAGGACTTAGCATTTTTCAATGATTTCCTATTTTCTGTGGGATTGAATATACATTGTGTCCTGGAAAGGTCCATGTATTAAAGACTTGATCCCCAGCGTGACACTGTTGGGAGGTGCTTTGGACATTTAGGAGGTAAGGCCAAGTGGGAGATTCTTTGGTCATTGGGGGTATGCCCTTGAAACAAATTGTGGGACCCTGGTGTCTCCCTCTCATTATGCTTTCTGGCTGGTGATACAAGTGATTTCCTCCCAGTATGCTCCCACCCTGATGCCATCTTGTCTAGAGGTCCAAAGCCCAGGAGCTGCCTGATACCGAACAGGAACAACCAGAACCTAAAGACAAAATAGACCTTTTCTCTTTATCAGTTAATTGCCTTTGGTATTTTGTTTTACTAACATGAAGCTTTCTAATGCAACATTGTTCTCAGGAAGAGTTTAAACTCAATAGATTTTAACAAGTCTCTGTATGGATATCTGATAGTGATTCTCTTTCTGATGTTTAAGCCCATCTCACATCCCTCTTCATGTGGAATTTTGGTCGTATCCATTCTGAACTGTCTTTAGTTGTCAGTCAAATGGCACCTGCCATAAGGATTAGGGCATTTGGCAGAAATTATCAAGTAAGTGAAAGTAGGAGGAAGTCATAATTACCCAATTATTAATACCTGGTGTAGACAAATGTTAAAATGTTAAAAAAAATTGAGGCAACAGTTTAAGTATTCTTTGTCTATATGCTTTTATTTTATTACATGCAGAGTAGTCATGATGTGTGTTAATGATAGCAGTCAATTGTAGTTTCCATTCTTTAGACCTTGGACTTTTCCTTGATGTAGGATTATTTTCCCTGTCAACAATGGTCTATTATATATGCAAGCATTGTTTTAATATATACAAGATGTTCTTTTTAAGGTTTAAGAAATTTTATGTTATACTTGTAAATTTCAACATATGAATATTAAGGAAATGAAAGCACATTTGAATTAATTTTCTGTGAAATATAGTCTGAAAGTCACATTGGTTTTGAAAGCACATAGATTATTGAAATTGCAGTTATTTCAAGCTTTAACTAAATGAATTACATAATTCTTCATTTCACTTTGGTTGCGAACACATAGTCTGAAAATGACCATATATTGATTGAAACCACATGTGAAGAAATGGAAATGAGGAAAACAATTGTTTGAAGTAGTAGTATTTATCCTGTCATTAGGAAAAAATTATTTGACAAGAAGAAACATGCAAGTAAATGCTTTCTAGACTACTCTCAGATAATTGTTTTAAATATAGGAAATATTTTATAATTTTCTTCCAAAATTTAATGAATGCCATTTTAAAATATAATAGTTATATTGTTCTCTGTTTTAGATAAGTAATATATTTTACTTTGGAACATAAATGGTTTGGTTTTATCTTTTGAGAAAAGATTTTTCTTCTTTTAATAACATGACCATTTCTTTCCTGCTATTAGGTGACCTATTTCACAATTAAATTGACTTAGTTCTTTAGAATATTATGTTTAAATAAATGTTATTTCAATCTTGGGTCTAATAAATTGCCAGTGTCATTAAAAAATTACATTCCTAGAAGCTTCTTATCTTGTATGAAAATATTCACAGGCCTGAAAGATTTTCTCTCAAAAAAGATAGTTTTAATATAATTTCTGAGCAGGTTTTAGAAAAGTTGATTCTTCTCACAAATATTTACCTGGATGCATAGTTGGCACAAGGCCTAAAGGAAAACCTATTCACTGGGATTGTTTTGATGAATTTTTGGAGGGTGCAAGTAAAGCCAAAAAAAAGTGAGTGTGTGTGTATGTGTGTGTGTGTGTGTGTGTGTGTGTGTGTGTGTATGTATGTGTGTGTGTATGTGGTGTGAGAGAGTAAATGCACAATTAATGTAAAATTTAAAAAGTAAAATATTTTTCAATCTCTTTCTATGTTCTCAAAAACAGGTCCTTTATTCCCAATATTACTAAACTGTTTCTTCAGATATTGTTTTCTAAATTAGCTATATTTTTTGTCATTGATTAGAACAGGGCTTCCAATGTATTATTTTTGAGGATATGCCTTCCCTTGTCTTCTCTTTCATATAATTTAATTTGACATTGTCCTATGGTTGCTCATGATTGCTGATTTGTTTTACTAAAATTTGGATACTCTTTCTTTTTTCTATAAGCATGAGTTTGTTTAGATGGGCACACTTGGCTATTTGTGAAGCATGTGTAAATTTATCCTATAGAACATCACCTTTGGTCAAGTTTAACTAATTATATTTGTGCCATAGGCTTTTGGTTATGAAATCATAATAATGTGCAGACTGCTTTTGAGTGAAAATCTTCCAGAATTTATTCATATACTTTATGTTAAATTCCTTTATTATCTAAGCCATTATATTTACTTTATAATTCTCAAATTTAAAGGTTTTACTTGTATCTAATGAAATATGTTATGTATAAGCCAAATATATGTGTAAATCATTTTATGTTATATGTTTCTATGGCTCCACTTCTTATTTTATCATTATAATTTATTTATATAATTCCCTCCACCCACAACTCCAAATTTCTTTGGTTTAAAGACCAACCACAGGGCTGGGGTTTTGTCTCAGTGGCAAAATGCTTGCCTAGCATGTGTGAGGCACCGGATTAGAGGCTCAGAACCACACAAAAAATAAAAATAAAAAATAAAATAAGGGCTGGGGATATGGCTCAAGCGGTAGCACGCTCACCTGGCATGCACGGGGTACTGGGTTCGATCCTCAGCACCACATAAAAATAAAATAAAGATGTTGTGGGCTGGGGATGTAGCTCAAGTGGTAGCGCACTCACCTGGCATGTGTGCGGTTCGATCCTCAACACCACATACAAAGATGTTGTGTCCACCAAAAACTAAAAAATAAATATTAAAATTCTCTCTCTCTCTTTAAAAAAAAAAGATATTGTGTCCACCGAAAACTAAAAAAATAAATATTAAAAATTCTCTCTCTTTACAAAAATAAAATAAAATAAAATAATTAAAAATAAAAAGGCCAACCACATCTTCCTTATTTTTGTATCTTCAGACTTTACCTTAGTATAGGACCCATAGCATATATTATGAAAGTTGAATCAATGATCGGATATTTGCATAACAAAATGGCTTTAAATTAGCACCAAAACAGTGATAAATTTATACAATTTCTAGTGGGAAGAATGGAACAGCATTGTAACTAAGTAAATATGTACATTCATTTTCTTTCTTCAGGCTTCCTTTACAGCACAGTTCTCCTCAGACTAGCAGTGCAATGTCCCATATTGGATGCATGACATATCTATTGCTCTTGATGGCAGATTGAAAGTAGATTTTGGAGGTCTGTGCCTCATATAAAACTATCAAATTTTTGATATATTAAGACATAATTATAAGAAGATGCAAAAGTGAGTATGTATTGGGTAAATGGTCCATGATTTAACATTGCCCTTCAGCTGAAAAGCCATAGTTTAAAATATTTCCCTTCGGATAATAGAAATTGCAAATCTACATTCAGACATCCATGGGAGGATAAGAATATGTCATTAGGTAAAAATAATATATATTTTTCTTCTCTTTGATAATTTCCCAACTGAAATTGGAATTAAAAATTCCAGAACCTTAAACTCTGACATAGCACTATTGAATGTCCTTTTTTGTTGAAGGTTCAAAAGAACTTCATTTGATCATTATACACTCTTAGGTGACTGGGACTTCCAGTTTTTTTCATCTTATAGCTCTGTGTTGCCTACATATAGTCTAAATGATTTCTTTTGCATCTCAGAAAAAAAAAAAAAAAAAACATCTATTGTTTTGTTTGGTTCCGAAATGTTCTCCTAAGAAAGTTCCTGTATTGAAGGTTTGGTGTCCAGCTTATGGTGTAATTGGGAGGTGGGAGAAACTGTAGAAGGTGGGCCTTAGGTGGAGGAAGTAGGTCCTTGGGGTCAAGTTCTTGAAGGGTACATCTTGTCTCCTGTTTCTCTCTCTCTTTCTCTCTCTCTCTCTCTCTCTCTCTCTGCCTCTCCTACTGACTGTCATGAGGTGGGCATCATTGCTCTACCACATACAACCCACCATGATATTCTTCACCCTGGCCTAGAAACAATGAATCCAAGTGACCTTGAACTGAAACCTCTGAAGCCACAAGTCAAAATAAATCCTTCTTCCTTCAAGTTGTCTATCTCAAGTATTTTGTCACAGTGAAGGAAAGTTGATGAGCAAAACTATAAAGTGTTCTGTTCTGGGTCCTCATGTTAGCCAATTCTACATTTAATATTAACAAGTAATATTTTTACATTAAGTATTTTCAAATAAATAGATATTAAATCAACACTTATTTACTTTCTCTTGGTATGAATTAATACCTTGTCTCTTTTTAGTCCATTTATTAAAAGTATCACCAGAATTATATTTTCCCATAAATTTCCTCACATATATTATCTATATGCATATCACCCTTTCTATCCATCTAAATTCACAAGTTACATTGTGAATTTTTATTGGAGTGAAATTTAGCTCTGGAAACTCCTGAAAAAGAAATGCATATTAGTCATGTAAAACTTTTGTTGTTAGACTATCTCTAATGTGGATATCATGGTCAAAATATTGAAATATAACTCGAAGAAGTAAGGAAAAATTGACTCCATCTAGTGGTCTCATAGAACTGGTGCAGCCTAATTTGACAAAGTTGTTTTAATGGTGCTGGTTGATAATTCAGATGTCTAGAGAAGCTTGAGCAAATAATATAAATGGAAGAAATATCAATTGAGAGAAACATCAATTATTGGTACATATTACACTTTTTCTACAGTTATGGAACTATGGTGTAAGCATGCAACATAAAATATACATACACAGGATGTAGAAGGATAGATTTCAAACTTTGACTGGAAAGCAAATGCAAATTCTCTATGATAAACGCCCCTATGAATGGTAGTTCTATAGCAATATGCTCAGCTAGCACCAGGTTTCAATGATTATTTATCATTCTAGAACACTGACCTGGTTGTGCTAGACCGTTCATTTTTTTTTTCAAGAAAACATGATTCTAGATTTGTGTATCAGTCTATTTTGTGTTACTATCATAAAATACCCAAGGTTAGATACTTTACACATAAAAAGTGCTTATTAAGCTCAAAGTTTGGAGATTCATGTGTATGGCACCAGAGTGCTTGGTTCTGGTGAGGGCCTTCTTGCTACATCAAAACATGGTAGATGGTATCATAGAAAGATTATGTGTGAAAGAGAGAGAACACATGTTCAGAGAGGAAGTAAGAGAGTCAGAGTCCAGGCATATTCTTTTTTTTTATTATTGGTTGTTCAAAATCCTACAAAGCTCTTGACATATCATATTTCATACATTAGCTTCAAGTGAGTTATGAACTCCCTTTTTTACCCCAAGTACAGATTGCAGAATCACATGGGTTTATACATCCACATTTTTACATAATGCCATACTAGTAACTGTTGTATTCTGCTACCTTTCCTATCCTCTACTATCCCCCCTCCCCTCCCCTCCCATCTTGTCTCTCTACCCCTTCTACTGTAATTCATTTCTCACCTTGTTTATTTTCCCATTCCACTCACAACCTCTTATATGTAATTTAGTATAACAATGAGGGTCTCCCTCTGTTTTCATGCAATTCCCCTTTTCTCTCCCTTTCCCTCCCACCTCATGTCTCTGTTTAATGTTAATCTTTTCTTCCTGCTCTTCCTCCCTGCTCTATTCTTAGTTGCTCTCATTATATCAAAGAAGACATTTGGTATTTGTTTTTTAGGGTTTGGCTAGCTTCACTAAGCATAATCTGCTCTAGTGCCATCCATTTCCCTGCAAATTCCATGATTTTGTCATTTTTTAGTGCTGTGTAATACTCCATGGTGTATAGATGCCACATTTTTTAATCCATTCATCCATTGAAGGGCATCTGGGTTGGTTCCACAGTCTAGCTATTGTGAATTGTGTTGCTATGAACATCGATGTGGCAGTATCCCTGTAGTACGCTCTTTTAAGGTCTTCAGGGAATAGTCCGAGAAGAGCAATAGCTGGATCAAATGGTGGTTCCATTCCCAACTTTCCCATGAATCTCCATACTGCTTTCCAAATTGGCCTCACCAATTTGCAGTCCCACCAGCAATGTACAAGAGAACCCTTTTCCCCACATCCTCGCCAGCACTTGTTGTTGTTTGACTTCATAATGGCTGCCAATCTTACTGGCGTGAGATGGTATCTTAGGGTGGTTTTGATTTGTATTTCTCTGACTGCTAGAGATGGTGACCATTTTTTCATGTACTTGTTGATTGATTGTATGTCCTCCTCTGAGAAGTTTCTGTTCAGGTCCTTGGCCCATTTGTTGATTGGGTTATTTGTTATCTTATTGTCTAATTTTTTGAGTTCTTTGTATATTCTGGATATTAGGGCTCTATCTGAAGTGTGAGGAGTAAATATTTGTTCCCATGATGTAGGCTCCCTATTTACTTCTCTTATTGTTTCTCTTGCTGTGAAAAAACTTTTTAGTTTAAGTAAGTCCCATTTGTTGATTCTTGCTATTAACTCTTGTGCTATGGGTGTCCTATTAAGGAATTTGGAGCCCGACCCCACTATATGTAGATTGTAGCCAACTTTTTCTTCTATTAGACGCAGAGTCTCTGATTTGATATCAAGGTCCTTGATCCATTTTGAGTTAACTTTTGTGCATGGTGAGAGGAGGGGGTTCAGTTTCATTTTGTTGCATATGGATTTCCAGTTTTCTCAGCACCATTTGTTGAAGATGCTATCCTTCCTCCAGTGCGTGCTTTTAGCCCCTTTATCAAATATAAGATAGTTGTAACTTTGTGGATTGGTCTCTGTGTCCTCTATTCTGTACCATTGGTCCACCCGCCTGTTTTGGTACCAGTACCATGCTGTCTTTGTTACTATTGCTCTGTAATATAGTTTGAAATCCGGTATCGCTATACCGCCTGATTCGCACTTCCTGCTTAGAATTGCTTTTGCTATTCTGGGTCTTTTATTTTTCCATATGAATTTCATGATTGCTTTATCTATTTCTACAAGCAATGCCTTTGGGATTTTGATTGGCATTCTTTTCATAACAACCTGGTGTCGCAGAAAGTAACTGAAGCCTCTTCAGAACTACATTACTCTTTTCTGTGGGGGATGCCTGCAATGACTTGGTTGCCTCTTGAAAGTTTCAGCACTTCTCCATATTCCCACACTGGGGACCAATTCCAGCACATGAACCTGAGGGATACTCTCAAACAATCTCTAAACCACAGTGTAAATGAGATGTACTAAATTTAATATGCCAGCTTGTTTTTAAAGATGTGATGTGGCATCAACTTAAATAGATCATATTTGCCCTATGACCCATGATTTTGATGTATAAATTGCAATAATAGATCTTAAATTTCTTGATTTCATTTCTTCAAAGGACAGAAGAGGTATGGGCATTTTCCGGAACATTCAACACTAGGAAATGAGACTGGAATACAAAGCTACTTGGTCAATGCTAGGTTGAATCTTGGTTGAGGATTATTTTTATTCAACAACAGGCACTATTCAAAGTGTTAGAATTATAGCTGTGAATAAGCAAACTCTTTCTCCTTTGTCTCTTTTAGATCCCTACCTTAAATGAGGAGCTCACCAATGTCATCACAGAGCATGGTCACTTTCTGCAGGGAATATACACTGGAATGTTTGGCTATAATTTCCTAGTGTTAATCTTGGTTCTTGAGCACCATATAGAATTTGTTCATGATTTATATTTCTTTTTTTTTAAAGTTTTTTTTATTTGTTTTAATTAGTTATACATGACCGTAGAATGCACTTTTATACTTTGATATATCATACATAGATGGGATATAATTTCTCATTTTTCTGAGTATACAGTCACATATATACATAAAGTAATAATGTCTGTTTCATTCTACTATCTTTCTTATCCCCACATCCCCTGCCTTCCCCTCCTTTCACTTCTCTCTACCTAGTCTAAGGTAATGCTATTCTTTTTTTTTTTTTGCATTACAATTCTTAATACACATATATACAATTTTTGTATCTCTGTTTGTATATAATGTATATTGACACCCAATTCAAGTCTTCATACATGTACTTTGTTTAATGATGTCCATTATGATTTATATTTCTTTGGGATACTTTTCTTGTAATTTTCTGTTGGACATTTTGAAATTCTTTTTTAAAATTTTTTATTTGTTACACATGACAGTACAATAATCTTGACATATCATACATTTGAATCAAATGGGGTATAATTTCTCATTTTTCTGAGTGTACAGGTTGCAGAATCACATTAGTTATACAGTCACGTATATACATACAGCAATACTAGTGTCTATTTTATTCTGCTGCCCTTCCTATCCCTGCTTTCCCTCCCTTCCCCTCCCATGAAGTTCTTAAACATAGCACTCAAATACAGAGTTTGCAGTATAGGGAAGAATAAATCAGTGAGATGGTATTTTACTTTCTCTCTTTCTTAACCCTGCCCACATCTTCCCCTTTCTACCCAGAGACAGTGAATAAAGAAAGGAAAATGGTCAGGATTCAGAATTCCTTAAACTTCTTCAGAAAGTGGGAGAGATTGAGTGAAATAAAAGAAACCACAAACAGCAAGTGGCCCAATTCCTTCTCCCAAGCCCCCTCTGTTCTTTATGTTGGACAGTCACATTTAAAGGCAACCAGCTGTCCTTCCATTGGTCTCCTGGGCTCCTGCAGGCCCCTTGAGCTCTCTGCCTGATCCACAGCTGCCTTCTCACTTGTTTGTGCTCTTGTCTCTGGGCTCTGTGCTGCTCCTTGAATCTCTCATGATTCCCCTTCCCTTTTATACATTTGTGCTGTCATTCCCACTGCCTAAAATAATAACGATTCCCCAAGATCTGCTTATTCTCAACCCTACATGTCTGTGCTGAAGTCTCCCCGAATTATCCCATTGACAATGACATCTGCCCCTTACCCAGCACTCCCAACCCTGTTTACTCTTCTCTGTTCTTCTCCCCTGCATAGCTTTTAATATATATAATGTTTTTATCATGTTTGGGTTTTTTTTTGTAAGTATTTCATTTGCTAAAATACAAGCACCCGAAAAATAGAGATCTTTGTCTTGTTTTATTTAATGATATGTCAGCAGGGCTGAGGAAGACAAGGGAGGAGATAAAGATATAACTTATTATATTGCAGGAACCATTTTTTTTATAGTGGAATATTTTTAAGTGAAAAAATATCGAACTACTTAGGGTTGCCATACTTTGCACGGCCTGCTCTAATTGCTTGTGGAAAGATTTCTTGCAACAAATTATCTCATGTGTGGGCTTAGGATCTATTTTGCCTTTATTATCAGAAATTGCAGAAATACATATTAAGAGGAAAGAGAGTTTGTATGTTTGTTAACAAAAAAAATGTTGAAAGTAAAAAGAATTTCAAGTGTTTGGTTCAAAAGAAAATTGTGTTATATAAATAATTCATATAAAAACTATAAAGAAAAAGTAATTGGATTGAGAAAATAGAGTGTAGAATATGATGTCAGTAATCTTGGATATATGACTTACTACTTTTCTGATCATAGGTTAATAATTCATTAGCTCTCAGACTTAATAACCTTATTTCTAAATGGGTATAACAATATAATAGAGTCTATCTTATTTGCCTTATAAGTGTATGGAAGTGCTTTCTTTCTTAATATCTACTCGTTTCTTTCAATAGTTAACCCAACTTTCATCTAAACTTATCATTATTTTATTTTTCTTTTTACTTGACAGGTTATCTTTTAGAATATAAGCTCCACAGGGGCAGGTTGGTGTCTTTCTTTTTCAGATTCATGTTCCCAACTTTAAACCTTATGTCTGACACATAATAGTTGCTCGGTAAAGATGTCCTAGGATTAAGCAAATGTAAGCAATAATGTCCATATGATATAATAATAGTAGATTGGTTAATAATCAATTATGATGCATATGTCTGTTATTATTGTCACCATCTAAACCATTTGATCACCCATGATCAAATATGTGTTTTCTCACCTTTTTAAATCCATTACCAGGGGGATGATCAACTTCAAGTATTTCTGCCTTAACTTACATATTTACTGAAATAATACAGAAAAACTTTGCTGATCTATTGATTTTGTAACAGGTCTCTAAGCTGGCTGGTGTTTTGGTTAAGTATGGAATCCAAAAAGGTGACACTGTCGTCATCTACATGCCCATGATCCCACAAGCAATGTATACCATGCTGGCATGCGCAAGGATAGGAGCCATTCACAGTCTCATATTTGGGGGATTCGCATCCAAAGAATTAAGCAGTCGCATTGATCATGCAAAGGTAAGTGCTTTTTGGGGGGAAATTGGGTTGTAGCTACCTATATTATAGCCATATTTACCTGTGGATGAGTTATCCAAGAATTGATCTTGGATCAATTCTTTTGATCTCCTTTTCAAATGGGGTACTTAAAATTTGTTTTTCTTTTTGTTTATAGCAGCTTTATTCATAATCAGCAAAACAAACAAACAAGCAAAACACCCTGAAAGCAACCAAAATATCCTTCAACGATGATAGATAAGCAAAATGTCATGCATCTATTTAATGGAATGCTATTCAATGGTAAAACAAATTCACTATCAAGCCGTTAAGTCATGAATTAATTATTTTGGTGGGGGCAGGCAGTACCAGGGATTAACTCAGGGGCACTAGACCACTGAGCCACATCTCCAGCCCAATTTTATATTTTATTTAGAAACAGGGTCTCACTGAGATGCTTAGCACATCGCAGTTGCTGAGATTGGCTTTAAACTCATTATCCTCCTACTTCAGCCTCCTGAGTCACTGGGATTATAGGTGTGCACCACCTCATGAATTAATTTTTTCTTCTTTTATATTTTTTAAAATTTATTTATTGTTGTTGTTTTATCTTTTTAAAATTTTATTTATTCTAATTTGTTATACATGAAAGCATAAAGCATTCTAATTCATAGTACACATATGGAGCACAATTTTTCATTTCTCTGGTTGAACACAAAATAGAGTCACACCATTCGTTTCTTCATATATATACTTAGGTTAATGATGTCCATCTCATTCCACCGTCTTTCCTACCTCCATACCTTCCGCAGTCTGGCTGGGCACAAATAACCGAGCTGCCATGAGGCACTTGTAGGTTCAAACAGGAACTACTTTATTGCCCAAACTCTATTGTCGGACAGCAGGGTCCATATACAACTCAATACACAGCCTGTTTCAATCCAGCATCATCCAGTACAGCAATTATACACAGCTTAACTTAATTATCATCATCTTAATGGCTCCCCTCTCAACCATTACTACTGGCAAAATTCCAGGGGCCATTCTGACTGGCTGTAGCTCTCAACACATACCCCTTTTATTCCCCTCTCTCACCTTTGCCCTATCTAAAGTTCCTCTATTCCTCCCATGCTCTCGCTAATCCTCATTATGGATCAGCATCCACTTATCAGAGAAAATATTTTGCATTTGTTTTTTGCGGATTAGCTTACTTCACTTAGCATTATATTCTCCAACTCCATCCATTTACCTGCAAATGCCATGATTTTATTCTCTTTTAATGATGAGCAATATTCCATTGTGTATATATACCACAGTTTCTTTATCCATTCATCTACTGAAGGGCATCTATGTTGGTTCCACAATTTAGCTATTGTGAATTGTGCTGTTATAAACATTGATGTAGCTTCATCACTGTAGTATGCTGCTTTTAAGCCCTTTGGGTATAAACCAAAGAGTGCTATAGCTGGGTCAAATGGTGTTTCCATTCCAAGTTTTCTAAGGAATCTCCATACTGCTTTTCAGATTGGTTGCACCAATTTGCAGTCCCACCAGCAATATATGAGTGTGCCTTTTCTCCCACATCCTCTCCAACACTTGATATTGCCTGTATTCTTGATAACTGACATTCTGACTGGAGTGAGATGGAATCTTAGAGTAGTTTTGATTTGCATTTCTCTAATTGCTAGAGATGTTGAACATTTTTTCATATATTTGTTGATTGATTGTATATCATCTTCTGAGAAGTGTCTGTTCAGTTCCTTGGCCCATTTATTGATCGGGTTATTTATTTATTTTTTTGGTGTTAAGATTTTTGAGTTCTTTATATATTCTAGAGATTAGTGCTCTATCTGATGTATTTGCTCCAATTCTGTAGACTCTCTCTCTTCGCCTCACTGATTGTTCTTTTGCTGAGAAGAGGCTTTTTAATTTGAATCCATCCATATATTGATTGTTGATTTTATTTCTTACACTATAGGAGTCTTATTAAGGAGTTGAGGCCTAATCCAATATGATGAAGATTTGGGCCTACTTTTTCTTCTATTAGGCACAGGGTCTCTGGTTTAATTCCTAAGTCCTAGATCCACTTTGAGTTGAGTTTTGTGCATGGTGAGAGATAGGGGCTTAATTTTATTTTGCTGCATATGGATTTCCAGTTTTCCCAGCACTATTTGTTGAAGAGGCTATCTTTTCTCCAATATATGTTTTTGGTGCCTTTGTCTAGTATGTGATAACTGTATTTATGTCTCTGTGTCCTCTCTTCTATTATGTACCATTGGTCTACAAGTCTATTTTGGTGCCAATACCATGCAGTTTTTGTTACTATTGCCCTGTAGTACAGTTTAAAGTCTGGTATAGCGATGCCACCTGCAGCTCAGTTGGTAGAGTGCTTGTCTCATATGCACAAGGCCCTGGATTCAAATCACAATTCAATCCCCACACCACAAAAAAAAAAAAGAAAGAAAGAAAGAAAATGTTTTTATTTGACATTTATCTGTTACTTTTACATTTTTTTTTTTTTGAGTCCCTTCTGGGTGCTTTGAAAAATGTAAAATATAAAATAAAGTATATGCCTTTCAAGTTATCTTGTCATATACTTTGGTATATAAGACATATAAGAAAAATAATTATTAATTTATTTATTCAACATTTATTTATTAGGCTCCCTCCATGTGCTTGGAACTGACCTTGGAAAAGTATAATAAATAATAGTTATCAAATATGTGGGCACATAATTATTTTCAAAAATCCATATACTTCTAGGAATGGGATGATAACCCAATGATTAAGGACAGAGAGGGCTAGGTCATGTTTGAATAGGATACTAAGAGAAAGACTTTCATGATTTGTGAAATATTCTTAAGATATTGTATTTAAAATAGCACAGTGTCTAAGAT